>NC_035448.2:4944711-5306204 GCF_002127325.2 Helianthus annuus | reverse complement strand
CGAAAATTCTGAGTTTAGGCTCGGTTCGCAACCGAAAGTCGCAAAAGTAGACTTTTGCTTTAACTTTCAGTTCTGACCCGTATTAGCTTAGTTTAGTCATGCCTTAGGGTTCCTTTGTGACCATATTATATGTTAGTATAACCCTCTGAGGTCATACTACATGGTCCCTTAGAAATCTGAATCATTTACATGTTTTCGTTAAATGCTTAAAAGTTGACCATTTTGCCCTTAAGATTAAAAAAACGAGAATTTTGAAAATGTGAGAGGATAAAAAGCTTTATTACTGATATATAAGTATGCACTAAAAATTTGACATCAGTTTCTGGTCCGAAATAAAAGTTATGCAAGATATCGTAAAACAAAAACTTTTTGTTAATTAAATGACATTTTTGGCATAAATCATATTTAAACCCAATTTTTGACACAAAACTTGCTACCCATTGTTATGATATAATATTTAGGGATTTTTGGAAATTTTTGTCAAATTTTATACTGACCATAACATAGAGTTCTAGCATAAATTCGGTAAATGACGGTAATGTCCTTTTTGTTAATCAAATGAGTTTAACGTATGATTTGCATATCAAACATTTTCCTACTGATATCATATGTTAAATAAAATATTTTAAGCATTTAAAACTAATCAAAACTTCAGAATTTTATAAACATCTTGAATACCGTCAATTACCGACTTTTACGCTTATTAGGCGTATAATATGGTTAAAACCATATTTAACGCCTAAGACTTGTTACCTCCTGATTTTAAAAATAAATTTCTATACTTTAACGGTAAGTATAAGTCTTGAACTCAAATTTCCAAATTTGACCTTAAAAGCATATGTGAAATGACCAAAATGCCCCTACGGTGCATAGTTTTGCCATAAAAGTTAAACCTCACATATGTATGATATCTTACTGATGTAACTTGATAAAATAAATATTTTTACTGAATATTTTAAACCAGAACCTCAGTTTGCTATTTAACCTCTTTTATAAACTTTAAAATGACCAAAATACCCTTACGGGGCTTAAAGTGGTTTTAAATTCGTTTTGGGCATAGTGGAAGATATCCTACTGATATCACAACATATTTTAAGCATAATAACTTATGGAACTTGTTCATGACTCATTCGGTTACCCGTTATGCATATACGCGTTCGGCACGGTTTATGTAACTAGTTTACATAAATTAGCCAAAACGGGTCAAACCTTATCATGTTGACTTCAAAATCCAGAATGTATTTAGTATACCCATTTTATACAAGTCTTCATACTTGTTGGGTCTAAATCACATTCTAATCCGGTCTTCGCTTAATCTTGCTTTTTGAACCGTAAACTTTTCCTTAAAACTAACCGGTCAAAGTTACAACTTAGATAAGACCCGTTAGGAATCTAATAGGTTATTAAAACCTTCGTTCTCGATTAGGAGCCCAGTAAAAGCTCCCTGCACTTGCTGATTAGATATACGACTGAGTATAAATTACATTTTAGCTCAGGTAAATACTTTTAACTTATTTTCTCATATACAGGCTTGGGATACGGTAAATTATTACCGCTTGGTCGAGTATTGAATATTTAACTGGTTAGTGGTTAAATCATTGAAATAACTCGTTTTAATATGTTTTGTTTGATACAAAGCCTTTGGGGGTTAATGACCGTGTCCTAGATATCCTCGGCTCATTCATTAGAAATGGCCATGACTTAAGCATGGGGTGTAGGCATACACCTGACAGTTGCGTATGTAAAACGGTATCTCACTCATGAGGAAACTTCTTGTGGGCCTATACTAGTGGTGTGTCTATTAATCTTGTCCCGGCTCTTCTAACCGGGCCCTGAACGGACGGCAAACATATAGGTCTGTATACAAGATTATTCTACATAATTGTCCCAAGTTATAAAAGAATATTTGTGCCTTGTGCATTTAAATCAATTTTCTTAAATGTTTTCAAAAGAGTCAGTTAATTGTATTTGCCAGTGTAAACTGACGTATTTTTCAAAAAGATTAAATGCAGGTACTACACGAAATGGGCTGGAAGCTCCTGAGTATTAGTTAAAGAGTCTTGCAAACTCTCAATACTTAAAGTCTGTTAAACAATATTTACTTTTGTTTTAGATCCGCTGTGGATCCACTTACAACCGTTGTGTAATATTTTATTATACTTTCAATTCGGTTTGTATTATATTATTTTTAGACTTCCGCCGTGCATTAAACTGTGATTAATTGTCTATGATGATATCAACTACGTCACGATACTCCCCACCCACCGGTAATACGTGGAAATATCGGGGTGTGACATATTAAAAAATAAAAAATTGAAAAAGAATTCTAAAAACAAGTATGTATGTACGTGTATACCTGTGCCCGGCCAACGGTGGAAAGTCTTTATCTATAATCGGAAGTGTATTTTTTTTCTTCTTTGCTTTTCTTTGAACGACTACGTTGCACATTTGGCTTTTGAGTGTAGTCATTCCCCTGTGATTCGGGTTGTTTATCTTTACGTCTCGCAATGTCTTCATTCTTTTGTTGTTTTGCTTTCGTAGTTGGGCGGCGCCAGGTATCTTGTTGTACCTCAGGCGGTTGATGGTCAGTCATACTTGGATTCAACACCGCTTTCATCTTCGACAACATACTTTTTACCACTAGAGGTGGCTGCGCCTGTAGTTGTTGTGTGAGTCTATCCATTTCCGCCTGAATATTACAATCGTCTTGATTAAGTTTTTCTGTCGAAAAATCAAGTTTTGTCCAGAATTTGTCTATCACGGCAAGTGGAATTTTGCAACCTGTTTTTCAATAATCATTGTTAAAACAATAAGTCTAATGATGATTATATTCTATGGATCGAAGCATATGTTTTAGTTGTTTTGTTACCTGTACTTTCCCACCACTCCATCTGACAAGCACATGGCAACCCACAACCTGTAGAAAGCTGGTGGCCACAAGTCCCCCCTCCTACCCTCAATGCATGTAGTTTTTTCCTCTCAACAACCAACAACTCCAAGGCTTTTTGGGAAACATTACCGCGCAGGTTGTCAAAAAACGGAAATCTGTGGTCCCCCATTTGCACGGACCCGCTCTCCTGAAAACTAAGTTTTATTTGTATCTTTTGTGACTGTACAACTTTGCCAACAAGCCACACAAGTTTATGGAGCGAGTTGTTTGGCCCTTTAATGTATCTCTTAAACTTAGAATGCTGGCTTTCAACTCTGTTGGTTGTATGTTGACCAAAATTGGGGACTGTGTTAGTCCAAGCTGAAACGAACTTTTCTTTATAATCTTTCAGCCACACATCATACAAATAATCCAGAACATCTGAAAAAAATTAAATACAATGATTTGTAATGTTTGTATGTATATATGTATGGATGAATGTATCTAAACTAATATAATATGTACCTGATCGTCTGTCGTCAGTCAGTCGCGTGAAAAGTTGCTCAAAGTTATAATTGTATAGCGTCGGAGTGGGAGAACTACACAGTCGAGACCAAGAAAGCTTGAATATTTTCCAGTCTTCATCTGTAAATTCTGCCCGATGGTGTTTTAGAATATTCTGTGAGATATGCCACCTACATAGCAATTTGGAAGCTTTTGGAAATACTTTATCGCAAGCATTCATCAAAGCTTGATCCCTATCTGTCACAATTACACGTGGCTCCATACAATCTACCAACAATTCTTTGAGCTTCTCCAAGACCCATAAGAAGTTATCTTTTTTTTTCTTTAGAGACAAACGCATGAGCCACACAAAAAGACTTGTGTGTCGATGTCACACCCACAACTTGAATAAACGGAAGCTTATACTCATTCGTCTTGTAGGTAGCATCAATCATCAACACATGTGGGAATGCACGCCACATGTTGTACGAGTCCGGAGGAACGAAAAAACATCCTCGACCGCGTTTGTGGATGGATTCACCCTGGTGAAATAAACGTACCTTTCTTCTTGCAACATGCTCTTCAATATCTGCATTGGACTTCAATCGCCGTACATTTTGAGTTTAATCTTTTTAATCATGTTTTGTATGTCTTGTAGATTGCACATGCTATGTGGGTTTTGTTTTCTTATGGTTAAATGTATATTTGTAGGCTCCATATTTTGCAGATAAAGTTTCTCCACCAGTGATTCTTCGTCCGGGGTCAGGCTTCTAGCAAATGCGTGGCCCTCGAGAAATTCAGCAGGCTCATGGTTGTGAATGTTTTTCTTCTCCACAAGACTCCAATTACCACTGCTTGAGTCTAGTTTCCCTATCAGACTAAAAGGACAGCCAACCTTTTTGCAACCGGAATGCCGAACTGTTGCCTTACTTTTGGGTTCGCCGTCATGATCGCATTGCAACCATATCTTCACTGTCCTTACTGACGAACCTTCGCCTTTTGTTATCGTTCGTTGGGTCACAATGACGTAACCTTTCGCAACTCCTCTTTTGTATACCCAATTCTTCAATTCTTCAAGTGACCCATATACCTCAAAAAAAAGAGGTTCATTAGAAATCCACATAAATGAAATTAATATATTACTTTGTCGAAAAAACAATAAAAAAATTCAGGTTGAACATCGGGTTCGGGTTAATATGTATGACACACTTTTGGGTTTGTATGAAATTTCGTGTCATACATTTTCTACTTTTAATCAGTATACATGCCTCGTTCATGTTCGTTCGGTTCATTTACAAGCCTAAGTAATCTATTTTTAACAAAATATCACCAGAACATATATAATATTTCACCAAAATGATAACGAAATCGGGTTAATATGCATGACACAATTTTCGGGTCGGGTTCGTGTTAAGGTCGGGTCGGGTCAAACATTTTCTAGATTTCTCCTACTTAATAAAAATTATATATAACGAATAACATGTATACAAAATCATTTTCTTCACTCTAAAATTATATCAACATTATATAACCCGTAATTGACTACCTAATAAAAATTATATATAACGAATAACACGTATACAAAATCATTTATTTCACTCTAAAATTATATCAACATTATATAACATGAATAACACGTAATTGACGGTTATGTCATACCTTTTTTGTTTTTTTCTCGTCATTAGCACCTTCCTCGTTAGCACGTTCGTCGTCGTCAACACCTTCCTCGTTAGCAGGTTCGTCTTCATCAAACCCCTCCTCAAAGTGCATTACACCTTCCTCGATTTCGTTATCATTTTCCTCAAAGTCCTTAGCACAATCCTCGACTTCGTTATCATTTTCCTCAAAGTCGTTAGCACCTTCTTCGACTTCGTTATCATTTTCCTCAAACTCCTTAGCACCTTCCTCATACTCTAACTTGTGTTGGTTTTCCGTATAGGAATGGTAAGTGTTGTATTCGTGTCGCGGATAACTTTGGGCAATGTAAGATGGTTCCCCCTCATCTACAAACACCGGGTTCAAGTCAGGTAACACGGGACGCACACCCCTGTCATCACAACGAGGCACGGACACAACCTCCTCCTCACGTCGATTAATGCCGGATAACCAAACGCTTTGGGAGACGTACGACTGGTTCGAATCTTCACCAAAAAAATTACCAATGTCCCAAAACGACATCTTTATGCTTCACGGTCTGAAGGAATGTTTTTATTTAAGAATTTTCATCATTTCATCGGTATTTTGTGATTTTGAAAAATTTTGAATCAAATAAATACCGTATACTTGGGTAAAAAAACATTTTTGGTCGATAAGGGTCGTATAGGTTGATAAGGGTAATATGGGTCACCTTCACGCTTTTTCAGACTGAACTCCCCTTCATGTCAGTAATTATACCTTAAATTCATCAAAAGTCGTGCCGATAAGCCTCTCATTGCTCAATGAGAGGCGTATAGGGTTTAATGCTCAAACTACCACAACCTTATACGCCTCTCATAGGGCAATGAGAGGCTTATCAAAACCCTTTTTCTGACACATTAATTGCTTTCACACTCTATACTCCCCTTATTGCCCTATACACCACCTCTGGGGGGGGGGGGATGTGCACTTTAAAAGTAGGGATGTATCAATACCCTCACCCTATTCAAATGACCTATGATATTCACACAATGGTAAAGCAAAGTGAACTTTAGGCCTGTAAAGAAATCTAAAATACAGTGTGATAAATACGAATCTACTTTTGAATATTGGTGGAGTCAATAGTTTATATAATATACCAAAGTTACAAGACTAATACAAGGGATATGACAATTTACACAGACTGCACATATTAATTTATGTTGCTATTTTGTATCTATTACATAGAAATGGGGCTTGCTTGTATTCATTTGCTTAACTTTAATCATACAAACGAACGAATATGAATACATTTAAACAAACGGATTACCTTGTTCATATCCATTTGTTAAGAAAATGAATATGTTTGTGTGCGTTCGTTAATATTTTAAACGAATATAAATGAACAAACGTTGGTTCAAAAACTTGATTGCAGTTTATGGGCCAATTAGTGTTCTTAATAGCTAATAAATAATTTGAAGGAATATGTAAACGAACACAAACAAACATAAATGATCAACACATGTAAACATACACACATAGTCACATAAACAAATAGACCTAAATTAACATACACATGACATGGCATATTAACTAACATTGCAAACCACTCCCTCCTTGTGTTAAAGTGCAATAAATGAGTTATGTGTTAACATATTAGCCCAATGTTAAGAGATTGAATTAATTATTATTTTCTTTTTTAGAAAAAAAAAACTCAATGTCAAAGTGCATTAAATGAGTTATGTGTTAACATGTTAAACCATTTCCTTAGGGGGACTGGGGGTGTTGGCTTTTTCTTGATGATGGGGCATATTTCACGCGTGGAGTTTGAAGTTTTCCACCGCCACCAACAAATGTTAACGAGTGATGGAAGGATCCCGTGAAAAACTTCACACGTGATGGAGGAAAGGATACGAGTGGGTGTGAGGGTTTATTGTTGGTGTTGGTGCATGCATCTGTCGACTTCGTCTTGTATCGAGTCTTGTATAGAACTAGTTAGATCAGGGCACGAAAACAAGAAAGTGTCAGTTAGAGGTAATTCCGCTTGAAATGAAACCAGGTCATTTCAAGCGAAATCAAAATGATTCTAATTCCGCTTGAGTTAACTAACTGATTTTGCTTGAATCATTCATGTTAATTCCGCTTGAAATGAACATGATCATTTTCAAGAGGAATCACAACGCCTATATATAGGCCATTCCAAGCGAAATCAGATAGAAGTTTCCGGTCTGAGCAACGAAGTGCTGCCGAAGTGTCGTCTCGCTGTAAAACGTCATTATATCAATAATATCGACAGTTAAAGTGTATATCTAGCTGAATTGACCTCGATACGTCTGTTTCCGCCTTTCGTATTGAGAAAAACTCTTTTGATCGACTCGTTCGGGTCTGAAAACGATCCTACAAGTGGTATCAGAGCTCAGGAAGAAGAGTTCTTACCAATTCAGCTGCAAATTCTGATATCTACACCTTCTTTTTCAAAATTTATAACTTTTCACGGTCAAAATGTTCTGATTTTTACACATCATACTCGGAATAGTGTTTTAACTAATCCTTGTGAAAGTTGGACTTTAATTCGATCTAAAACAAGTAAAATTTGTAATTCCGCTTGAAAAACCAGCGCGAGATGATGACATCAGCAGCTCTTCAAACGGAATTAGTCTGTTGATTCCGCTTGAAAACCATATTCCGCTTGAAAGTTCTGTTGATTCCGCTTGAATCTAGTATTTCGCTTGAGATTTTGGTTTGATTTCGCTTGAAATCATTATTTCGCTTGAAAAGTCTTGTTGATTCCGCTTGAACAGTATTCCGCTTGAAAACTGTTGTTGATTTCGCTTGAATCAGAGATTCCGCTTCAAAGAGTAATCTCGCTTGAACTTGTTATCTCGCTTGAACAAGTAATTTCGCTTGAAAGACAGTTTTGAGAATTTCTTGAAATCCGAAACATGGACGAGGAATTTTATAACGCATTTGCTACCCCGGTTACCCCGATCACTCTTGCACAGAACACAATGTTGGAAAATGAAACGGAGACTATGCAAAAACCGCCTAAGCTCATGAACATCGAGGAGTATAAGGGTTGGGAAGGATGTTTTGAGAGCTAGGTACAAGCTAACTATTTAGATGCTTGGGAATGCGTTGAAACAAAATACGTTAGACCGACAAATGACGATGAAGAGGAGATTGCTATCAAGGATATGAGTGCGGATGGTAAAAAGAAATATAAGAATGAAAAAATGATGCTAAGTCTGCTACAACAAGCTGTGAAAGAAGACATTTTGGTCTTGCTGCAACACAATGGTAGTGCTTATTCAATCTGGAAAGCTTTAAGATCAAAGTTTGTTGGTAGTCAAGAAATGATAAAGAACAAAAAATCACTTTTGGAAAAAGAGTTTGATCTATTTCGAGGTTTGAAAAATGAGAGCACAAAGCAGATTATTGAAAGGTACTGCAATTTGTTGGTAAACATGAGGAGAGTGAGCATCAACAAAGACAATGAAGAGTTAATTGAAAAACTGGCTGATGCGTTGGCACACGAAACTTGGGGCACATACTTGATGATGCTAAGGAACAAGAAAGGTTTTAGCAATCTGACACTTAGCAAATTCATTGAGAAGATTGAAGCTCAGGAAATGGAACAGATAAAGATTTCAAGAATGAAAGTGTTTCATGGTGAACAAGACATCAGTTTGTACTACAAAGCAGGATTGAATGAAAAGACAAACTTGTCACCGAAAGTTGAAACTGCATTTAATGCAAAGGGTTCATCTAGTGGTTCATCTAAAGGATCAAGCAGCAAAACGAGTTTTTCTTCATTTCCATCATTTGATCCGAATTTGGCAACAACAAAGAATGGCAGAAAATTACAGTGCAACATTGTTTTGAATCTTGAGAATGATCAAGATTACACAGAAGAAATTGCTAAAAGCCACAAGTCTTTGTTGGGAACTGTTTTAGAATCATATGGTAGTTTTGTTGCAGGTCGGATCGGGAATCCAATGCTGACTAAGGAGGATTACGATCAGATCGATGCTGAGGAGATGGAGCTAATGGATATAAAATGGTGTTTGGCTAGTGTGTTGAGGAGAGCTGAGAAATTCAAGCAGATCACAGGGAGAGATGATCTCCGTGAGGCTAATGTTTCTACTTTAGGTTTTGACAAATCTAAAGTCACTTGTTTTCGTTGCAGGGAAAAAAGGCACTTCAAGAGGGAGTGCACCAATCGCGAGGCAAGTGGAGCTCAAAATTCGTTTAACAACAATGATTACTACCGGAAGGCCATCTACCATCAAGTTGCTCAACAACCAACTCAGCAGCAGGCACAAACTGCACATGGAAGGAATATGATTAAGAATCTTCAAAGAGAGCTTGTATGGTGAATCAAGATGAAAAGAAGTCATCAACATGATTCAATTGGGACAAATATATACCAGCAGATGGTAAAGCATGTGTGATAGACCAAGATGATGAAAAGTTACCTGAAGGTTTTAGCTGGGAAAATTTCAATTGGGATGATTATGATCCTAACAAAGCTCCAGTTCACACAGCTTTTGTTGCTTGAATTAAAGAAGATAGTGATGATGACACTGAATATTATGCAAAAAGAATGAGAGATCATTTGAAAATGCTGGCTGAAAGTGATAGTGAAGATGAAAAAGCTAAACAGAAAAAGAAAAAGATCAAAACACTGGTCAGCAGTGATGATGAAGATGTTCCGGTGGTCAGAAGAAAAGTGAAAGAAGTTCCAAAGTTCAAGATTAGTGAAGAGGTTGATGCCAGAGAGATTCCCGTGAATTGCGAAACCTGTGTGATTATAAAAAAGAAAAATAGTGAGTTGATCAACAACATGAACAGGTTAAAGGAATCTTATGATGTGTTGAACAAAGCAATGAATATGTATAATGATACAAGTGAAGAACAGGCAACAACAATGAAGACACTTCAAGGAGCATTCATGATCAAACAGAAAGTTGTGAACAACTACATTGAGAAGTGTGCTGCTCTAGAACAAAAATTAGAGGCTCAAAGAATTGAAACTGAAAGGGTAAATCGTTTGTTGAAAAGTTACTCATGTACTTCTTATGTCATTGACAGGATTTATCCAACTGTTGAAGGCATGAAGGCATTTGAAGAGGATGAAGTGACAGAAAAACAAACTGAAGAAAAGATTCTAGAGAAAAAGAACGAAAAGAAGAATGACACAAAGAAAAAAACTGACAAGAAGAATTCTGGTAAGAAACAAGGTGTCAGTTATAACAAGTGTCCACCCCCGCTGGAAAATGGATATTTACCCAGAAATCCAAATTCTGAAAGAGTTCAAAAGGCTACAAACTTACAGTGGGAGTTAGAGTCCTCGGCCAATTTGCCAGAAAGTATTGATGTCACGTTTACATCGTCTGACACTGATCAACAATCTCAATTGATGAAGAAAGTGGTGGATCATGTGTTAGATAACGATGAAACTGAGGAATCAAAGTCGGAGTCTATGTCGGAGTCAAAGTCTGAGTCCAGCAATCCGGGTCAAAATGAAAAACAGGGCAAAAGAGTTTATGATAAAGAATTCCTGTTATCAAAATCTAATTTGGATGATGAAACATTTAAAGTGGCATATACTTTGAATGGTTCTGACAAATTATATTCTGATGAGGAATTTCCAATAAGAGGTATCAAAACTGAGATAATAAGACAGGTTTTCAAACTAACATAAATCAATATTTCTGAAATAAAAGATATAAATCTTACTGATAAACCTAAAAAATACACCTCAAGAGTTCAACAAAGATTAAACAAGATAAAGGGTTACAGTTCTGGTTCTGGTTTTCAAAAGAAACCAAACCATAACGGTAATTTCAAAAAGAAAGGACTTGGTTTTACTCCAACAGAAAAACAGAAAAATGAAAAATATGTTCGAGATTTTAAATCAAAGATGACATTTGTTTCAGGTACATCTTCTGAAGAAGAGAAAGAAAAGTTATTCAGAAAGCAGTCAAACAGAGAGTTCCTTGCAAAGAAGCAAAAAGAAATGAAGACTGTTGATCAGAAGAAGAAAACTCGAACCTGTTTCAAGTGTGGAAAAAGTGGTCATATTGCCATGAACTGTTTTCAGACAAATCAATTCAAACAGGGAGTTTCTAAACTAAAAGAGAAAGTGATTGAGTTTGAACCACCAATAGATAGAACCAAATTATTCAAAAATTTGAAATTTGAAATTGGTGAATGTTCAAACAGGTTTTACAAGAAAAGAGCTAAATATGACAACCAGAAATGGGTTGTTACGAAGTCTGGTAATAGTTCTAGCGATGATTCTGATAAGTCAAAATCAGAGGAGCTATCTTCTGGTGATGAATCTGATTCCACAAAATCAGAGGAGCCACAGGTTGAGAAAAATGGTGAAAAATCAGTTCCGACTGTGGATGATGAGAATTTTCCACCACTTCGGGCTGAAAATTTTAAGAAGAAAATTGGTAAAGTTGAAATTTCAAACCAATTTATTCTAACAAAAAGGTTTTTGATGTTGAAAAGGCCTTTAACCCCAAAGTGAAACACATCTTTGGAAAAATGATTGATCGAAAAGTCAAAGGGGTTAAAGAGTTCTATGAGAAGAAAATGGGAGGTAAGAAACTGAGTGTTGATGACTCGGTAACACCCAAGGCTGGTCAGGCTTGGGTGGATATTTTCTTTGATTAAACACCTGACTTGCCGGAGCTCCCAGGTTGGTAAGCGTGGAGCAGGAATCGGCATATTTCTTGAGAAATTCACGAAAAGTGATTTTGTTTTACAAATGGTATAGAGGTTTGATTGTGCATAGTTGAAAGTGGTAAATCAGGGACATTAAATTGTACTTGATTACCTACAAGTGGTTAAAGATGAACAAAGTGAGGAAGTCTACCCTGAACCTACAAATGGTAAAATCAACTAAACTTATTTTCCAGAAAAAACCATTTTGATTAAAACAAACTTAAGTGTTTTGAAATCATAATGGGAAAAATAGTTTTTTGAGAGGGGGAGTTCTGATTGTTTATGCCTAGTGGATGGCGAATTGAGGCGATTCGATATCAGTTGTCACGTTTATTGTACAGTTTGTTTTTAATTTTCTTATAATGTGTTTGCATTTTAGGGGGAGTAAAAATTTCAGAAAATCTAAAAACATTTGAAAATTTGAAAAAATCCAAAAACATGATAAAATCAAAAATGAGTTTTGTTGTATAAAAGAGGAAATGATAGTACATCAGTGGACTATCACAGCACGCTAAAGAATTAGAAAGTTAAAAATGTGATAAACAATCTCACTGCGGATATGCCAGTAGGTTTTTACACATTTAGTAGACCGTGACGAGATATAAACCTAAATTCAAACTTGCTTATATCGTGGGGAAACATTTCTTGAATATATGGGTAACCCCCGAAATCTTGTTTGAAAGGTCCCTCTTTCTGAGATACTAGGTCTTTATACCCAGTGATATCTGGGGTGTTATCCCGG
This sequence comes from Helianthus annuus, assembly GCF_002127325.2. Lineage (NCBI taxonomy): Eukaryota > Viridiplantae > Streptophyta > Magnoliopsida > Asterales > Asteraceae > Helianthus > Helianthus annuus. Next base: position 5,293,740 of record NC_035448.2, on the reverse strand, counting down.
GACTTCTGATTTTGCGGAAGCAATGGCCTAGTCCCCGTATAATACTTTGCAAAATGCTTGAAATATAGCACAGCCTTCAGTACAAAAAATGATGAAACATTGAAAAATGCTAATCATGTGTTGTTGAAGAAAAGATCCTCTAAAGGGGACACACCAAAAGTCGAACCGTCATCTCTCTGCTGAACGAAAGTTCTGACCTGAGCTCTCACGGTTTCGCATCTAACCCCTTACAGATATCATCTAGGTATACTCACCTGTAAGACTGAATATTGGGATCTGGATACAGGAGTATATTCAAGTGGTGGGATACGCGATTAAGTTTAAGTGCTTAAGACATTAATCTCGTATCTCGAAACAGTTGAACTTTGTGTGAAAATTTAAAGTGGACCGGTATACTGACAATCTAAGTGAATTGTTTAGAACTTAAAATGAAATTAAGCTTAAAGGTGTTGGTGATTTGTCTCAAAAACTGATATTATCCTCTTGCACAAGCTCACAAAAATATTGTTTGTAAATATTCCCTTATTGCATACCATTCCTTTACATTCAAAAATCCAAAAAGATTTTAGTGTGTTTTAGCATAAATTTTGAAAAATTCAAAAAGATTTTCGACAACTGGTGTTGGAGAGCTAATTTCCAAAATTCCAAGTGTTAAACATGATGAGCATGTGGTGAGGGGAAGTATTTGTGTTGGAACCTGAAGGTTTATACATGTAGGTTTACATAGTTTCAGGGTTGTTTATGTATTTGTTTAGTTTACATGATTGGGCCGATTTTGTAAGTGTTGAGTTAGTTCACTAGATGTCGCAATGGGCCTAGGGTTTAGCCTAGTTGTTTTGTATTTAAACAAACCTCAACCTCTTGGTTGAGGTTGATCAGTGATTGCGACTAGCAAGGTGTAACCGGTTCTATTCAAGGGTCTTGTATCAGTCATTGTTCATCATTGAATGCAAGATTTCCGGTTTGTGTTTTGATTATATTATTGTTTAGTTATTTGTTCTTGAATCGACTTGTGATTGTATTCTGCACCTTCACAAGTTAAGATCGATATCATTGAAGGATCCTAAACGGGTTTTACAATTGGTATCAGGGCCAAGAAACCATTCTTGGTTCGGTTTTGATATCAATCGGATTCAAGAACATCAGTCACTACTAATCCGGTTTTGGTGTTTGTTTTGCAGTGAAAATTATCAAATATTCAAACTGTTCTTCGTGTAATCATTGAAAGATATCACTGATTTTGGTTTGTGTGATTTCAGAATATTGTTTGCTGATTTCTCGGGAGTTGGTGATCAAAGAAAATTCAAAGATTACGATATCTTTGAATTTTTTGAAAAGTGCTGAAAATCAGGGATTACTAGTCAACAGTGTTTATCTCATATTTGTTTTGCAGGTTTCGACTCGCAACCATTAGCGGTCTCGGCTTGTCCTGTTTCAGTCTCGACTCGCAACCGTTAACTGTCTCGACTTGTCCTGCTCCAGTCTCGACTCGCAACCATCAACAGTCTCGACGTGTCCTGTTCCAGTCTCGACTCGCAACCATCGCTGCCTCGACTTGTGTGGATTTGGTCTCGACTCGCAACCAACTACGGTCTCGAGTTGTCTGTTTCTTGGTCTCGACTCGCAATTGAAGTTTCGACTTGCAACGTCACTTTGCAACGTTAATTGGACTTGGACTTTGAACTGTTGACACTTTTGGACCTAAAAATAATTAATTGATTAATTAATTAAGTATGTCGACAAATAACGTTGATTTGGCTGCCCTTAACAAACAACAAGAACTGGACTCAAAGGTTGGAACCACTACACGCATTCCAAGGTTAACTGATGCAAATGATTTTCCAGAATGGAAATGGCGCTTTGAACAACATGTGAAGGTCAAGGATTCAAAAATTTGGAGAAGCATCATGAGAGGTCCAAGGGAGATAATGACAGACAGTCCTACTGAACCAGGTTTAAAGGTTAAGAAAGCTAAGAGTGAATATACTGAAGAGGATTTCAGTATAATTGAAGAAGATGAAAGAGCGTTGTCCTATCTGACCATGGGATTGGGCCCAGATATAGCTATTGGCTTTCGCACTTGCAAATCTGCCAAGGAACTGTGGGAATCTTTGATCGATGTTTACGAGGGAAATGAAGACATGAAGGAGAGCCGAAGAAACTTGCTCAGACAAAACTTCAATAATTTCAATCACATCTATGGGGAAACCGTTGATAACCAACTTCAGAGGTTTTTCAAACTGGTCACTCAAACGCAGATGGAAGAAATTCATACATCAAATGCTTCAACTAATAGGCAACTCTTGAATGCTCTACCTAAAAGCTGGGATCATCATGTTGCAATGATCAAGAAAACAAAGGATCTTGCTAGGTGCAGTTTGTCAGAAATGATTTCCCATATCAAAGCATGTGAACTGGATGATAAACAATGAGAAACCAATCATAAAAACAGCATGCTAGCTGCAGGATTCACTATTGCTCCAACCTCGTCAACTAATGACAACACAGTTCTTTTATCTCAAGGAGGATTTCAAATGTTTAGCAATGCTGCATTTGCTAAAGCTGCTCCTACTTCTGCAAACGTTTATTACTCTGGGTCTCCTGCACGAGCGGCTCCATCATCTTCCACTGCTGCTTCCGCTTCTGCTGTGAATACTTCCTCTGCAGCTCCCGCTTCCACTGCGAAAAATGAGATGATAGCGTTCTTTACACAACAGTCAAAAGAAAATTTAGATATCGCGGCCTCCGTTATAAACTGTTTGAACGCATTTGTTGCAGGAAAAATTGATCCTCCAAAATGGTGTGGCGATGACCTATCTCAGATCCATCCTGATGACGTTGAAGAAATGGACATCACCTGGCAGATGGCAATGGCTGCTTTCAGGGCACAAAAGTTTGTTAAAAGAACAGGTAAAAACAGGTGGGGCACTGCTTGGAATGGAGCTATTAAGGTGCCTTTTTAACTTGCGTTGTTACAACTGTCATGAGGAAGGGCACTATGCTCGAAATTGCACGAAACCACTGATAAATAGAGAACAAACTCCCGCACAGCCCGTGACACCTAATCGAGAAAGAGCTCTTGTGACCACTGCTAGTGTAACAGATGCTGCTGCTACTGGAAGCCCTCAACCACAAGGATTAGCTCAAGCCCTGGTGGTTCAGCCCAACATCAACTTTGATTGGAATTCTGAAATTGAGCGTTTGAACATCTCAGCTCCAGAAAATCAAGCTGCTTCAAATAACATTGCTTACATGACCTCAAGTGATCAAAACTCTACGCCTGAGGAAGAGACTACAGCTGAAAACTTTGCCTTCATGACTCAGATCCTTTCAGCTCCTGTTAAAGGTCTAACCAAAGAAGAGGTACTTTCTGCTTTCTGTACTCCTGAATGTAGAGAAAGAGTTGAGGTTTATAGAATGCACAACGCTGAGCTAATTCAAGATTATCAAGACATAAAAAACAAAAACTTTACTTTATCAAAAAATGAAAAACTTTACAAAGAAAAGATCGAAGCTCAGCGAAAAGACATCATCAAACTCAAGGATGATGTCAGTGTAAAATCATCTCAACTCCTATACGTTCAGGAAAAACTGTGCGCTGTGACTAAGGAACTGGAAGATATCAGAGATAGATATCAAATTAATGAGCTCAACATTAAGAAATTTGATTCTTCCAGTAAATTAGTCAAAAATTTGTGTGATCAACAGCTTGCGTACAAGGAAAAGAAAGGGCGTGGTTTGGGTTATAATCAGACTCCTCCTCCATATAATGATAATTATACTTATCTGCCAATGACTGAGGAGGAGATGATGAATGAGAGTAAAATGACTTATGGTTCCAAAAACAACAAGTTGTCTTCTCATGACAGACAAGTTGAGAAACAGAAGTCTACTCCATTAAATTTCGTTTCCAAAGGCTCAATTGATCCTAACGTTTCATCTTCATGTGCAGATGATATTTCTGAAGTAAAGTGTGGAGATGTTCATGGGAGTGAACCAGTCGTTATTTCAAATATTTCTGAACCTTATTTTGAACCTTATTCTGAACAAACTGAATCTGACATTGCTTTTAGTCGTTCTTTATGTGCGTCGTTTTCTGCTTATGTTTCGTCTTGTGAGCCTGTTGTTTTGGGCAAAACTGATGATGTTTGTGTTGATAATTTGAACAATAAGTGTGGTGATGATTGTTTTTCAGCTAATGTGTGTGATCCTAATGTTTCTAACGTTTCAGTTAATGAAAGTGTTACAGGTGAGGTCCCTCAGGACGCATTCAGTGAAACCACTGAAACGACTTCTCAAGAAAATCAAGAGTATCCTGATTCTTCTTCTGAATCTGTCTCAGTGGGTGTCCCTAATGTTGAATCTAGTGGGACCCCATTGGAAACTGTAGTTGAAATTGAACCTGAATCAGTTTCACATGATAAATGCGTTGAGGAAATGCATATTGATGAAACTTCTACACGTTCAGATAATGAAGCTGAATTAGTTTCACATGACAAATGCATTGAGAAAACGCATATTGATGAAACTTCTGCATGTTCAAATACTGAACCAAAATTAAGTAACGAAGAAAAGAAAATGATATAAGTGAGGAGTCATTAGAAGAAAAACCACCAAAATGCTCAGAACAACCACAAGCACAACATGTTCAGAAAACCAAAACGTCAAATCATTCAAAATCAAGCAAATCGTGCAAAAACTTTCAAAATACTCACAAACTGAAGCGTCAAACATGTTTTAACTGTGGCATCGCTGGTCACATTGCCAGAAATTGTGTTCAACTCCCAAGGGCATCGTACAAGAAAAGGGCAGTACAAGATCAGAAGGTCATGCCTAACCGATATCGTTGTTCAGAGTCAATGACGACTGAAAAGACTAAGACAATGAAAAACAACTATCGCAAGACTAAACCTTCTGATCAGGATTGGAATGCAGCCAAACGCAAAAATCAAAATCAACAAAATGATTTTCGAAGATATCAACATAATGCTTTTGGTAATTGCAATTTTAATTGGTCAAACAAGCATTGGAAACCTAAAGCTAAGGTCATGCAATCCAATCCGTCTCATCCATGTTATCAAAATTCTGCCATTAGAAATACTTCGAAGTTTTTAAATAAAGACAATTTAGTGTGGCAGAGAGTGACTTATATTGATGCACAAGGAAAACCCAGATCCACTATGGGCTGGGTCCCTAAATCTAACTAATCCCGCTAATCGTGCAGGAACAGCTGTGGAGGACTACCGTGCGCCTCTGGTACATGGATAGTGGCTGTTCCAGGCACATGACAGGAGACTTATCCCAACTGGTAAATGTCAAAGAATTTAATGGAGGATATGTCTCATTTGCGGGAGGAGAATCAGGCAGAATCACGTTGAAAGGAACAGTTCGAAACGGCGTCTTAAGCTTCGAAAATGTTAATTATGTTCCAGAACTGAAACACAATCTGTTGAGCATTTCTCAGATTTGTGATCGAGGGAATTCAGTTCATTTTACAAAGAAAGGATGTCATGTTCTTAAACCTGGGATTGTCATTCCAGAAGACCGGTTCTTAATGACAGCAGAGAGACGAGGAAACGCCTATGTAATTGATATGAACAAGAAACCGTGTGAAGAGATCACTTGCCTATTCTCAAAGATTTCAGAACATGATGGTCTACTGTGGCATCGTCGCCTTGGGCATGTGAACATGAAGAACTTGAACCGTCTGGCTAAAGGTCAACTAGTACATGATCTTCCAATAAAAGATTTCATGTTGGTTGAAAAGTGTGTTGCTTGTGCAAAAGGAAAAGCTCATCGAAAACCTCATAAGGCTAAACCAGCACCCTCGACGAAGGCCTTGCTTGAACTACTTCACATGGATCTTTTTGGTCCAGTGAATCTGCTGAGTATTGGCAAGAAAGCTTATTGTCTTGTAATCGTCGATGCTTATTCTCGCTACACCTGGGTATATTTTCTCAGTCACAAAAATGAAACTGCAGTCTTGGTGAAACAATTCATCACTCTGGCTGAAAATCAAGCGAGTGCTAAGGTGAAGGTTATTCGATCCGATAATGGGACAGAATTCAAGAATGTTACTTTGGACACATTCTGCACAGAAAAGGGAATTGATCGTCAGTACAGTGCACCTCGAACTCCTCAACAAAATGGAGTAGCTGAAAGAAGAAATCGTACTCTTATTGAGGCTGCACGAACTATGCTGGCTGACTCGAAGCTTCCTAGTTTCTTTTGGGCCGAAGCTGTTAGCATGGCTTGTTACATCCAGAATCACGCTTTAGTAAATAAACGTCATATGAAAACTCCTTATGAGATTCTGCAAGGACATAAACCTTCGGTTTCACACTTTCGTATCTTTGATTGTCCATGTGTATTATTACTCATGGACTCTAATGGAAAGTTTGAGGTCAAAGGGGACGAATGTTTCTTTGTTGGATATGCTAAAGGCTCTGCCTATAGGGTATACAACAAAGTAACTAAAAAGGTAGTCGAGTCGTGCAACATTGAGTGGCTTGAAGAGAACGCTACGGATGCTAGAGTCGGACCAGATTGGTTATACGACTATTCTGAATTGTTTAAGTCATTTAACATTTTGTCAAGTGATTTTTCAGATGCAGGTTGTCTATTCCAAAACAACCGTTGTCTTTTGAGGACACTGAAGACGAAGAACAGATAGAAGGAAGCGTCAGACATCATACCATTGATCCGCCGGGAATGATGTTTACACAGCATCCTACGCCTCCGCAAACGTCCCATCAATCCCCTGAAGGTGCTTCAACTGGTGGTTCTGCATCAAGCGGTTCTGGATCTGCACTATTTCCTGATTCCATACCTGAAGATTGCATTGTCACCACTCCATTCGTTCATAATACTGCAGCATTTGATGAGGGGGGAGACTAGCAACACCACCACTGAAGACGAGACCGTACCTGACCTGGCAATACCTACAAGTGTTCAACGAAATCACCCCGTAGAGAATGTGATTGGTCTTGTAAATGCAGGAATTTTGACCAGGAGCCAATCAGGAACCATCAATACTTGCTTATATTCTTGCTACATTTCTCAAATCGAACCTAAAACTGTTGATATAGCTTTGCAGGAACCAGGCTGGGTAGATGCTATGCATGAAGAGCTGAACCAGTTTGAGAAGCTTGGTGTATGGAAACTTGTCAAGTTGCCAAAGGGAAAGCGTAAACTTGGAACTAGATGGGTGTTTCGAAACAAGCAAGATTCTACAGGGGTTATTGTTCGAAATAAAGCAAGGCTGGTGGTTCAGGGATTTCGACAAATAGAGGGTCTGGATTATGATGAAGTATATGCTCCGGTTGCCCGACTTGAAGCCATCCGGATCTTCTTAGCTTACGCGTCATATATGGGGTTCACTGTATATCAGATGGACGTCAAGACAGCGTTTCTATATGGAGATGTGAAGGAAGAAATCTTTGTTGAGCAACCACCAGGATTCGTGCATCCAGATCATCCAGAATATGCCTACAAGCTAGACAAGGCATTGTATGGATTACACCAAGCACCACGGGCTTGGTATGCTACACTAACTGAACATCTTTTGGCTCATGGGTACACACGTGGCACGATAGACCAGACTCTGTTTATCAAGAAAGTGGGCAAGGATCAGATCTTAGTTCAGATCTATGTCGATGATATCATTTTCGGGTCTACAAGTGAGGATCTTTGCAAGGAGTTTGAGAGAGTTATGAAGAAGAAATTTGAAATGAGTGCTCTCGGGGAAATGACACTGTTTTGGGTCTACAAGTCAAGCAGAATTCTCAAGGGATTCTTATCCATCAAGGGAAGTATGTGGATGACGTGCTAGCAAAATTCAAGTTTTCAGACGCAAAGCCTGCTGAAACACCAATGGCAGAGAGACCGTTGTTGACTGAAGATGAAGAAGGATCTCCTGTGGATCAGCGTCAGTATAGGTCTATGATCGGGTCGTTGATGTATCTGACAGCTAGCCGTCCGGATATCATGTTTGCTGTCTGCAACTGTGCAAGATATCAGGCTAATCCTAAAACTTCTTATCTTATTGCTGTTAAAAGAATCTTTCGGTACCTTAAAGGCCGACCCCGGTTTGGTCTGTGGTATCCGAGGGATTCCAATTTTGACTTGTTTGCATTTTCTGACAGCAACTTTGGAGGTACTGACAGTGACAGGAAATCTACATCAGCGGGATGTCAATTTTTGGGCGACAGGCTCATTTCTTGGCAATGCAAGAAACAACAAACAGTGGCGATATCTACAGCTGAAGCTGAGTACGTTGCTGCTTCTGCATCTTGCTCTCAAGTGGTGTGGATGCAACATCAATTGCAGGACTATGGTTTGACTTATCTCAACACTACTATTTACTGCGATAATGATGCTGCAATTCAAATTGTTCGAAATCCTGTTTTTCACTCCAAAACCAAGCACATTGATATAAAAGTTCATTTCATTCGAGACTGCTTCGACAGAGGTCTTATTACCCTTGAACAAATCGACACAGATGCAAATGCTGCCGATTTGTTCACCAAACCTGTCAGCAGCTCAAAATTCAAAGTGCTTGTGGATTTTCTGAAAATGATCCGTTTCACTGACTGAGCATGTTTGTGTTTCGTAGGTAAATTTGTTCATAAAGTTTTCTATTCTTAGGTAGTTTTTATTTATGCACAAATTTAGGGGGAGAAAAATACAAAAACAATAAAAATTTAAAAAAAATACAAAAACAATAAAAATTTGAAAAATACAAAAACAATAAAAAATTTGAAAAATACAAAAAGAGGTGTTGCATGACTGGGAAATGAAATGAATTTTCACATTATGGTCAAGGGCTGACTCATGTAAGACCAGTATCGAAACAGTTTGGCTCTAGTATTGATGTGTTGGTAGGCTTTAGTCTTTAGACTTAATACATTAGTTGTTCCTGTTAAGAACTAAAATAGTACATGACCCCAGGAAAGAAAATCACTTGGATTTAGCTCATGTCTATTTGAATGTCTGTATGCTGTCCCGATACACACAATTTTGATCCGACTCTGAAATCTTCTCTGAAAAAGTCGTGTACCTCCTCTGCTGCATCCAGATATATGCTGACCTGGAGGTGCTAGGCAACGACAGCTTCTGCTGCATCCAGATACATGCTGACCTAGCTGTACGTTGTCGCGCTGTAGATCTAATACACCCGAAAGAGGCCCTCTAGTGCCCAAAAGAAACCCCAAGAAACCTATATCAAATTGAGAAAAACTCATTTGATCTGTATATTATATCATCTCTGCAAAAGATCTATTCTGTTCTCTTCTCAACCTATTCCCAGTTAAGCTTTCAGAGATCTGGATTGGACTTGTGAAATATGTGGTAGGGAAGCTACATACATGATAGAGTGTGCTGTTTATATTTCCGGGATTTGAGTAGTATTTGCTTGGGTGTTCATTGTTAAGAAATTAAAACATGATAAAATACGTAACAGGCAGTTATATGGAACAGGTCTGGGAAGATGAGTTTAGGTGGACAAATATACTGGCAATCGTCTAGATCATTCGGTAGTAGATCAGTGTTGATAAGTGAAGTCAAGCCCGAAACCCTGTGATTTGATCCCTGAGTAATCTCCGTTATTTTCCTAATTTATTTTTGTAAATAATAATTTTTATTATTATTATTTATTTTTGTTTTTTTAGGTTTTTGCAAATCATGCTCAGAAAGTTTAATGGGTTATAACTGTTAACTGCTTAATGGATTTGATTAAATTTGAATTACTATAAAAATCTTTTCAAAGATAATCCGATTTTATAAGCCCAAACAGTTTTTCTGGCCCAGGCCCATTTAATCGGGTTAAGGTATAAGTTAAGGGTCTCGAGTCGAGACCTCATTTCTCACTCGAGACCTTCAGCAATTCTCTCTCAAAGTTCCGGCGAAAATCTTTGTTCTTTGTATTTCCGATTTGATTCCGACGTAAATCTCCGGTTTCGAGTCATCATACTTGGTGTTTCTGGTCTCGATTCATTGTTTATTAAGGTATGATGATGTTTTGCTTGAAGTTTTGCAGATGATTTGCAGATTTGATGATGATCGGATGATGTTTTGAAGATGGCCAAGAACCCTAACTTCATATATTTTGGTCTTCAAACGGATCAGAGGATGTTTTGGGATTTTGATCCAAATAGTGAATGAATGAAGTTGTTTGTGGATGTCTCGACTCAGATATCATACGGACTCGAGATCAGTGATTGCGAGTCACAACCTTATGATTGTGACTCGAGATCTTTGGTCTCGACTCAAGGTCTCGACTCGAGATCTCAGAGTCTCGACTCAAGGTCTCGACTTATGATTCCTGATTTCGACTCGAGAACTCATGGTCTCGACTCATGGTCTCGAGTCAAAACAACAGGTCTTGAGTCAAGATTAAAAATATTTGAGTTATGATATGCTGTTGATATTGTCAAAGTGTTAAAATCTAAAGTTTTGTGAAGATATGTTTGTAATGCACTTCTGTTGTGTGCAGATTATGGATTTAAAGTTCATTTCAACACATAATCAGGCAGGATACTTAGCACCTCCTCCAGAGAAGCACAGAAGATTGTATATCTCATTGATGAAAGGTCTCAACAGTTGCCGCATCGTTCACGCATTACGAGACAATCCAGTTATCTATGAAAGTCTTGTTCAAGAGTTCTGGAAGAATGCCAAAATTGAAGTTGTTGAAGGAAAGGGGGTTATTGTCTCTGAAGTTCAAAAGAAGGCTGTTACTGTGTCAGAGCAGATGATTCGAGAAGTTTTGCAGTTCAATGATCAAGAAACAGATGCGATCGAGCTTCCAGCTGGCACAGTTGAAGCAATATTGCCTAGACTGAGTTATGAAGGAAGATATCCACCTCTGGTTAAGAAATTTGTGCATCCTTATTGGCGACCTCTGCTGCACATGTTTCTCTTGTGTATATCCGAGAACAGAGGAGGCACAGATCAGCTGAACAGTACACAGGCTGCTGCTCTAGTCTGTGTGATAACTAATGAACCGTTCAACTATTCGAAGTATATTTTGGAAGCTATGAAAAGGAATGTGCTAGGAGTCAGGAAAGACAAATTTCTCATGTATCCAAGGTTTTTACAAATGATTTTTAATGCGCGTTATCCAGAGTTGGAGAGATCTGGAAATACATTGGAGTTGAAGCCTATGGGTCCTGCTTGTTTTGGTGCTCTCACTCCAAAGAAGGGTACTGAAAAGAAGTTTGAAGGATTAATTCCGTTGGAGAAGTTTGGTCAATTTTCAGAGACTGAAGATGTTGTTGCTGATCCTGTGATAGCACAACCTGTTCAAGAAAATGTTGGGCCTGCAAATGCTATTGTTGCTGAAGAACATGATATTCAGAGAGGTGTTGAAGATGAGCCTGATACTGAGTTTTTGACAATTGACTCTGACGATGAAAGCATTGAAATAATGTGTGATTCTGGTGAAGATGAAGAGCTTCCTCCTGAAGCTGAAGTTGTTACTGCTGTTACTACTGCTCCACCTGTGATTTCTGCTGATAGTTTGGCTCTGTTATTAAAATCTGTAACTGAAAAGATAGGAAATCCTCCTTCTGATCTTTCAGTTTCTAATGAAGAGTCCAGTGAGAATCCAAAGGATCCTGATTCCCTACCCTTGAAGCGGAAAAGGAGGGATCCTTGGCTTGGAATGTATGTTGAACAAAGCAAAGATCAACCCGTGATTACCGATGAAGATGATGAAGGTCTTTATGACTTCGATTTTGAGAAGAATGTCACTGATACCACCACCGCTACTGCAGACATCTTTGAGTTTGATGCTGATACTCAAAGAACTGAAATGGATACCACCATTGTTGATGTTCAAGTTACAAGTGTTGTTACTGAGTCTGTTTATGTTATGTCACTTGGTGTCTCTGAATCTACAGGTCCATCTAACGTTGTTCATGACATACCTAGCAGTTCAAGTGGTAAGAGGCCTGAAGAACCAGTGAGGATGCCCTTTGATGATGACTCAAGTGATGATGATGAGTTTGTTAGTATGAGAGAGATGAAGAAAAGGCTAATTGTGGTTGAGCAGGATTCAATTCATAAAGAAGCTAAGATTATCCAACTTGAAGACATCATAGTGCAAAAGAACCAACAAATTGAACAACTTCAAGGAGATGTGAGTTTGTTGTTTACTATGGTCTATGATTTACGTGGAAAGCTGGAGAAGAAGTTTGGGCAAGAATTTTCTGATCCAACTGATGTTGAGAACAGAAGAAAAGCTTTCGAAAAGGATGAAGCTGAGAAAAATGCTGCTATGGAACAATATTTTAAAAGAGTTACTGATCCAGTGGCAGACAAGGAGAAGGCTGAAAGAATTAAGAAGAAAAGAGAGTTGGTGATTTTAAAGAACAAAAATCTGAATCCTGATGATGATGATGCTCATGCGACTCACCATTTGATGGATGTTGGTGAAACTCTCTACGATCAAGTTGGAAATCGTTCTGGGGTGGTTAGCTGGGGTTTTGACCATGATAGAAAGAGATGGTGGATTAAGAGGAAAGTGGGTCCTGTAGAATGGTACAAACACCCAGGTCAATTTCAGTTTTTCACAAAGGTTGATCTGACAGAGCTGTCCAAGGCACCGTATGTAGATGACAAACCTGGAGGTCCTGGACATGTGTTTTTTGAGAGATTTAAGAGGGAAGTTCTGCATAACTTTCCATCGATGCGTACTGCAGAATCGTTTGTTAAACCAGTTAAAGGAGTTAGGGATCCATTTACAAAGAAGCGAATGAAGATAGTGCACTGGCCTGTGACTGACAAGGAAAAGATGATTCCGTTGGTTAAAAAGGTTCCAAAAGGTGCTTTGAAGTCTCTACATTTCTGGGCTTATGATGAGCGTCTTGGCTAGGCGGTGTTTGTTTGTGATGGTGATGTAAGCTTTCGCTTAGTGGATCAAGTGGATGTGCTCAATCTTGCTCTTGAGGATTTGGAGGTGTTGGCACAAAATCAGATTAGAGCTACTGAGAAGTATGAAGAAATTGCCAAGGGATGGACTGCAGCTGTTGCTTCAGCCATTCATATTCGCAAAAAGGGATTCGGTGGTCTTAAAGATCGTTTGGGTGGTGATCGTGATAGCTGAAGCATCAAGAACCTGCATGCATAAACCTAGGGGGAGATTGTTGGAACCTGAAGGTTTATACATGTAGGTTTACATAGTTTCAGGGTTGTTTATGTATTTGTTTAGTTTACATGATTGGGCCGATTTTGTAAGGGTTGGGTTAGTTCACTAGATGTCGCAATGGGCCTAGGGTTTAGCCTAGTTGTTTTGTATTTAAACAAACCTCAACCTCTTGGTTGAGGTTGATCAGTGATTGCGACTAGCAAGGTGTAACCGGTTCTATTCAAGGGTCTTGTATTAGTCATTGTTCATCATTGAATGCAAGATTTCCGGTTTGTGTTTTGATTATATTATTGTTTAGTTATTTGTTCTTGAATCGACTTGTGATTGTATTCCGCACCTTCACAAGTTAAGATCGATATCATTGAAGGATCCTAAACGGGTTTTACAATTTGTTTAAATGAGAAAAGTTTCTGAAATATAAACAATATTCCTGCAAGTGGTTCATCAGAAACTATAAATGATAGATCATTTTGAGATTTGCTCTACAAGTGGTAAGCAGAATGTAAACTTATCAAATTAAAACTTATGTTTGTGGTAGAGAATGTGCAGGTTTGAGTAAGAGCTAGGTTAATTGATCCTGAGAAGTTTGAGTTTAGAAAGCCAGGTTTCAATTCTGAGCAAAGTATGAGCCAGGCAATGATCTTGAACCTGTGAAAGCCAGACTGCGATCCCAACTTATTGAAAGGGGGAGTCTGATGGTGATGGTAGAGAAGAAAAGAGAGAGATTTGAGGATGCTTTTCAGTGTAAGATACTTCGAAGAGAAGCCCGAAGGCTGATAAAGACTAAAGATGCGAAGACTCGACACTTTAAGACTCGTCAACATTCGAGGGGGAGTTTGTTGGTGCATGCGTCTGTCGACTTCGTCTTGTATCGAGTCTTATATAGAACTAGTTAGATCAGGGCACGAAAAACAAGAAAGTGTGAATTAGAGGTAATTCCGCTTGAAATGACACCAGGTCATTTCAAGCGAAATCAAAATGATTCTAATTCCGCTTGAGTTAACTAACTGATTTCGCTTGAATCATTCATATTAATTCCGCTTGAAATGAACATGATCATGTTCAAGCGGAATCACAACGCCTATATATAGGCCATTCCAAGCGAAATCAGATAGAAGTTTCCGGTCTGAGCAACGAAGTGCTGCCGAAGTGTTGTCTCGCTGTAAAACGTCATTATATCAATAATATCGACAGTTAAAGTGTATATCTAGCTGAATTGACCTCGATACGTCTGTTTCCGCCTTTCGTATTGAGAAAAACTCTTCTGATCGACTCGTTCGGGTCTGAAAACGATCCTACAGTTGGGTGTTGTGAGTGATGACCATTGCCACTAAAAAATGTTGTGAGTGATAGAATAATGGTTGATAACATGGCGGAACTTGATTGGATGTTGTGAGTGATGAAATTTTTGTAAGTGATAACCACCCCCTCCCCCATTAGAGTGAGACAAAGTGAAATAAGGAAAAAAAAAGTTGATGTGTCACTTAAGTGGAGTTAAGTTAGGTTAAAGTATACCCAAAGGCTAAATCTTGGTTCTTTATACCCTAGTTAATATATAGTACTGTAGGGTTTTGCCATCCCTTTTGTGATCCCAACGCTGACAAAAGTTAAGATTCGGCTAAATGAACACGTATTGCAATAGGGAGCAATAGGTTTATGCGAGGTCACTATCAGTGGCATCGAGGGTGAAAGAAGTGGAGATCATTATCATGATAGGTATAATAGAAGCCACTGAATCTCACTCACCCATTTTTTCCATCTTTCACACTCTTTAATTCTCTATCTCCTACTTATTTATTTGTCTGTAAATGTTAGATACAAATTTCAAATTCAGTCTTAAATAAAAATGCGTGCAAGTTCAAAGGAAATGAGGAGGAAAAAGTGACATTATTTAATAATATAAATTTTATAAGTTGTTATATAAGTTTGAATTAAAATAAGTAAGATTGCTTATATAAATCACGTAAGCTCACCTTCATTGGTTGTGTTTTTACAAGTAACTAGGTTTTTTTTTCCGTCCATGCTTCACGGCGGGTTAACCACTGCCATAAAATCGAGCTGTTAAACATAATCCAAAAACCTATACATTAATTAATCTTAAAAAAAACATACAAACACATCCTACTGAAATTTAAAATTATAATCATTGTCATCATAAAGCGAAAAAGGCCCAGAATCACACTTCATCTTCGCATGTACCACCAAAATACAGTGCCGCTACGGTTGCAATTAAAATTGTCATGCCAAGTAGCAAGCCAACATCATCGCCAGATAACGCTTCAAATACCCAGTAAATCGATGTACACACAATCTGTGCTTTTCACCTCAAACATAAAAAAGCCTGCCTTTTCACAACTATTGTCAACACCACAACCAACAGGTTCAAGACCTGCCTTTTCATCAAAACCTTCACAAAGTCAACACACCATTGAAACTTCACATAAACAAAATCTATCCAAAAATTAACTACGCGTCTTAATAAACGAATGACCGTCCAAATAGATGAATCAAAACAACTCAGAAAGAAGAACATTGTAAACCCGTTAACAAAAAGCTTAAGCAGAGAGTTAGTTTATAAGTCGTCAATAGGAATGGGAGTAAATCCCATAGAAGAAGGGAATTTGAGGGAAATCTAACCTAGTTGACTGGAGATCCCAAAATCTAGGTTCAATAGGACAACTTAATCATAAACCCAAAGGGAGTCACTGTGGAGGGTGCCCCAAAATTAATAAATGGAGTTATATACTTCCTAGTCCATTCCAATCAGTGACATGAAGGAAGATTAAGCATGTTGAGGGTAAGGATTTGAGTAAATCCAAAATTAACCATGAAGCTTTTAATGATTCAGAGTAATCACCGATATTAGAGAGAAGTGGGGTCGCTTCGAATGGATTTGTGCGGAGTCGCAAACACTATAGCTCTTGCAGAACCAGGAAAGTGTTCCATAACCATAAACGGACACAACCATGAGGACTTGACTAAACCAGGGAGAGTATTGTGTGAATGTATATTGTCGCCTACATAAATGGGGGATTGTTCAAAGACACCGCGTCTACAAGACCCTAGGAGGCTAAGTATGCTTCACAAAAGAAGGTTCAAAGGTTACACCTATCTATCTTGTAATACTCAACTGCTGAATGTGTATCGTTGAAACTTGATAGATCGATTTCTATTCATGTGGGGGATTGTTGGAAATTTGTGAAAATAGCAATATTCACAAATATAGGAAATGCATTTTTTTCCTATTTTTGAACTAGAAATAAATATAAGAAACTGAGGGTTTTCTATACATTTATTTGTGGGTTTGTGTTCGATGTTGGAAGAGCTTCGCAACGAACTAAACCGCATCCAAAACGGAGCTAAGATGAATGAGATATCGATGCTCAGAGTTTGGTGTTTGAAACATTGAATGCTGAAAATTTGGGAAAGTGGCACCTTGTCCCACATAGGATGAGAGATAAACTTAAAGAGGTATTTAAGTGGGAACACTCCTTCTTTATTATTACATGGAATCACACACTAGTGTACTCGCGAAGGGTGCGGAGCTAGGGGTGTTCATGAGCCGATCCGATCTGATCGAGAGTCTGCTCATGCTCGGATTGAATTACAACCGATCTGATCCGATCGGATCGAATTTGCAAAACCGAGCACAAATGTGATGCTCATGCTCGGATTGAATTTGAATCGATCGGATCGTTTTTGCTCGGTTTTTATCAAATCCTAACTAAAATCGAGCGGATCGTTTTCGCTCGATTGAATTATAAGGTTGCGTTCAACAAAAACAAATCCTAACTTAATTAAAACATGCCCAACACTTTACTAACAAAAGCAATAACTAAAATCATGATTCTAAAAATGTTCTTAACAATATCAAGAAGCACAAAATAAAGTGCGAAATACAAATTGTCATTTAGTTCAAAAAGCCATAAACTTCTTCTTTAAGCTTGATCATCTCCATCCACAAAATTCAACTTCAAATCAACATATAACCTATAAGTTGGGCTAGTATATATTTTGGGCTTTTTTTTGGGGCTAGTATATTTTGTGGGCTTTTCATCTTTAAAATCTATATATATATATATATATATATATATATATATATATATATATATAGGATTAGGTTCAAACATGAACAAAATCCCAAGCGTGAACTGCGTGAACTGATCTGGGCCCTTGATTTTTATGATCTTGAGATTAAAGTGAGTGGCATGATGGTAATTATTTGGGTAATTTTTTCCATTTAATTAAATACAAAAAGGGTATATGTGTAATTTCATTTTTGCATTGATTGCATAAATCTCGTTTCTTTCTCTAAAATCATTATAATCAAACTTGTATCCAAAACAAAGCCCCGTACACCAAAGATCTACCAATCGCCATCTAAGTTTCACCGACAAAACCAAAACCATCATGGACCACCGCTGTCCGGTTGCCGGATGGTCGTCTCTACCGCCATCAGCTGCTAGTAACCACCCGAGGCATCACCAAAAAGGGAAAACGTGTTTCATCAAACCCCATTGTCGTTGCTTCAAGATCTAGACACCACCACCCCAAGATCGAGCCTATTGACCCCGATGGGGCGTTCTGCTTGGTCGACGGCTGACTCGTCGCCGCCGCATATTCTCTCTGGCCACGGTGGCCTGCTATCTGAACCACCATCCTCACTTCTCTGCCGCCATCACACGCCTCTTCATCAATGGGCGTCGCATCTGATGTTTATCGTCGGCGATGTGATGTTTTATCGCCGATCTGATGTTTATCACCAGCTGATCTGATGTTTATCGCCAACCGATCTGATGTTTATCGCCGATCTGATATTTATCGCTACCGACCAGGTATGAAGTTTGTAATTTTTTATTGTTTTTGATGTTTGAAAGTTATTATTGTTATTATTTGATTGAGGTTCTGAAGATTTTTTATGAGTTTGATTATTGAAAAAAAAAATTTGCAATTTTTCATTATTTTGATGTTGATAATTATTATTGTTTGATTGAGAATTTGAAGATTGTTATGAGGTTCTAAAAGTTGTTGTTAATGCAATGTACACACGTTTATTTTTTTTATTTTGCTCTGTTTTTAAGGCAATGTACACATGTGTATTCTTATTTTGCTCTGTTTTTAATGCGATGTACACATGTGTATTCTGATTTTAACGCGATGTACACATGTGTATAGCGTCTGTTTTTGTTATATCTCAGAATTTTTTGTGGATTGAATGTCTAAGGTTGTTGATGTACACTTTTGAATTATGCAAAGTATTAGTCGCTGAGTGTTTTTTTATTTTTTATTTTTTTTTTTTGCTATTATAGGAGATGTCGTTAACGAGAAAAGTGGAGATGGAAGGTCGATAAGGATGATTCACGTATGAGGTCGATAAGGATGATTCACATATGTTTGTTTGCTTGGTCGATAAGGATGATTCAGCATACAACGTGGCGAATAGTTGTAAAAGATTATGTTTTTTTGTTTTTTTCGATTATGTTGGGTTTATTGTTTTTACGAAACTGGAACTTGTAATTATAAGTTTTTTCGTTTGGTTTGGAAAACATTATGAAACTTGTAATTTGTTAAATATAAAATAGTTTTACATGTATTATTTCTATGTATGTATTATGTAGCTAATTACACATATGTACGATGCTGAGTACACATGTGTACTGTTCTATTTATATCTAAGTACACATGTGTATACCGTTGAAATATGAAGGCTACGTGGATCTTAAAAATCAAAATTTGAATTCCGGTGATGAAATCTGAAATAAAAATTAAAATTGAAATGTGGATAACGAATTTAAAATAGGAAAGATGTAACTTAATTCAATTATTAAAATAATGATTTAAATCTAATTTTTTATATAATTACAATCCTACCCTTAACAACTAAAAAGGAAATCAAGGGTCCAGATCTGTTCACGCAGTTCAATCTTGGGAGGTTGTTCACGTTGGAACCCTACCATATATATATATATATATATATATATATATATATATATATATATATATATATATATATATTAATTATTAATAAAAATAATTCGAGCAAAACTGAGCGATCGACAAGCGAGCGGACCTTTGCTCATGCTTGGATTGAATTTGAATCGAACCGATCCGAGCGGCTCATTTACAAACTAAGCGGGAATCGAACGAGCATTTTTCGAGCACTTTTCGAGCGATCGTCGAGCAGTTTGGACAGCCCTATGCGGAGCACCCTAACTCGCACTCGCACACGTGCGCGTGGCGTGGACGATGGGCGCAATGTGGCGCTTTGATGACGCGCGACGCACCAAATTGAGCCAATACGGCACGACTGTGTGGCATGATCGTATAGGTTCACTGGTGACGTGGCGCACACGCGCATGAGTGATGCAGACGTGCAAGCGCATGAAAGTGAGCCAAAATGGCGCAGAAGCTTCCAGACTTTAATAACAGAGCAATTTCATTTCAGATTTTGAAACAGACGAGTCAACGGTTTTGACTGAGAATTAAAACACGAATTAAAGTGCATTAATGACGTTTAATGCAATTTAATTCTCCCATTTAATTTATTTTTCTGTTTCGTTCCAGACCTGCAGTATAAATAGGCAGGTGACCTGCTGCAGAAGACACCAAAATTTCACCAACGTATACGTATGAAATTTCTCTTCTGCGGAATCTTCTTCGCTTTCTTTCTTGTAGAAGGGACACCTTCGGGTTTTACGTCAATTCCGGCAATGGAACTGCTTAGGCTGTTGTATCCTAGAAACAAACGAGTTCTCTTGGGAGACTCGAAATTTGTTTTAAGAGACACGTGTCTAACACGATCCACAACCAAGAACACCTCTTTGTTTCATTATTTTGTTCTTGTTTTTTTTATTTCAGTTGTAACTTGTACTGTACTTTACTGCTTTCTTATTTTCTGTATTGTAATTCAAGTTAATAAAAGGTTTTATTTTATTTTACGCGAACAAGTTCCTACACCAACCACGGTATTTCTATTCGTGACCTGGATGATCAAAGGTTAAAGGCCTAACCAGGTGATCTAGCCGTAAAAAAAATCATCTCAACAGATTGATCTTGTAGTTTCAAGTTTCAATGAGAGTGATGGATCTTAGTATTAAGTGAATAAAGTTTGGCAAGTAACATTTCACTTGTAAATGATTTATAACGATAAATATAAATATTATATTTTTATGAAATTGAAACTTGTAAATGGAGAAACTGTATCTTTTGTTTTTTAAGACAACTAGTAATCAGGACCCGTGCTTTGCGGCGGGACTGTTAAACCGAACAAAAAGTAAATGTATAAACGTTGAACCATGCACGTGCGTTGTGGCGTGTTAACTCGTATATATTATACTGAAACGTAAGACATAGAAAAGAATAACTAAGTCGGCTTAGGATCCGTGAGTTGTGGCGGGACCGTTAAATCGCCAAAAAGATTTAGACATAAAACGTTGAACCGCACACGTACGTTACTAACATGTTTATTCCGTAAGAAATCACGATTTGATGGGTCCTTTATTCAAAAATAAATGTGGTAACACTTTAAAATGTGGTAACACTTTAACTTTGAAGGTAAAGTCAAACATCCTCTTTGCTCCTTCCACGTTGACAAACCAAAGCATGTGAAAAAGAATGGAAAAAAGGTTGTGCATGTATTAAGAGTACATAGAGCATAAAAACTTATAGAAAATTCAACAATAAATATGATAGTAAGAACAAAATTGCAAATTAATATAGGGTTAATTACATTTATTTACTTAAAAAGGAAAACCATAGAAATATTGCTCGAGATCTTTTAAAATATAAATCATTGGAACGTACACTAATTAATTGGGCGAGGCTAGATTTACCTTCCATGCTTTTTTTTACATTCAGTAAAAACCATATTAGTGTGGTACGTTTAGCACAACTCTGTAGTTTCATTCCGATCCTCCTTGGATATCAGGAAGCGTATGAAAGATACGAGAACAAGTATACACGGAGCAGAATGATTGTAATCCCGTCAATAACAACATAAACAAAGCAGCAAAAATCGTTAGGAATTTCCAAGATCCAAACACATATGTGTTCATGAAATTCACAATTTTCACCCGCCATGTTTTACTATACCTCGTGTTAACATCTTCGATCACTTTATCCATCTTTGGCACTTTCGTCAATTTCACACATTTACTCATTCCATTCCACAAATCCGCAGCCTCTTTATCACTCTTCAAACGATTCAAAACTATCCCTCTTTCTCGCAAATACTTTGCATCTTCTTCCGTGTCGATTATCCCATTCATCAACTCAGTGTAGCGAGCCAACACCAATGGTCCCGCTGCTACACAAGCTTCGTACGCCACCAAGTTTCTCAAATAAACCTCTGTGTTCACATCTAGAACAATCACCGGGAGGTAAAGTGTAGATGTTATGTTATCGAAACTCATATCTAATATCCCCCCGTTAACGGGTGAGAAAAGGATTCCAGCTTTTACTAGCTCCATAACTGAAGGGATTTTGATCTCTTCGATCGTTGGTGCCTTCGGCTCGCCACTTGCATCTTCTTCTTTCTCCTCTCCTTCACTGTTATACTTCTCGAGCATCCGCTCCATGGGTTCTTTCATGAGTTTGACTGGAGGAAGATTAGATATGATCTTCCATGGTAATTTCATCAACAAAGTCATAGGCCTCCCAAAAATGAGTTTCTTGAAAAGCCTTACGAATCCTACGTTCGATTTCAATAGGAGGTTCCATATGTAATTCATAACTTTTCGAACTTCACTTTTTTTTGCAAAAGTTTCTTCTTCTTTTTCTCCTCCATCTGGTAACTCAGTGATTTGTTCGTTTTCAATGTCAATCTCAGCCTGATATTACAGAGAATATATTACTTAGAGTTTATTGTGTATTTATTGATCAGTTATTTGTAAAGGTGAAAGTAGGTTATAATAAGAAAAAACACTATAGGAGGCACAATAAGCCATGATATGTACTACAGGTTCTTGAAAAAAAAAACCAATCAAATCAATAATAAACGTGTAAAATCGGCTAGGGCTTAGCTGTTGATTCAGACTTAGCCTCTGCTTTTACACATGTTGCCTTTAATTTGATTGGTTTGATTGATTAGCCAGAAATGAAAATGTCTATTTTGTCGCGGCTAAAATTTTAACGTTTGGTTTTGTAGTTTTTTTTTTTGGTTAACATGTCCATTCGTATGACTTTATTATATAGGAAACATAATTAAACAATATCTTCTATAACAATTATGATTATATAACAATAAAACCATAAAAATATGTTATCTCTAGTACCTCCATGATTACGAGTTCTTCGTTGTTGGGCACGGTCATGTGGTAAAGAAAGTCGAGAAGATGATCACAGTCATTGATGTCAACATCCGGCAACTGTTGTTCATGGAACGGAGTGAGCTCCTGGTACAACCCCATGAGCATTGTCTTCAACGTCTCATCAGCTGACTTCACTTGACCACCTGTTAATTTCCTTAACTGGTGTTCCATCATCGTCCTGATTAAAAACAAGGGGATCTGATTCTCCACCATCACCACATCTCGAAGAATCGCCATGTGAGACAGCTTCTTCCCTGTTACATCCACCACATGAGACATAGATGATGTAACTTTCTCAAGAACCCGACCTTCTTCTTTCATGGCGTACACCTGAAGTAATTCGAGTAAAAACGCCATGTCAACTGCCATCATCCACACCAACGCGTCAGCGGACATATCAAGAAACTTGTGGTAGCAAGCCCGGATTCTAGCCTCGTAGTCTTTCTTCATTATCTCAACGATTTGTTCGAAGCTCACGTTCATGTGTTTCTGAATTCTCCGGGCAGCAGCAAGCTTGTACCTTTGTTAGGGTTTATAATTGTAATTTGTAATATATTAGTTAGGGTTTATAATTGTAATTTGTAATTACCTTTGTTATTAGAAGATACTAATATTTGGTTACGTTTCTTCTATAATTATTCTTATTGTATAGCTATATATAGTTGATTAATAATATATGATAACTGACAGGGTTTTAATTGTTGTACATACCTCTGCATGTCGTAGACCTCTGGGCGCCAATGGTGGAAAGGGCCTAACGCGACTTGTTGTGGGATATAGGATTCGGGGTCGGTGGCTAGAAGTACTTGAGGGACTGCGAAGATACATACGGGAATTTTGCCAATCATTTCATCGTCGTGTTCAACCACGGATTTACGCATGTATTCAACCCATTCGTCTTCATCGATCTTCATCTTAGAGAACGAGTATGAATTGCTAGAGAGTGATTTGGTAGCCATAGTGACAAGAATGGTTAATGGTGTTTTAGTGTTTTCTATGCTTAAAACACATGATGGGTCTTATAGAAGACATAACGTTGATTTAGGGTTGACTTGTACAAAAACAGTTTTTTGGTGCTAGGATTTATGCCTTTTTGACAGCTTTTTGAGAGAGCACCAATAAATATAACACCAAATAATGGGATTTGTTGGTGCTGCTCAATAAGAGCACCATTAAATCTCTAAACACACCACCAAAAAATCAATAATAGAATCAGTGCACCATTAAATCTCAAACACCACCAAAAAATCAAGGATAGAAACCAAATTAGTCTACCATTAAATCTCTAAACACACCACCAAAAATTCAGTGTTAATTATTGGCGCTGCTCCGTAAAAATATACATTATTTGAACAAATGTTTTTTTGTTTTATTTTATTTATAAAACATCCAATATCTAATACAAAGGCAAATAAAACAAAAAACTATACAAACAAAAAATGTATAAAATCTACAAGCATAATGAAATAAAATTACATGTTTATGGGAAGCTACAAATAATGAGATACAAACATGATTTCTATAAAGTCATTTCCTAAAATAACAATTTAAATACATACAATCAAACCAAATCAACATAGTGTATAATTGTACATCCTTGGCACTTCAAAGCATAATGACGTCCATCGCCGTAATAGTTTTCTGGCGAGTATCTTCGGTGTATTTGATGGCATCGCGCATAAAATCATCAAGAAAGATCTTCAAAAATCTCGTGTCTCTTCGTAGATAAGGTCATTGATACGCTTTACACCACATCGTTGGTTTCTTGATACCATGGAAGCCGTTCCGAAAAAACTTTCCGGTGATGCTTTGCTCCTCCTTTACATTTTTCTATCTCTAAAAAAGATTTTGATTTTAAGATTGTGTCTCTATATATGTGGGTATAAAGGTTGTGTTTTGGGAGGCTTAATTTGATCCATTGATTAAATAGGATGAGAGCAATTGAAAACCGTAGGATTATAATCCATGTGATGCCTAACAAAATGTTTTGATTGGTTCACTTTGTTGGTGCTATTAACAACTTAACCCTCAAAAAATCAATTTAATGATGCTATTAACAACTTCACTATCAAAAAATCACTATATATTTAATGGTGCTTTGTAATCTATTTTTTTGATGATGTGTTTATTTATTAGTTTGGTAATCTTGTTGTTATTTGATGCTTTGTATTCTAAAATATCACCAAAAATTTAATTTGACATCAAAAAAAATGGTTTTGTACTAGTAATGTATATAAGGAAACACAATAATGTATATGTTATCATGTAGGTTCACATGGTGGGATAACTCTGACAGCAAGCAAATGAATTTTTTTTTTTTTTTTGAACGGTAAATTTGGATCACTGACAGACCACTGGAGTATTATCGTGTCACCAGCAGAATCATCCTATCATATCCATCTCCACTAGGCAATAATGCCTATACACCAATTCAGGAGGAAACCCAATAAATCTGGAAAAAACCTCCTTTGTGGGAATCGAACCCATAACCTAATGGTTATAAGCCTTATCCCACCACCAAAATACCACTAGGCTATAATGCCATGGATTTGATGTATTATTGCCATAACAAATGAATTTAAAAATTGGTTTGATGAATTAATGTGATATAATGATGTTTCCTTTAATTAACACCTTTTTAATCGTTTGATGAATTAATGTGATATAATGATGTTTCATTTAACACCTTGTTAAATTTTTTTTTTTTTTTTTTTTGAAGAATAACTTTCATAGCCACCAAAAAGCAAGGCATCCCCAGGGCGGATATAACAAGCCAAAAACCAAACAGTCAAAAACCGATTACATCAAATCAAAAATAGAATACCTATCCTAATCCACTATACCGTCTTTGAATCTATGTTTGTACCAAAGAAAAGCCAAAGTCTTGATGTCTATCACCAACTCCACCACCTTCGAATCCTTATTGGAGAATATCTTGTCGTTTCTAGCTTTCCACAACACCCAACAAGCGATAATAATAACCCCTTGAAGCACCATCTTCTTGGTACCCGTCGTCCCACACCAATCATGCAAAAGCACCAAGTCTTTGATATGAAAAGCATATAAATCCGGAATATGACACCATCTAGAGACTCCATTCCAAACCCCTGCCGAAAAACCACAACCGGTAAACAAGTGTTTCGATGATTCTTCCTCTAACTCTCACCATTCACATAACGGGTTAACCACTTGGATGTTTCTCCTTATCAAAGCTTTTTTTGTAGGTAAACGATCCAAAAAAGACGCCACATAAATATATTACATTTAAGAGGCACCCACTTACTCCAAGTAAAACCAAATCGTTCTCCATTGATCATCGACCCATTCATCCATTTCTTGATCTCGGACACCGAAAAATCTTTGTGCCTCCCATTGAACCATACCCAATTATCTCTCCTATCAATCAAAGTGATCCTACTCAACAAGTCTTCCAACCCTTTCTTCTCTTCGATCTCTTCTGCAGTACCTATATATCGCTTCCAACTCCACAAAAATATTCGGCCAGCCCCTTGAGTCCGCAGCCGATCACAAACCAACACTTTTTTCTCTTTTTCCAACGCAAACAAGTTAGGAAATTTGTCTTTAGAAGATTCCTTGCCTAACCACGTATCCAACCAAAACCGAATACCTTTCCCATCTCCTAGTTGACCTCGAATAGCACAGCTAATACCTCTACCTTCGACTTTTAAGTTGTTCCACATCGAAACACAATTCTTCCAAACACTAGTATAAGCGTTATTCACCGGAACGATTCCCCAACATCGGGTCGACCCATGGATAGACATAACAACCTTTCTCCACAAATGTTGATACTCGTTTAAATACCTCCACATCCATTTTACAAGCAACACTTTATTATTAAGCTCTAGTCTAAGGATTCCCAAACCCCCCTCCGCAATGGATTTTGTAAACGAGACCCAACTCAATTTTCTAACCTCGTCAGACCCACCCCACAAAAACCTTCTCATCAAACCTTCCAACTCAATTTTCTAACACCTTGTTAATTGTGATTTGGAATAATCACATGATGACCTATAACTTATATCGTAATATATCAACGTTGACCACATCACCTTAATTTTTATCTTAAACGATGTTAACTAAAGACACTTTGCACTTAGGGGTAAAGCGGGGCAGAGTGAGTTCGGTATAGAGTGGGAAGGGATCAGAAAAGAAAAGGCTGAGGTGTAAGCTATGATAGAGAAACAACAAGATGGAGAGAACACAATAACGAAAACACCGTATCATCCCGAATTGGAGGAAATCCACCAACAGGATGGAGAGGAACGGGACGGGAGCTAGCAAAAGTTGAGGTGGAAGCTGACATAAAGAAAACAGCAGGACATAGAGACTACAACAACGGGAACATCATCTCGAATTGAAGAAAACACAAAGAAGGAAATGATGCACCAGCGGGATGGAGAGGAGCGGGATGCTAGACATCGACTCCGTCCACCCTTAGGATGAAAATCGTGTTAGATTAACTTATGCAAATTGATGAACGCATACATGACTCATATATTTATTTGTGTTAAATAAATTAATTTCAACCTGAGCACACTTAAAACGATGTAACCCAATCATAACTCATGTACCTGTTTATCTAGTTATCAAGCGGTTTGGTGGGTTTCTAATCTGTAAATGAATTGTAATCAAGTTGTAAATAGGTAACAGATTCTAAACGAGTTGAAAACAACTTACTAAGAGTGTTAGAATTATTAGAGATTAACCCAAACACAACATGTATATTCAATTATTAGTTAAACTAAATTTGATTATTTTTCATGTTAATATTCGGATCCTATAAAAAAAATTAAGTTGGTCTAGTTGCAATGGTGTAAAGCCATATGATGGAAATGGATAACTAATGTATAAGGGGACTAGGGGTGGTTTCACTAGTGATAGAATTTATCACTCACAAACACCAATCAAGTTTCGCCATGTCATTGACCATTTTTCCATCACTCACAACCATTTTTAGTGGGGGTGGTCATCACTCATCACCACACCCAACAATTTCCCCCCAACCAACAATTCCACTCACAAAAATAAACCATAACGCGTTGTCACCATCACGAAAATGATTAACGCGTGGAAGATTAACGCGTTGAAGGGAGAGCGGCGGCCGGGATTAACGCGTTATAAATGGATTCCGTTATACTATCACGTAAAAAGGGAGACCGCCCCGGGTCCCCTAATTATTGCTGGTGGAAGTTGCTTGGTAAATACTTAAATGACTTCAAAACAAATGCTCTATTGTTATTGCAATATGCAATAATTACAAGTCTATAAGTGCAACCGGCCCCATGTGAATAATGCGAGTTAGATAATGGTCAATGTTCAGTAAGAAAAGTGTCTTTTAGTGACACAAATATGTAGTGAGACATAAAATACACAAGAGTAGGTAAAAGATTTTGTTACTCTCAAATTTTAAATATTTTCACACAAATATAAACTCATTTTCAAACACCTTAATTTAATTTGGAATTACATGACGACCTAGAACTTGTATCATATATTTAATTTAATTTAAGTAGACATGTTGAAATTAATAAATCTGTGCAAGATCCTTATATAATCCCTATAAAACATGCACGTTAGTAGATTGTTCAGCTAAATGGGTCATATAAGTTGATAGATTGTAAATCGATGACTGCATCTTTAGAATCGATGACTGCATCTTTGATGCACTGCTAGTACTAGTATATCTGAGAATTCTTAATTGTATATTGTAAATAGCCCCAGGGCTATGGAACAAAGGAGTATCCCGGACTTACACCGGGGTGTTGACGGTGATTTTCAAATCTCCCCAAGTAGGATTCTAACCTACGACCAATCGGTTAACAGCCGACCGCTCTACCACTGAGCTACTGAGGAACAACGGGAGATTCGATCTCATAGAGTTCCATTCCCGTTCTCAACCCATGACCAATATGAGCTCAAAGCTTCCTTCGTAACTCCCGAAACTTCTTCGTAGTGGCTCCCCTCCATGCCTCATTTCATAGGGAACCTCAAAGTGGCTCTATTTCATTATATTCCATCCATATCCCAATTCCATTCATTTAATATCCTTCTGGTGTCATTAACATAACAGATGTCATTTCTAGTCTATCTATTTCTATTTCTTTTCTATATATGGAAAGTTTCAAAATCATCATATAATAATCCAGAAATTGCAATAGAAAAGAAAAATGGAGGTTTGTGATGATTTTGAAATCTTTTCTACTAGGTAATCTAGTATCCTTGTGCATGAAGATAATTAATTCGGTCGTTGTGGTCGGACTCTATTATGGATTTCTGACCACATTCTCCATGAGTTATGACCAAGTTGAAAACGTGATGTTGAAGGAAATACCAAGCCGCACTCCTTTAATATTATGAAGAGGGGCCGACCTCTTTATTTTTTCGCACCAATCCTTATTTACTACTACATCTTTTTTGGGGGTGTATGGCTTAGTTGGTAGAGCATTGGGTTTTAACCTAATGGTCGCAGGTTCAAGTCCTGCTATAGTACCCAAGCCTAACTTTTACTATATACTATGAATATGGATGTGTAGTAGCGAAAAGAGCACTTTTGGCCTTTAGATTAGAGGCGCTTTGCCGTCTTTGATTGGATGAAAACAAATATTTAAAGTGTGCAATGAAGGATCTCGAACATGATATCGTGTTGAAGGACAATTTGTAGGGAGAAATGAGTATTTTATTGGGGCTACAATTTGAAAAGACTGAACTATCCTCATATAGATGACGTATGAATTCATTTTTTTCATTACCTGAGAGGCATTAACATTGGGGCTAAACATGCAACCCACACACAAATGTTTGGACTACGTTTTCATTTTTTTTCTTCCCCGGATCCGAATCCATATATGTAATATGATAAACCACAGGTGGGAGTATTTGTGAAATTAACTCTAGGTTTAATAGGTGGTAATAAAGTCATAATCGGGGTAATAAAGTCAGAGTGAAAGATTCAAATGAGAAGAATTTTTTTGTAAGAATAAAAAAGAATAAATTTCAACCAATAAGAATGCTTAATTTTACTTCATTTAATTTTTGTATTTAATATTAGTGTAAGGGTATATTGGTAAAATTAGATAGATTATTAATTGGTGGTCTTCCTTTTTAATAGCTAACTACATTAAAGTTGTAACTTATTTTCAAAAAATATATATTTTTCAAAGAATAAAAAATTAATTTAAAGTGTAGGACAAATTACAAGGTGTGTAGGATTAATTATGAGCTGTGTAGGATAAATTTCAATACGTGTAGGATAAATTTCAAAACGTGTAGAATAAATTTTAATGTGTGTAGGCCAAAATTTTAGTGTGTGCAAAAAATTTAGTATGTAGGATGATAGTCTTTATGACTAATTAATTAGTCAAAGATAATAAATGAGATGAGAGAAAAACTATTTAATTTTTCCAATTGTACTCTTTGTTCTTTTTATTCTCAATTTAATTTTCTTCTCAAATGAACCTACCCTAAAGTCATAACCGGCTAACAAGTTCATGACTTAACTACATGCTTAAAAATGATTCCAGCTTAAAACGAGTTGAGAAGTCGATATGTTTAATTTTATTACAACTTGAGCACGGCTCTTTCATTAAACATACATGACATGTTTATTAAAGAAGTGAAACTCATAACCCAAGATTTTATATGTGGATAAATCATGTAATTTTTCTCATCTTCTGAACAATGATGTAAACCAGATTGTTGGAATTGGATAATGGTATGATCATCGCTGGACGACTCTTTATTAAACATTCATCACTTGCAAGTTGCAACTTGTAATTATAGTGCAAACCCTTGTGTTTTATAATAAAAGTTTATTCATAGAAAATACGTATCTGTCGCCATCCGTTCACAACGTGATTCATGCTGTATTATATTATATATTATAATATATTAATATGTATAACATATGAAGATAGACTTGGATAAATATCCACTTCAACAAAGTCTTTTAGGGAAAAATATTATAATACTTATAGAACAGTAGGTATGAAAATAGCCAAAAATAAGTTTGACTTATTAAAATGGTCATCTTATGCGTCGGAGGAGCAGAGCATCACTAATTACGAGAAAGCTTATGCGTCTGCAGGGCTCATTCATGCGTCCGCCAATGTAGAAGTGACACGTGTCGCAATGACATCATGCGTCTCATGCGTCCGTGACTCATACCATGCGTCCGTGACTCATAAAATTTACTTCTAGGAGATTTGAGGCATCCCATGCGTCCGTAACTCATTCCATTATCTCATGCATCCATTTGAGGCATCCCATACATCTGTGACTCATCCCATCATCCCATGTGTCCGTGACTCATCCCATCCCATGCATCCGTGACTCATCCCATGTATCTCATTTTCGTACTTGCTGCTTCATCCATACACGCATCCATTTAAAGAATTAAGGACGCATAAAAGGGGTGATGCCCCGTTTCAACGACGCATAAGCTGTCTGTTTTGGTAAATCAACTTTATTCTTGGTAATTTTTGTAAATTTCTGAAAGTTTAATACCACATAAGTTTCAAAAATATTTCACTTAAAATCATTTTATTACCAGCTCCTTTTTTAAGTGTAGTTAACAGGGTTTTAATTCCACTAATGCTGATGTATTAATTCTGCTGGCCACTTTTAGAAAATGTCACTTTGTCAATAAAATAATATGATAATTATGTCAGAAACCCCAACCCTTTTTTGATCTACACCAACAAATCTCTACCTCAACTGCCACATTAGTGTCGAACTTTAAAAAAAAAAATCACAAACGTAATTTCACAAAAAAAAAAAAAAAAAAAAAAAATCCATGAAATACGAATTCAAGTTATGTGACTAATAGCGATGTTTATTTGATATAGCTAGAATTTCCATATACTACTCTCAATCGGTTGTAATTAGCAAAGATAGGAGATTTGTATATTGAGTATATAATTTACCGAATCAAAAAAAGGGAAAGGCATCAAGTCTATTACGTATCAAACCTTAGTGAACTATGAACATCTCCCATACTATGCTTGGGAAGTCATCTGTACTATATACTATTCATAGATGACTTCACAATTTTTTTTAATAAAATGATTAGAACACTTCTAGCTCATGCCTCCCGCCCTAACTATTATTGGGATCATGCCCTTGAAACCACCACATATCTTTTAAATACTCTTCCAAACAAACAACAAAATGCCTAACGAACCATCGCACACCGTCATATGACCATCATCACGTTTACGGTTGTCTTTATTATCCACTAATACCCTCCACCACCATACACAAACTTGAAAATCGGTTATATCAATGTGTCTTCATCAGATATCCATCTACTCACCGAGGCTACAAATGTTTCGACCTTCAAATGAAACAAATAACTATCTCCCAGCATGTTGTATTTGATGAAATTACAACATTCCCTTTTGCAACAACAATCTCGCCACCCCTACCCTCCCCTCCCCCCCCCCCCCCCCCAAATGAATTCCTCACTGGCCCAATATCCAACCACCAACCCCGCCCAACAATGTCGCCCCACCCACTTGCCACACCAGCCCATTCACCTTTGCATCAGGCCAGCCCATTTCCCATCGTCTCCACATATACATCAGCAGGCCACGCTTACCGTAACACCCCCACGACCCATTCCTCACCCGTGAACCATCCATTACCTACCCAAACCCACATCAACCCCATAACAACCATCCCCACACCGTCAAACACTATACCAACCCACCCCCACTGCCCAACCATCTTCATCCCCACCGCATCCAAACCCAAATCCGACAACTAATCCTACCTATACCATGAAAACCTAGGCTATGGATGGTATTTTTAAACCTAAACGTCAACTAAACCTTCATACCTCGACTCAATTCGCCATCATACCCGTACCTAAAAACGCAACCAGTGCATTGTCTATAACGGAATGGTACAACGTCATGGCCTACGAACTTGATTCTCTTACTAAAAATGAGGCTTGGTGTCACACTCCGATATTTTAACAACACTCGGTGGGCCCGGTTGGGGTATACGTGACGAGATTGATATCAAATACACAATATAGCACAACGGAAGTCTGGATTTAAAATACTATTACAAATATAATTGCCCGAGTGTTTAGAATATAATACAGACGGATATATCAAAAGATCCACAGGCGGATCGTAAATTTACAAAATGAAATAACAGACTAATAGCCTTCTTATGCAAGGAGTTGCAAATTCCTCTTAAGCATTACCGGCACTTCCAGCCTATTTCGTAACCTTGCAACCTGTCACTTAGTCTTTTGAAGATACGCCAATTTACACTGATAAATACAAATAACTAACACATTTTGAAAATATTTCAAAATTGTTTTTATGTACACAATGGTACATATAATTTTCATAAATAACTTGGGATAAATTTTTTCTCATGTTATCAGTTTTACATGCTTAGCAATACATATGGGGCCTGAAAACAATGCTGAGATCATGATTAACTGACACACCACATTAATTCCCTTATTGGACAAACCTGTATTGGGTTATGAAATCATTTTATTTTAGCATTAGCATCTTTCAGGTGTATGCCTACACCCCGTGCTTAGGTCATGGCCATTTGCAATTAAATGAGCCGAGGATATCCAGGACATGGTCATATTAACCCCCAATGTTTAAGTTAAAGCAATACGAATTAAAACGGATTATTTGGATTCCTGACACATTGGTCTTTGATCCCATACCCGACCATGCGGTAATAATATACCGTATCCCAAGCCCGTATAGGGAAAATAGGTTAAGAGTATTTACCTGTCTTAAACAAGTCTTACAATGCAAGAAAATATAATAAGCACAGTCGTTATCAATTAAAAAAGCTTGGTTGTAATCTACTGGTATGCCTTATTCTGGAATAAATGGTATAACAACCAATTAGAATGTTAACGGGTCTTATTCAAGTCATAGACTTGGACCGATTAACTTAAATTAATAAAAAGGGTACGATATGCTAGATTAAGCGAATGACCGGATAGAATGTAGTTTAATCCTCACAAGTACTAAGACTTGTATAATATGGATAAACAATATACATTCTGGAATTTGAAATAAATATGAAAAGATTTGACCCGTTTCGGTAAACTTACGTAAACTGGTTACATAAGCTTAATCATACGCGCATAAGCGGTATCGGGTGATCGGATGAGCTAACAACAAGTTCAATATGCCAAAATACTTTGATTATGATATGACATCAGTAAGTTATCAACTTGTTTGATAATTATGGTTTAAAACCAAAATATGCACCATAAGGGCATTTTAGTCACAATATGACATAGTTTAAGAACTTGCATAAAAACCTCAGTTATGAACAAGTTCATCCTGTTAAAACAAGTTAATTATATTACCATATCAGTAGGTAATCAATTTCATATGTTCATCATTGATTAAAACAATGTTTTGCACAAAAATGGAATTTTGGTCATTATTAGCCGTATTATAAGACCTTGTGTAAAAACTCAGAGTCTGATTATGATCAAGTAGTATAACCACAAAGGGTTATTCTACACTATAATATGATCATAATGCAACTAATAATCAGTAGCTAAAGTTGCTAAATCGGGTCAGAATCGAAAGTCAAAGAAGAAGTCAAACTGCTTGACTTTCGGTTGGGAACCAACACATAAAGTGGAAATGATAGGCTGAACATGTTTAGACATGTTCTAATATTAGTTACCAATTGATTTAGTGTTAAAAACATACGTTATAACAATTATAAGTTCATTTTATAAAGTTTATGAAAATCTGTCATTTGACTTTTTATTTAACTTAACTTTGACCCATCATTTGACCAACTTAACGTGATTTCCAGGAGGTGCCCTTTTGAGGGATTAACACCTACCTTATTACGATCACGTAGCCATGTTCGATTTAAACAATGGCTGGACCATAATGGTCTAAACCGAAAGTCAATTTACTTGACTTTCGGCTTATAAAAGCCTATAAAATGAAAAGAACAAGGATGGAACACTTACAAGTGGTCCAAGAAAACGTTCAGAACTCAGTGGGAGCTTTCTTTGTAATCAGGAACTCCAGAATAAGATGATAGAATGAAATGTGAGAAATGAGCACGGAATGAGTTCAATATGCGTGGGTATTTATAGTTGGAAATGATTCATTAGATCATTCCAGGTGTTTAGAGTTGGTATAAGATCTCATCCCAAGTGTCCATGGACGTGTTATGAACTGCAAAAGGGTGGCAAAATTGCAAGAGGTGGCAAATGGCAGAGTTACTTGGCCTCCAAAGAAAAATCTGCCACTGCAGTCCCTTACGGACCGTAAGGGATAAGTCCTTGCGGTCCGTAAGGACCTCATGCGCGCAAAAATAATTAACAGCCTTACGGACCGTAAGCTGTAGGCTCTTGCGGTCCGTATACGATCATCAGGAACCTTGTACATAGAATCCGAATCATGAACCTTTTAACTTGTTGGAATGATTAGTTAGCCGGTTCAAGCTCCGTTTCTAGCGGTTTAAAGACATTGAGTGTAAAAGAGTTGAAAGAAAGTTGGGATTCCTTCTTTCAATTCTTCACAACATGTGGATGTTTAGATCTTTGATAGATCTTAACTTGTTTATGTGGAAATCGGTTAGATCTAAGCTAATCATAGTTGAATGAGGCAAAACATGATGTTCTTCAAGAACACCATGATGACATCACCCAAGAACACTAAGATCTTGGTGATTTCACGGTTAGAATCCAAGTTTTGAAAGATAGAAAGGTGTAGAATCAAGTAATGATCAAAAACGTACAAGAATTAGAGTGAAAACTTACCGGGATTGAGAGAAATCTGAGAAAAGGTGAAGAATAGGAGCTGGCCGGTCAGAACATTCCAAAAGTGGAAATGAAGACAAGGACAACCCTATTTATAGGCTTCCAAAAGAGGAAAGTGGCAGCCGATCGGCCAGGAGCTCCGATCGAGTGGGCTGCTCGATCGGCTGGCAAGATTGTAGGTCCCTGTTTTGCGGAGGATTACGAACCTAAACCTTGTTATACAAACCTACTAGCGAGTGCGGAATCCAAGCTAGCAAGCAAACCGAGTTAGTAGCAAGTAGAGAAACAAACACACAAGTTCACCGATTAACACAACTTGTATTAATGCAATGAGGGTTCGGTTACAAGCTCAATGTTTACAGAAATGTTCTATAAACTCTCTAATGTTTGTGTGTGAGTTTGGACAGAATGCTCTCAAAGAATACTCTCTCTTTCTGTCTTGTGTCTGTCTACCGAAACTCAACACATGCATGGGTATATATACCCAGCTCAGCAGGTCTGGATCGAAGGATCTGATAGATGGTCCGAAGGATCATCTATCGATCATAGTTCCCACGAAAGATCAGCATGGACCTCGAAGGATCATCCTTCGAGGTCTAATGGTCGAACCATGGTCGAACCATATCTTTCGATCACCTCGAAGGATCAGGTGTATCCTTCGAGGCTATCCTTCGATCAGAACATCTTACAAATGTTGTCCAAGTCAAACTAGGAGGATAGTTGACTTGGTCAACTTACAGACTACCAAGGACATCGTTTACATACAGACCGAATACAGACAAAGTACAGACACAAGTGCACCAACAAACTCCCCCTTGGCTGTAGCTTTGTCTTTATCTTCTATGGTTGCGGACGCGTCTCGAATTTCGACGGTCTTAGGTCTTCGAGTTCTCAAAACTCTGATGTCCTTCAAGTCTTCAATGTCGGAGGATCTTCAAAGTCTTCACGTCTTGAAAGCAGAGAGTGTATCAACAAACTACCCGTATCATGTAGGAAGTGTGTTGACAAACTCCCCCTTAACATAAGCTCCCCCTTGAGTTATGCTCGTGAAAAGACTTTATCTTTATGAAGTGAGATCCCTGTGGAGTTGATGATGGCCAGCGGCAACTCGATCATCTTCATCTTTTGAGCGCCTTCTCGTCGTGTCTTCATTCCAAAGCTTGTCATCGACCATGTTCTCCTAGCCTTTAGAATCTGCACATGCAAGAAATCTAAACGCATAATGAGAACAACTGCCTGGAATATAGTATACACAAATGACACACGAATGACCATGTCACAATCAAACACCGTCCGACAGTTTGAAAGTTTTTCAATTTATCAATTTTAAATTTTAACTTTCAAAACATGCAAATTTTTGACCGTTTATGAAGATTTAGTCAGTTCGGTTTTCAGTCAGGTTTCAGGTAACGAAGACTCGAGCTCCAACATCGTACGATCGAAAATAAAGTAGAAATAAAATCTTTTTGGCTTTTATAAAGTTTATATTAAAACACACCTAAAATCTTTTTGGTATTTTTGAAAGTAAAAGACAACAATTTAAAATCCTTTGAGTGTTATCAAACGACATCACCGCTAATGTCGTGCTGATATGCACCAAACGACGAAACTGTTTAAAAGAAATAATAAAAGTTAAGCAGTAAATAAATATATACAGACGGTCTTTTTGTGAGTTTCGAGGGTAAGAGAATCATATCAGTGTACGGTCATGCCAAAACACTCTTGTTGTTCAGTTAGTTAACATTAAGATAGGCATCCTATAACAATTATCGGTATTGTTGTCCACTTAAGCTCAACTTATCAGATATAATCATGTTTAGAGGATATGTTAATGTATGATTTATACTTACCGACCGGTGTTCATCCACATCACGACACATTCCCGTATCAAGGTATGCACGAGAGTTCATCTTACCGGTGAGTATACCGATTATCATCTGTTTGACCGTATGAATTGTGAGATACTCACTTATTTTGATTTGAAAACAAGTCCTATGTGATATAATCACTTATTGATGAGGAACTTGATTTTCGTATGCATGAGGGCACAGGTGCAAGTCCGTGAACAGGTCAGTACTTCCGTACAGCAGAGAGACGAACTTGACACCCGGATAAATGTGATATTTTTATCACTTATTTGATTTGGACATGTGATTGTTTATCACTTATTGAGGTCGAATGCAGTATGTAATATGTACACGTATGTATAGTATCATGGAAGATCTTGACTTGCGTCCCCGTTATTTTTCGGTAAAAGATACAACCATGATACCCAGATGATAAGCAGCATAAAGACCGAATATCTCAGAACCTCGGCAATCTATCAAACGAAATTTCGGTACTAAGACCATATGCCAATGAATGGTTCCCACCTGGTCTTCAGTCGATTAAGATTTATATCACCCTGCACACTTTAAAATGATTGTGAGCCTACCGATACATCTTATATAGAGCTGCTTATCGTTTTTCATTTAAGGTTTAAAGAGGTTAGGATAGACCACTGATGTACTATCATTTTCTCTTTTGCTTGCCAGGAAACTCATTTTTGATTTTCTATTGTTTTTGTGTTTTTGAAATTTTTCGATGTTTTTGTATTTTCCGATTTTTGGATTTACTCCCCCTAAAATCAACAAACTAAGATAAATTTAAAAACACACAAAGATATTTACAAAAATGATTTTCCGATGCTGGGTTTACTCTTGCTTGACCTTAATGCCGTTTACCAATAATAAAAAGTCAAATCTCGATTTGTCAAATGCTTTGGTAAATAAGTCGGCACGTTGGTCATCGGTGTGGACCTTAACAACATCGATTAGCCTTTTCTCAAAGCAATCACGTATGAAGTGATATTTGATTTCGATGTGTTTGGTCTTTGAATGCTGCACAGGATTTCTAGTGATATCTAAAGCAGCAGAATTATCAACGTAAATAGGAGTAGTTAGGAATTCAAAACCGTAGTCCCGCATTTGTTGTTGAATCCAAAGAACTTGGGAGCAACAACTTGAGGCAGCAATGTATTCAGCTTCGCATGTTGATGTAGCTACACACGTCTGCTTCTTGCACTGCCATGTGACTAGGCGATTTCCTAAAAACTGACATCCAGCCGTTGTGGATTTGCCGTCGATTTTACATCCGCCAAAATCAGAATCACTGAATGCGACCAATTCAAAGTTATTATCCCTAGGATACCACAGACCGGTGTCAGGGTACGCCTTCAAATAACGAAAAATCCTTTTGACAGCAGCAAGATGTGAGGCCTTCGGATTAACTTGATATCTGGCAAGCAGGCACGTCGGGTACATTATGTCTGGCCTTGATGCTGTGAGGTACATAAGAGATCCGATCATAGCGCGATAGATTGAAGGGCTAACAGCTTCTCCCTTCAAGTCTGGAGTAATTCCGTGATTAGTTGGCAATGGGGTACCAATGGGCGTTGCATCAGACATCTGGAACCGGCTCAAGATGTCACCAACATATTTAGTCTGATGGATGAATATCCCAGACTCCGTTTGTTGCACTTGTAGGCCCAAGAAGAAAGTCATTTCCCCCATAGCACTCATCTCGAATTTATCCTGCATGATGCGCTCGAATTCCCTACACAAGACATCATTAGTAGAACCAAAAATAATGTCATCAACGTATACCTGTACCAGAAGAAGATCTCCATCTTGTTCCTTGATGAAAAGAGTACAGTCGATAAGACCTCTTCGAAAACCGTTCTCCAGCAGATAGTGTGATAAGGTTGCATACCAAGCTCGTGGTGCTTGATGAAGACCATAAAGAGCTTTGTTGAGCAACCAAACCCGATCGGGATGGATAGGATCTTCAAAACCTGGAGGCTGTTCGACGTACACCTCTTCTTCAACCACACCGTGTAAAAATGCACTTTTCACGTCCATCTGATAGACCTTGAATCCTTTGAATGACGCATAGGCTAGAAAGATTCTAATTGCTTCGAGACGTGCCACTGGTGCATAGACTTCGTTGTAGTCGATCCCTTCAATCTGACGAAAACCTTGAACGACTAAACGAGCTTTGTTTCGGATAACAACTCCGCGGTCATCCTTTTTGCATTTGAAAACCCAACGGGTACCAATCTTCTTGTATCCAGCAGGTTTCTCTACTAGTTTCCAGACACCCAGCTTCTGGAATTGTTGCAGCTCTTCCTGCATTGCTTCAACCCAAGCACTATCTTTCAA
Source organism: Helianthus annuus (assembly GCF_002127325.2). Lineage (NCBI taxonomy): Eukaryota > Viridiplantae > Streptophyta > Magnoliopsida > Asterales > Asteraceae > Helianthus > Helianthus annuus. The sequence continues at coordinate 5,254,281 of NC_035448.2, read as the reverse complement.
GGCTTCTTTCCACGTTCTTGGTTCTTCTTGTGAGACATAACATGCGAAGGACCAGTCGTTTTGTTGCCCGGATTCTCGAATAGCTGCATACAAGCCTGCATTGTTGTTGTTTCGCAACATGTTTCTTGTTTGTACGCCACTCTGCACATTTCCAATGATGTTTTGTTGAGGATGGGTATTATGAATCCTTGTTTCTGGATTATCTGGAACTGGAACATTTATACCCAGGTTGTTAAGATTAAGATCAACAACCAATTCAAGACCTGGAATTGACGAAGAGGATGATGCAGTAGTCTCAGCTGTTCTATGTGTAACAACCGGAGGAGTACCCTCTGAGGTACCATGAACTGCTGTTGTAGGAGCTTCTTGATCTGCATCTAGAAATTCATCATCCTCTGAAGATTCGTTCAATTCATTTGCATCATGAAAATCCTCATTGTTGAGAGTATTATTGTTCACCGAAGAAGATGGTTCTTGATTAACAAGAATCGGACGAACCACCGGTGAAACTGTTGCATTGTCACTCTCGAAAAACATCCTAGCCGCAGCATTTTCTTCAACGGCTTCAACATTGATCGAATTGAAGAAGTCATCGTACTCAAACATCCAAGGTTGACCCGGATTTTTGACTGGCAAGGTGTGCCTTTGTACTCTGACCTCAGACCATTCCTCAACCCTTTTAGTCTCTAGATTCCAGACTCGTAAGTTAGGGGTGGCATACCCAAGAAAGTATCCATCAATTGCTCTTGCCCCAAACTTTCCATTAGGATCGATGATTGTGCATGGAGCTCCAAACGGTTCGAGATAAGACAAATCTGGTTTCCGTTTTTGAAGAAGCTCAAAGCAGGTCTTGTTGTGTCTTTTGACTGTAAGGACTCTGTTCAATGTGTAACATGCAGAGGCCACAGCTTCAGTCCAGAATGGAATGGGCAACTGTGACTCTACCAACATTGTCCTAGCAGTCTCGATCAATGTGCGGTTCTTACGTTCAGCGACACCATTCTGTTGAGGAGTATAAGCTGCACTAAACTCATGAAGAATACCCTTTGAAGTGCAGAACTCCGCCATGGAATGATTCTTAAATTCAGTGCCATTGTCGCTACGTATCCGCCTAACCTTCAACTTATACAAATTCTCAATCTGAATGATCAAGTTTTTGATAATGCCAAAGGTTTCACTCTTGTGTGCCATGAACGCAACCCAAGAAAATCTTGAATAATCATCAGTAACCACGAGGCAGTATTGATCACCCCGAATACTCTTGTGCTTGACAGGACCGAACAAATCCATATGCAAGCGTTCCAGAGGAACTGCCACCGTGTTGATCTTCTTTGTAGGGTGCTTCTTCTTTGTTTGCTTTCCTTTCTGGCACGAAACACAGACGTCTTGAAGATGGAAATTTTTGAGTGGAACACCATTCACCAATTCATTTGAAACTAAATGATTCATTTTTCGTAAGTGAATGTGACCCATTCGTCTGTGCCAAGAGATAGTGTCTTTTTCTGTGGCTTTAGAAACGAAACAAGTTGCTTGTGCAGACGTAGTAATAGCCTGGCTCATGTCAAGGACGTACAAATCATTTATCCTTGGAGCCGACAAGAGAATCCATTCTTTTGGAATTTTGAAGCCGGGTTTCAGCACGTAACATCCATTAGCATCAAAGTGTACTGAAAATTTCTTGTCACAGATTTGAGAAACACTAAGAAGATTGTGATCAAGTTGTTGCACAAAATTGATCTTGTCAAAGCTGACAATCCCGTTTGATATCATTCCTTCACCCGTAATGTATCCACCTTTATCTCCAGCAAAAGCAACATAACCTCCTCTTATAGATTTAACATCGTAGAGAAGCTTCATGTCGCCTGTCATGTGCCTGGATGCCCCACTATCAACAATCCAATGACTACTAATAGTTCCTCCTGAAGCACCCTGCACATGAACTCAAATGAATTAGTTGGAGATGGGGACCCAAGCCATTGTGGTCTTGGGTCTTCCATTTTCATCAATGACAATCACTTCTTGTCTTTGATGGTTGGTGAATTGTGATGGTCCCCCTGATTCAGTAACCGATTTAGGTTTCCATGTCTGTTTTGTTTTACCAGAATCTTTCTTTAAAATTTTAACTTCTTGATTGTTTGAAATTGTAGAAGTTTCTGGTTTTACAGCAACAGATTGTTTTTGAACCACATCAGTTTTAATTGCTTTTTCAATTTTCTTGACCTGTTGCCGTTTCTGTTTCTTTTCCCTTTCTTTTACAAGGCGGGGATTTTGTTTTGTGGAAACAGTTGGCTTACGGTCAGTTTTGTCACGGGGATCATCAACCTTTCCTTTTTGTTTATGAAGATATGGGCAGTTTCTAATAATGTGCCCAATGGTTCCACACTCAAAACATGATCTTCGTTCTACAAACCCCGAAGAATCATGTGATCGTCTAGCCGATGATGTTGAACTTTGTGAACCCGAGGTACTAGGTTTTGAACTGCTTGGTTCATTTCTTTTCTCGACAATAGCTTTCTTGACAAAATCTAAGTTAGATTGATTCTCAAACTTCTCAATTTTGTCTGTTCCCGTCGATTTCACAAAGTTAACATTCTTCTTCTTCTTTTGGTTCGGCTTCTTGTTAGCTTGAGCCGGTGTTTTACCTTTGGGTTTGGTGTGATTTTGCTGTGTTGGCACTGTTGGCAGTTTCTTGTTGTCGAATTGCTTTCGAACTTCAGCCTTTGGGATTGGAGGACACTGTGTGACTGTAACTTTAGGTCCTGCCTTTCCCAAGAACTTACTTGTCGAATTCTCAAAGACTTTGCAGATTAAGGATTGATTAACATTCTTAATGGGAAAATCTTTGTCTGAGTAAATTTTATCATCACCAACTAGAGTGTACAGCAAATTCACACTCTCCGACTCCTTCTCAGACGAGGACTCAGTTGCAACAGTCTTAGCGGGTTGAACAGGGGGATCACATAGAATGTGATTCTCAAGAGGTATGTCCTCATTTTTGGCTACCGCATCAGACTTTGCTGGGACAGTATCATCAGATTCATCATCAGACGAATCAGCATCCTCAATCACAACTGGAGGATCTTGATTCTGTTCAGCACTCACAAATGTATCTGCTGACACATCTGAATCTGAGGATACTTCCTTTTGGTATCCGAGTCCTGCAGCAAACTCCTTAACATCTAGAGGCACAGTAGGTTCAAAGAATACCCTGTCCTCTTCATCAGGCATGGCGTCATAATTATGTCTCACTGGTGGTGGACACTTCTTGTAGCCTATGCATGTGACATCTCTCTTTTCCTTCTGAACATCAATGATGTGATCTAACACATAGCTAGAGCTCAAATAACTGTCTAGCTTGAGTTTGATCGCATCACTTTCGGTTTTCACACAAGCCATCTCTTTTTGCATTGTTTCAAGACGAGAAATATACAAATTAATGTCCGTCTGTTTTCTTGAAACCATTTTTGTCAATTCAGTTTTATCTTTCTTTAATGTTTCAATCATTGACTTAAATTCTTTTTCATGGTTTTCATGAAACATGTTGGCTTCTGTGCATTTAGAGAGATCCACAGTCAATTTCTGATTGTGGAGAAAGGTCACATCATATTTTTCTTGCAAAGCGTCATGCTTACTTTGCAAGTCACTCATATTCTCATTCACAGTAGTATGTTTGTCTTGCAAGTCAAACAAACTAGCTTGTAAAGCATCATGTTTGCCTTGCAACTCAGACATACTTTTCTCTATTTCAGCACATCTAGCATGCAACCTAGCACATTCATCACAATTAACAGCAGTGGGTTCATCGACACATACCTGACTTGATGAACCGTCGACATTAGCCATAAAGGCTGAATGGAGAGAAGACGAAGTATAAGCAGCTTGATCCACCAGAATAGATCTTCTTTGAGTTTCTGCTGCAGCTTCCTCCAAGAGTTCATCAATATCTGCATCGATTGCTGTATTCGATGTCTCACCCACATAATCATCACCAGAATTGGATGATTCTTCATCAGCACTCCTGCTATAACCAGAAGAGTCTTCATCTTCAGACGATTCACCACCACTGGCAGAAGATTCTCTACCACTGGTGTGAACTAACTTCTTCACAACCTGAGCAAAACATGCTGTTTCATCAGGAGCATCAGCACCCAACTGGATTGACCAGTCACAACCTTCATCCACTTGAACTGCAAGTGCTCGGTTGGTTTGGTTATTTGCAGGCACCAATGAACGTTCAGTGTTTCTGTTCTGATTCTGCTGGTTGCCTCGGTTTCTGAACGGATTTTGATTCCCGTGCTGTGCTGGCTTTGTACATTCCCTTTTAAAGTGGCCCCGTTCACCACAATTGAAGCACTTAACAGCTTGTTTATCGAACCCATACTTGGTGTCACGCTTACTTTCCAAGCTGGTTCTGCCAGTACTTTCCATCCAATCCTTTGCTCTTCTTACTGCACTCGCAAAGGCCCACTTGATATCCATCAAGTCCATCTCTTCCTTATCAATCTGCCTGTAATCTTCTTGTGTCAGATTAATGTTTCCAATCTGACCTTCTATCAACCCACAGTAAGCGCTCACTACAGTGTTAAGCAGCTCCATGTGTTCCTTAGCTACTTCTACACTGATTTTAGAGAAACTTGACGTGTCGAGCTGAACGGTACTAGACTTTGATGGTTGACCTGCAGATGATGTTCCTCCATAACATGCATATTGTGGTTGTTGAGCAGGAGGAGGAGGAGGTGGTTGTATTGGATTTCCATACAGATCTGTGGTTGGAGGCGGCTTTACAGGAACTTGCACTGGATTGCCATACACATCCATGCTTGTGACAAACGCCGTTTGAAGTGGAGCATGTGAACCGGCTTTTGCAGATGAAGTAGTGGAGGTGCCATAATACATCTCTGGATTCTGTGGCACTGCAACTCTCTTTGCCTTCAACGTTTCTTCCTGATCCTTGTTCTCCAGAAGCTGCACGAAATCGTTGATATTTGTAGTTTTCAACGTTCCGTTGTACTTCAAGATTTCCAGGAAGTTATTCCATTGAGGAGGCAATGCATCAGCAAACTTCTTTACCACCTCTGTTGGAGTCGTTGTGACTTCAAAGTTTGTCAGCTCAGTAAGCAAGTGATAGAAACGGCTTGTCATATCTCCCAAGGACTCCTTATCCATACATGTGAAGCCATCGAATTCTTTCTTCAGTAGATCTCGTCGTAGTTGACGTGTGGCTTCATTACCTACTCCTCTTGTCTTCAATGCATCCCACAGCTTCTTCGTAGTCTTGAAACTGACGAACTGATGATAAATATCCTTGCTCAGTGCTTGAGTGAGAATAGCGTATGCTTTCTTTTCTAAGTCATACGTCTTCTTTTGATCTTCAGGAAGATCGGCAAATGTAGCTGTAGAAGAAGCAGCAACCTCGATAGTTTGATCGAATTCCGTAGTGAACCGCAACCATAACTCTGTATTTTGACCAAGAATATATGTATGGAAACGATCAACCCATCCCGGATATTCATTAAGATGCATCAACTTTGGAGGCCTGTTCAAACTTCCGGTCTCACTTTCGCTTAGAAGAAGACTTTGAATACTCGGAGTTTGATTTGAAACAAACGCCCATTGACCAGCTTGAGTGGCATTTGTTTGTGAGGATGTAGATACCGGAGATTCGGCCCATGATGGAGATTGACTGGTATTCATGTATTTTCCACTGTCTGGAGCCGGACTTCCCCACCAACTCGGATTCATGATAGATAAGCAAAATAAATGCTAAGTAAGAATGATCCGAAAGATAACACAACCGAAAGATCCTGGTCGAAAGATCTGAAATCACAGAAACTTGTTAACTATAAACAGACCACAATCGAAAGATACAACCTTGTTCGAAGGATCAACAGTACTCGAAAGATTACTGTTGACTCTCGAACAATGATCTCGAAAGACTCAAGAACACGAAAGATTCCCTTTTGAAAGATCCTTATCTTTCGTGTTAAATCCTTATCTTTCGAACAACAGATCTCGAAAGATTCACCAATACGAAGGATCCTTATCTTTCGGACACTTGTCTTTCGATTAGATTCCTTTCTCGAAGGATATGATTCAGACTTCGAAGGATGGGTCGAAGGATAACAATCTTTCGAGCCTTCCTTGATCGACAGATGTCGAAGGATAGTCTTTCGATGTCGAAAGATAGTCTTTCGATGTCGAAAGATATCTTTCGAGAGGTTCTGACACAAACTGATCTGATGTGAAAGGTTGGTGAAAAGGTGACAGGTTGGTAAGTCAACTTTCGGCAAAAGGGTATGGCAGGCTGACAACAATCTTACCAACCAAGATTTGAAATAAACTATGCCAAAAATGGAAAACCTTATCCAAGAACCAGTCACCGGAAACACACCGGAAATTAGCCGGAAAATACAAAGTTTCTTAAAAACCAATTTCCAAGTTACCCAACCCAACTTTAAACACTCCCGGTTAGTTTAGACACGTTTTTACTCAAAGAAAATCCAAGAAAACAAGTAAAAACAGGTGCAAAAACCAAGTGTTTCAACACACCACAACTTCTAAAAACCCGGTTTTAAACAAGGTTAAGAGCCTTAGCTCTGATACCACTTGTAGGTCCCTGTTTTGCGGAGGATTACGAACCTAAACCTTGTTATACAAACCTACTAGCGAGTGCGGAATCCAAGCTAGCAAGCAAACCGAGTTAGTAGCAAGTAGAGAAACAAACACACAAGTTCACCGATTAACACAACTTGTATTAATGCAATGAGGGTTCGGTTACAAGCTCAATGTTTACAGAAATGTTCTATAAACTCTCTAATGTGTGTGTGTGAGTTTGGACAGAATGCTCTCAAAGAATACTCTCTCTTTCTGTCTTGTGTCTGTCTACCGAAACTCAACACATGCATGGGTATATATACCCAGCTCAGCAGGTCTGGATCGAAGGATCTGATAGATGGTCCGAAGGATCATCTATCGATCATAGTTCCCACGAAAGATCAGCATGGACCTCGAAGGATCATCCTTCGAGGTCTAATGGTCGAACCATGGTCGAACCATATCTTTCGATCACCTCGAAGGATCAGGTGTATCCTTCGAGGCTATCCTTCGATCAGAACATCTTACAAATGTTGTCCAAGTCAAACTAGGAGGATAGTTGACTTGGTCAACTTACAGACTACCAAGGACATCGTTTACATACAGACCGAATACAGACAAAGTACAGACACAAGTGCACCAACAAAGATGCTAGCCGATCGGCTGGCCTGTTCGATCAGGCGCCTCCTGTTCGATCCGCGTCACACTTTGAGTGTTTCGTGACGATTTTCGATGTTTCGATTTCGATGGACGATGATACGAATACGATAGAGTTCCTAGTCAAATTACTTTTAATCCCAACCACTACATCTAACATACAATCTTCGATAAGTCGCGTTTCGATGTCGGTTTCGATTAAGTTCGATTGCTTTTCGAGTTTCGATTTGATTTTCGATTGATTCGCTTAAATACCACACCAAACGCAAAGTAAACACGCACAAGTAACACATAAGGCACACACACACGTATAACAATACCAAAATTTGCATAATTCGAGTCTCGAGTTTGGTTGATTGATCGATTAGCTTGATTGTTGATTGATTAACTTTATCGCATTGTTACTTCCTATCATTCACAGTCGTAGATCGGTTTGCTTTTTAAAAACATTCGATTACTTCGATTCTTGCTGATTACAACACTTACTCCACATAATACAACTAAAACACAAAATAGACTATCTACAGTCAAAGAAAGTCAAAGTTGACTTGGACTTTGACTTTGACTTTGACATTCGAAGACACGGGGTGTTACAAAATCACACACTATATAAAGTGTAAACTTATCGTGTGTTGTAGTTTGGAAAGATAACCGAATAGAGATCTGAATCAAGATTTACGTCTGATGTCCAAGTTTGATCACATTTGACTTTGTTCTTCGTTTTTTGGATCGTTGTAATAGATTAAAGAGAGTAAACCATTTTTTACCCTGAGAATACGGGCCGTATACTATTATACGGCCCGTATACACCATGTGAAAAAAAATTTACCGAGTCATTTTTTACCCTTTAAATACGGGTCGTATACTATTATACGGCCGTATACAGCATGTGAAATTTTTTTACCGATCGTATACTATATATACGATGATTGTATAGGGGCCGTATATTGTTATACGGCCCGTATACTATGGGTAAAAATTGGTTTATTCTCTCTTTAATCTATTAGAACGATCCTTGTAATCATCAACCGGCTTTGAACGACTGTAGAACACTCGTAATCCTCAACCGGCTTTGAAACCGGACGGAACCTTTGGCTGCTTTCATTTGAATATGAAGATGAAGATGAAGATCAACAGAAATAACTGAAATAACTGCCATTCTCTTGCACCTGTACACATTGATTTTTGGGGGTGTGACAAATTTGGACGAGAGGCACTAATTTTGCCAAATTGTGAAAGTGTGAATGGAAGGACTAAATATGAGATATATCAAACTTCCATTCACACTTTCACAATTTGGCAAAATTAGTGCCTCTCGTCCAAATTTGTCACACCCCCAAAAATCCACACGCAGAGTATCACCGTCCTCTTGAATCCGTAGCTGATGATATCCTGAACGTAGATCGATCTTAGAGAAGCATGCTGCACCTTGTAGCTGATCAAACAAATCGTCAATTCGGGGTAAGGGGTATCGGTTCTTGATGGTTAGCTTATTCAATTCCCGATAGTCGATGCACATCCGGAACGATCCGTCCTTCTTTTTGACGAAAAGGACTGGCGCGCCCCAAGGAGAGGTGCTTGGGCGAATAAAGCCTTTTTCGAGTAATCCCTGGAGTTGGTTCGAGAGTTCCCGCATTTCGGATGGAGCGAGTCGATAAGGGGCTTTGGCAACAGGGTTAGCTCCAGGAATGAGGTCGATGCGGAAGTCGATATCACGACTTGGTGGTAGTCCGGGAAGATCGTCAGGGAACACATGAGGAAATTCACGAACCACTGGAACGTCTTTGACTTCGACTTTCTTTTTCTTTTCCTTCTCCGCTACTACAATGTTGGCCAAGAAGGCTCGGTATTTCTTGCGGAGATACTTGCTGGCTTGAATACACGACATAAGCTTGAGACCTTTCGACGTCGTTTCACCGTACACACACAATAGATCACCATTCGCGAGCGAGAATCGAATCATCTTCTCGAAGCATACAACTTCAGCATGGTTTTCACGAAGAAAGTCCATGCCTACTATGACATCAAAGCTTCCGAGTTGCATTGGAATAAGGTCGATTGGGAATATGTGATTGTTGAGTTCGAGAGTACAATCACGGAGTACCGAATTAACAGCAATAGTTCTTCCCGTAGCGACTTCGACTTCGAAAGACGAGGACAGATAAGAGCGCTTACGACTAAGGAGCTTCTCGAATTCAAACGACACAAAGCAGTTATCGGCTCCAGTATCAAACAAACATGATGCATAAATACCATTCACAAGGAACGTACCATTAACCACGTTGTTATCTGCCTGAGCCTGGCGGGCATTGATGTTGAAGGTTCGGGCATGGGCTGCTTGCTGCTGTTGCTGAGGCTGCTGTTGTTGCTGCTGCTGTTGTGGTTCTTGCTTAACTACCCTGTTCGGGCACCTGTTTGCAAAGTGGTTAGGGTCACCACATGCAAAGCAGACTCGAGCATTGACTGCAGGTGCTGGAGCTGCTTGTTGGCCTTGAGGGGCGGGGAGTAGAGCTTGGTTGACAGTAGCTTGAGCTGGGGCTTGACGGGGACCGCATCGACAGTTCGCAGTGAAATGACCGTACAGGTTGCAGTGAGCGCAAAAACGACAAGCTAGACCCACTGGATGATGATAAGAGCATGTCGGGCAGAGTGGGTGAGGGCCTGTGTATGCACGCTTTGTTGGCGGTGCATTGATCACTGGAGCTGAGCGAGGGTGCTGCTGCTGAGCTGGTACAGCTTGTAGGGGAGTGGCGTTTGTCGCGGCAGCACAGCTCTTGTTGCTGGAGCTGTTGTTGTTCTTCTTCTTCCTTCTTAATGACTTGGAGGATTGAGTAGATGAGTCGGTGGGTGCTGCAGTGGCTTGGTGCAGAGACTTGGTTTGCTTATCGCAGAAACCAGACTTAACCCGCTTGTCATTAATCTCAGCGGCTAGCAGGTAGGTTTCTTCGATCGTTGCTGGTTGGCGGCGTGAACAAAGTCGGCTACACAGTCGGGTAGAGCTCGAATGTACTTCTTGATGGCTTGATCTGAGGTCTTGACTTGATCGGGACATATGATACTAAGCTGCTTGAAGCGAGCAGTGAGAGCAGCGTTGTCTCCGTCCTTCTGCTTGATTCCCCAGAATTCGTCCTCCAGCTTTTGGCGTTCATGGGGAGGGCAAAATCCGTCGATCATAATTGCCTTCAATTCCTTCCATGTCAGCGCATAAGCTGCATCATTCCCACGCTTGTTTCGTTCAGCAGTCCACCAGTCTAGAGCGCGGGACTGGAAGACGCCAGTAGCATTGAGAGTGCGGAGATTTTCGGGGCATCCGCTCTGACGCAGAGTGACTTCGACTGAGTCGAACCAGTGAAACATGGCTGTAGGATCATCTTCGCCAGTGAACTCTTTTGGTCCGCATGCTTTGAACTGCTTGAAGCTGAAAGCAGCCTTGCTTGATTCCTTAGGGATTTCAGCTCGGGATTCTTCAGACGTTTTGCTGGCATTCTCATACACCTCACTCACGGCTTTCGCCACTTGCTTGGAGATGATAGCAGCGAGGCGTCGGTCTCTCTTTTCTTGGCGAGTAAGTGGGGTTCGGTGTCCGGATGTTGACATGGTCTGCAACAGACATCGTCACGAGACTCAACACAACACAACAAAATCGAATCTCACCTCTCACGCCTACTATTATCTAAAGCTTAGAATCACGTCAAAACACGTATCATGTAAAAGCACAGAATCCACATAACCACAGAAGCACATAAGCAAGTAGAGCACAGAAGCACATAGTCACGAAAGGCACATACGCATTTAAGCACGGAGGCAAGTAATTTCCCTATAAGCACATATGGCATTCTGACTGCCTCAAGATCCTATCATTCAAAACTCACGTGTCGTTCGTATAGTATATCGAGTAGCATCGCATTAGCCTAACTTAGTCGTATAGCATGACATAGTATAACATTGTCTAGAGTTGCGACAACCGGATGTCGAATCGAGATAGAACAACAAAGGTGAGTCGTGTGCGTCGATTGAAATTATAGCAAGATCGAATAATACCCAAAATATAAACATGTAAACAGAGAAAGTACACATACACACATAAAAATCAATGAGTCATCAGAGTACGCGGTTGCGGTTCTCAGAATCGAAGCGCATAAAATCGAGAGATAGATTGTCTGCGGCTACTAGACATCGACTACCCAAGGCAACTCGACTATTTACAGTAGACTTGTCATCACTTTCGGCTCTAGAGGTCGTGTTTCTGCCTCGACTCTTGGGCATTCCACACGCGTCCCCTAGGTCATACTTGTGAGTTCAGGTCGTTGGAGTCCGTCGAGACCTCGGTGAGATAAATAAAACCCAGAACAAACTGCCAAGGTTAGGGTTTCACCCCTTGGCTTAGCAATTTCTTCCTTGTTTTAAGAAAATGTAAGGTGAATTTCCATCAAAATGAGGGTTTCACTCCTGATTTGGTATAATTCTCCTAATATGAAATTGAAATTATTATGATAAGCATGAATGAACGAGTAAAATCAACATAAGTCAGGCAGTTTGGTCAGGAGTTTGCGGCTTCCACACCTATTCCCAACCAGACCACTGGACTTTAATTGGAAAATTCGAGTGCAGTGATAGTGGAGAATTGCAGAATAAGCACATAAACTTGGTCTGATGGTTCCTAACTATAGTCTAGGTCTCTAAGACAGCGACCCGGACTAGGTCGTGTCTAACCTAATTCCCTATAGTTATGGCTCTGATACCAATCTGTCACACCCCAACCGATGGCGGAATCATCGGGACGCGGCACTGAGCGAAACAAATTGTTCAGAAGTTTCCATAACAACTATTTATATAATCCAGTTAAAGATACGTCCCATACCATATCCTGAATAAACAAACATATTATTACAGATAACAACTAAACAAGTAATTCTGTTCCGACAACTCAGATTCAAATATTATTACAGCAATTGTTTATCTGCTTCTAGACCCCTATTCTGTTGACTTTCTGGCTGTAATGCCAGAGGACAAGATCTACAGACAACTATGCCTTAGACGCTTGTTCTTGGCAGACAACTATTTGTTGGGGGCTTCTAGAAACTTATTCAAGCCTCGCTTTCCTAGCAAGTAAGCATCCTAATTACCTGTCACATACGTTAAAAAAAGTCAATACATAAAATGTAAAGGTGAGCACACAAGTTTGATAATAGCATATATAGAGTTCGAATAGTTTACGCATAACCAGGCACGTACACAGAGGAAAACGAAGCATGTTAATTATCGACATGGGACCATCGATACCAACGACTGCGGGTTGACCGTCCGAGACGGTTCGCAATACATGATTACCACCGTAATCCATGCAAGTAATTGTCCTTAACAACCCCCGTGTGAACGGGTGCTGAGTCCAAACTATAGTACTATGTTGCTAAGGCAGGTAGATAGCACTCCACGTGTAAACATAATAAACAACATTCATTTAGTCAAGTAGCACATGCAATCGGTTAGCGTTCAAATAGTTGTGTTTGATCGTGATTTGATGGGTAACGTATGTAACACCCAAAAGTGCTAAAAGCAAAAAGGGATCGAGTATACTCACAGTGATTGGTTATGGATTGAAGAGAGCGCTGAGAGTAAGATTAGCCTGAATAGTTCGATAGCATAACGATAAGTAATGCGGAAAGGTAAGCAGGTGTAAAAGGTTCGATCGAACGGGCTGTTCGGTCGGCTGGTATGTCCAGTTGGACAGTCCTGTTCGATCAGTCGATAGGCACGATCGGCTGGGCCATTCGAGTGGATTGTTTCTTCCTCTGGTGTGTTTGTGTTTGAGGATTTGAACTTTTGAAGTTTTCGTTGCAGCATTTGAGAACACTGAAGTGTTCCTACCTTTCAAGTCGATCGATCGAACGGTTCGTTCGATCGGCTAGCTCACTCGATCGGCTAGGAACTTCAGAATCAGTCCTCTACTGAATGTCACTCGATCGGACAGTCTGTTCGATCGGCTGGCATTCCCTACTACGAACGAGTTGTAAAAACGATTAAGTGTTGAAGCATAGTATCTCATGATCCGAACAGTAATGTTTACCAATTGAGTGACCTATTTGATCGAACACTACTTCGTCAATACTATACTTCAAAAGTTTGGAAAGGTGAGACGCCATGTGCTAGCCGACCGGCTGGCCCGGTCGATCGGCTGGTGTGTCCGATCGGCTGGGCTGTTCGATCAGCCTAGCCGTTCGGCCAGCAAGTCTGACCTGGTCGGCCTTTCGTCTAACACTTGGTCGTTTGGTTACTTGTCATTATATCGAGGTAGTTTTATAACGAGTTGAACTATGATACCTTCGTTCTTACCCGTCTCTCCGGCTCGGACAGGAATCACCCAAGTCCGGCCGGTGAATGGTTCGGAACATTGGTTTAGAGTCTAACCCAAAATCAGTGAACCTTGTACATAGAATCCGAATCATGAACCTTTTAACTTGTTGGAATGATTAGTTAGCCGGTTCAAGCTCCGTTTCTAGCGGTTTGAAGGCATTGAGTGTAAAAGAGTTGAAAGAAAGTTGGGATTCCTTCTTTCAATTCTTCACAACATGTGGATGTTTAGATCTTTGATAGATCTTAACTTGTTTATGTGGAAATCGGTTAGATCTAAGCTAATCATAGTTGAATGAGGCAAAACATGATGTTCTTCAAGAACACCATGATGACATCACCCAAGAACACTTAGATCTTGGTGATTTCACGGTTAGAATCCAAGTTTTGAAAGATAGAAAGGTGTAGAATCAAGTAATGATAAAAAAACGTACAAGAATTAGAGTGAAAACTTACCGGGATTGAGAGAAATCTGAGAAAAGGTGAAGAATAGGAGCTGGCCGGTCAGAACTTTCCAAAAGTGGAAATGAAGACAAGGACAGCCCTATTTATAGGCTTCCAAAAGAGGAAAGTGGCAGCCGATCGGCCAGGAGCTCCGATCGAGTGGGCTGCTCGATCGGCTGGCAAGATGCTAGCCGATCGGCTGGCCTGTTCGATCAGGCGCCTCCTGTTCGATCCGCGTCACACTTTGAGTGTTTTGTCACGATTTTCGATGTTTCGATTTCGATGGACGATGATACGAATACGATAGAGTTCCTAGTCAAATTACTTTTAATCCCAACCACTACATCTAACATACAATCTTCGATAAGTCGCGTTTCGATGTCGGTTTCGATTAAGTTCGATTGCTTTTCGAGTTTCGATTTGATTTTCGATTGATTCGCTTGAATACCGCACCAAACGCAAAGTAAACACGCACAAGTAACACATAAGGCACACACACACGTATAACAATACCAAAATTCGCATAATTCGAGTCTCGAGTTTGGTTGATTGATCGATTAGCTTGATTGTTGATTGATTAACTTTATCGCATTGTTACTTCCTATCATTCACAGTCGTAGATCGGTTTGCGTTTAAAAACATTCGATTACTTCGATTCTTGCTGATTACAACACTTACTCCACATAGTACAACTAAAACACAAAATAGACTATCTACAGTCAAAGAAAGTCAAAGTTGATTTGGACTTTGACTTTGACTTTGACATTCGAAGACACGGGGTGTTACAAAATCACACACTATATAAAGTGTAAACTTATCGTGTGTTGTAGTTTGGAAAGATAACCGAATAGAGATCTGAATCAAGATTTACGTCTGATGTCCAAGTTTGATCACATTTGACTTTGTTCTTCGTTTTTTGGATCGTTGTAATAGATTAAAGAGAGTAAACCATTTTTTACCCTGAGAATACGGGCCGTATACTATTATACGGCCCGTATACACCATGTGAAAAAAATTTACCGGGTCATTTTTTACCCTTTAAATACGGGTCGTATACTATTATACGGCCGTATGCAGCATGTGAAATTTTTTTACCGATCGTATACTATGTATACGATGATTGTATACGGGCCGTATATTGTTATACGGCCCGTATACTATGGGTAAAAATTGGTTTATTCTCTCTTTAATCTATTAGAACGATCCTTGTAACCATCAACCGGCTTTGAACGACTGTAGAACACTCGTAATCCTCAACCGGCTTTGAAACCGGACGGAACCTTTGGCTGCTTTCATTTGAATATGAAGATGAAGATGAAGATCAACATAAATAACTGAAATAACTCACCATTCTCTTGCACCTGTACACGTTGATTGTGGATTTAACTTGCAAGAATTGGGTCCGTCGCATGATAGAAGATACATATCGCCCGTTCAAGTTGAGCTTCCTGATGCAATTTGTTGGAATTTGTGGATTTCGGTTGGTTCAGATCTCGGAAGTACTGAACAACAGAAATAACAGCTTCGGTTTCATCAACCGGTTTTTTGACAAATCATCTGTTTCCTGAATCCGAATCTGAAAGTCAACTAGACCCCTCAAGTTGTCATTCATAACAACTAAGCATCTGGAGAAGAGTATGTTGATATAGGAGAGTTGATGGAATTTTCCAAGCATTTTATCTTGTGTTGTAATTTTAATGAAGCAATGAAGATTGAATATGCAAACCGCATCCGTCTTCTGTTATGATTCGAAACATTCCGAATAACTAGCAGAACCCGACACGTCTTCTATGATGATTCGAAACATTCCGAATAACTAGCAGAACCCGACACGTCTTCATAGCCATATTCCCACTCACAAGTTGTTGATCTTTGGGTGGTGATTTACTCCCGAACAAACCATGCCCACCTTGACCAAAATAGATAAGCGTATCACTCGATCCACTTACATTCGAATAATGCTGAGAATCCACAATGCTTATGGCCAGATTCTTTCCTTCAATCTTGGCAAAATCAATGCCTGCTTGTTTTATTATCACGAAAGTACTGAACAACCGAGATAACAGCTCCGGTATTTATCACCAACTCAACTTTAGTAGTGTTTGTTTGAGAAACTGATTCAGATACCAACGGTTTGAAACATCATATCATCTACGACATTAGGCACAATAACAACAACAGCTTTTATTTTGTTCTTCACCAGATTCTGTTCTCACCCACCCATGTTTCTGTGAATTGGTCGGCAACGAGCTATGCACTTGATCTGTCAATTGAATCGTTGAAGAAGAAGGTTTGATATTGTAGGTGTCGAGTAAAAGGTTTGATTTGTAAGTTTACTGGAGACTAATACTGAAAAGGGTTTGAACGATCGGAGGTGATTGCGATCGTGAGTGAAATATTCATCTAATTTGAAGGGTGCTGGGGCACCATGGGATTTAAGGCTTTGATTTTGATTATAAACTAAGAGATAAGGATTGTTGCTCCATATAAATGAACTACCGACTTTAAATTGGGATATAATAGTTTATTGTTGTTTATGTGTTCTTTAGTTTGTTTACAAGAGTTGATTTGAAAGGATTTAAGAAATTATTGAAAGATGAAGATGAAAACAGGTTCAATATTAATATGATGGATACAATTGCTCCTCAGCTAAAGTTGTACTTTAATTAATTTTGATTCTGATGATAAAGAAGTTGTGGCTTAGGTTGACTTTGATCTCAAAAAAGGAAATGGGTTTCAGAGAACTTTTCCACAACATTCATGAAAGTAAGATCGAAAATGAAAGGGGATGGTTATTGCTGGCATTTTGTTGCAAGGAAAAATTGAAACCAAAATCGAAATTGTTTCAACACCTATTTGTCAGAACAAAATAAAAGAAATGGAAAAGTCAAAGTTGCAGATAAATTTAATTATACAAATGATCCCTCTATTACAGATAAAGATAATTTATAATTATATAAATGGCCTTTATAGTTGTTAAAAGGGTAATTTAGTAATTTTATTCAAACTTAACAAAAAAGTTAACAAAAGTTAGTGCTAATACCCCGGGTTGTTACAAATTGAAAAGTTAGAACCTTAGAACGTGAATTTAAACTATTAGTACCTGACCTTGTTACTTTCCATAAACCACAGGGACTAATGGTGTAATTAACTCTTTAATAAATTTTTTGTTTTAATTAATTTAATAAATTTTCTGTTTTAATTAATTTAATAAATTTTCTTTAATGTTTAATTAATATGTTAAGATAATGGTTCATTTAATAATTTTCTGTTATAACCAATAAATAAACATTAAAGGAAATTTATTTAATTAAGATTAAAAAGGAAAAAAACCCAAAAAATGCAAAAAACCTGCCTCTACACACGGATCGAACTCATGACCTCTCTCTTAAATGCACGCGTCCCTTCCACTGGGACAAGTGTCTCACCCATTAATTATCCCGATTATTAATTTTCTTATGCTTAGTTCCAAAGATTAAAAAAGAAAAAAACCTATATGCCTCTCATAGACCCGTACGCCCCTCATTGATCCAAAAACTGCTTTTCAAGTTTGACTAAATGGAGAATAGATCTAAAAGTTCTTAACACCACACACTAAAACACCAAGAACACACACACAAACGCTCTCTCTCGTATCGCTCGATCTCTCTCTTATCAACCTATACGGTCCAGATTTTCATAAAAGGTTAGTGTATTATTTCAGCTTTCCTTTGTCTATTTTTGTTGTTTTTTTTTAAAAAATTTTGGTCGGTGGTGGGTGGTGTTTGATGGTTTTCGTGGTGGTGTTTCACAGTGAGGGTTATAGATTAGTTTAGGATGTTGATTAGTTTAGGATATAGATAAAGGTGTCACCGGAATAGTTGGGGACGTAAATGTCACCGGAATAGTTGGGGATGGTGACCGGATAAGCGACAGGGGATATGGTTTGGGTTATAGATTAGTTTAGGATGTAGATAAAGGTTGACGCAAAAGAAATAGATGAAAACGAATCCGATTAGTGGTTTCGGGGTTGCCGGAAATCTGCCGGAATCCCGCCTGTAAAGCAGTTTTGATTTGTTATGTTTTGAAAGTTTTAGGGACTTGACAATAATAGTCCTTGTGGTGTCTAATATTTTTCTACTTGACAATAATAGTCCTTCTGGTCCTTTACTTTTTTAAACTTTATTTAGTACAAATCTTAAATTTAAATATTAAAATTGTAAAAAGTTTTTATAGAAATTAGTTTGTTTTCTAAATTTATTTAATGTTTCTGTAAAAATTAAATGTAAGTTATAAAAAAAATTTAACTCGGAAGGTTTATTGAAGAATAATGTGTTACAAATAAAATAAACGAATACGAAAAAATGAATTCGTACGTCATCCACATGAGGGTGATTCAGTCTTTTCAAATTGTAGCCCTAATAAAATACTCATTTCTCCTTACAGATTGTCCTTCAACACGATATCATGTTCGAGATCCTTCATTGCACACTTTAGATATCTGTTTCCATTCAATCAAAGATGGCGAAGCGCCTCTAATCCAAAGGCCAAAGAGTGCTCTTTGCGCTACTACACATCCTTATTCATAGTATAGTAAAAGTTAGGCTTGGGTATAACAGGACTTGAACCTGCGACCAATAGGTTAAAACCCAATGCTCTACCAACTAAGCAATATAGCCCCAAAAAAGATGTAGTAGTAAATAAGGATTGGTGCGGAAACATAAAGAGGGCGGCCCCTCTTCATAATATTAAAGGAGTGCGGCTTGGTATTTCCTTCAACATCAAGTTTTCAACTTGGTCATAACTTATTTACAATCTATCAACTTGTATAACCCATTTAGCTGAACAATCTACTAACGTGCATGTTTTATTGGGGTTATATAAGGGTCATGCACAGGTTTATTAATTTCAACCTGTCTACTTAAATTAAATTAAATATATGATACAAGTTCTAGGTCGTCAAGTAATTCTAAATTAAATTAAGGTGTTTACAAATGAATTTATACTAGTTATAAAAAATATTCGCTGCGTTGCGGCGAACTTGTTTTGTTATTTAGTCTGTGTTTATATATGTTTGAAATCACTACGAGCGCGTTGCACACGGAATCGCTGAGAAGAATAAAAAGAAAATGTAGAAAAAAAACACTAAAAAATAACCGAAAGAAAATCAACTAAAAAAGTTGTATGGTAATGATGTTGTTCGGTAGAAACCCGTAGTAAATAGTAATGGGTACCGGTACCGAATTTCATGAACCGAAAGATCCTAAGTACCCGTTCGGTATTGCCGTTTGGCGTTCCTGGTACTGGTTCGCTACCGGTTTTTACCTTCATATACCGATACCGTAACCGGTATTTTCGGTACCAATATCGATTCGGTATCAGTTGGTATCGGGTTCATCCTTACCCCTGAAACTAAAAAAACAGTTGTACGATACCGTTGTTGTTCGTACGGTACCCGTGATCAGAGATGAGCAAATGGTACTGGGTAGTAGTACTAAATTTCTCGAACTAAAAGATTATCAAACTCAATCCAGTACCGAGTTTTGGCGTTTTATGTACCAGGCTGGTACTGTTTTTTTCATTCATGTACCGATAACGAACCGGTATTTTCGGTACAAATACCGGTTAACATCAAGTTTATCAAACTTAAAAAACAAAGAAGTAGTATTATAATGCGAAAATAATAAAAATATAAAAAAACAGTATATAATATTTTATTATATAATATTTGAATATATTATATATTACTATTCAATTGATTCATAAATTAATATATAGGAGAATTTGTGTGAAAATATTTAAAATTTGAGAGTAACACTGTCTTTTACCTACTCTTGTGTATTTTATATGTCTCACTACATATTTGTGTCACTAAAAGACACTTTTCTTACAGAACATTGACCATTATCTAACTCGATATCCACATGTTATATGTATTATAATATCGCATTATTCACGTTGTGAAAGGATGTTGACGGATAAGTATTTTCTGTGAAGAATCTTATAAGCTAAATATGATAATTAAAGGACATGGGGCCGGTTGCACTTATACACTTCTAATTATTGCATAATGCAATAACAATAGGAGCATTTGTTTTGAAGTGATTTAAGTATTTACCAAGCAGCTTCCACCAGCAATAATTATACATTAATCATCCAATTCCATCATATGGCTTTACACCATTGCAACTTGACCAACTTAATTTTTTTATAGGATCCGAATATTAACATGAAAAATAGTCAAATTTAGTTTAACTAATAATTTAATATACATGTTGTGTTTGGGTTAGTCTCTAATAATTCTAACACTCTTAATAAGTTGTTTTCAACTCGTTTTGTTTAACCTATTTACAACTTGATTACAATTCATTTACAGATTAGAAACCTACCAAACCGCTTGATCAACTAGATAAACGGGTACATGAGTTACGATTGGTTTACATCGTTTTAAGTGTGCCCAGGTTGAAATTAATTTATTTAACACAAATAAATATATGAGTCATGTATGCGTTCATCAATTTGCATAAAATTAATCTAACACGATTTTCATCCTAAGGGTGGACAGAGTCGATGTCTAGCATCCCGCTTCTCTCCATCCCGTTGGTGCATCATTTCCTTCTTTGTGTTTTCTCCAATTCGGGATGATGTTCCCGTTGTTGTGGTCTCTCTGTCCTGCTGTTTTCTTCATGTCAGCTTCCACCTCAACTTTTGCTAGCTCCCATCCTGCTCCTCTCCATCCCGTTGGTGGATTTCCTCCAATTCGGGATGGTACGGTGTTTTCGTTATTGTGTTCTCTCCATCTTGTTGTTTCTCTATCATAGCTTACACCTCAGCCTTCTCTGTTTCCTTCCCACTCTATACTGAACTCACTCCGCCCCGCTTTACCCATAAGTGCAAAGTGTAGGGAGAAGTGTGTCTTTTGGCAAGGGAACTTTTAGTTAACATCGTTTAAGATAAAAATTAAGGTGATGTGGTCGACGTTGATATATACGATATAAGTTATAGGTCGTCATGTGATTATTCCAAATCACAATTAACAAGGTGTTAATAAAATGAAACATCATTATATCAATTAATTCATCAAAACAATAATTAACAAGGTGTACGTTAATAAAATGAAACATCATTATATCACATTGATTCATCAAACCAATTATTAAATTTTTGCTTGCTGTCACAGTTGTCCCATCATGTGAACCTACATGATAACATATATTGTGTTTCCTTATATACATTATTCTTCACGTGGTCAATAAAATATGTAAATATGTAAACCCTAAATCAACGTTATGTCCTCTATAAGACCCATCATGTGTTTTAAGCATAGAAAACACTAAAACACCATTAACCATTCTTGTCACTATGGCTACCAAATCACTCTCTAGCAACTCATACTCGTTCTCTAAAATGAACATCGATGAAGACGAATGGGTTGAAAACATGCGTAAATCCATGGTTGAACACGACGATGAAATGATTGGCAAAATTCCCGTATGTATCTTCACAGTCCCTCAAGTACTTCTTGCCACTGACCCCGAATCCTACATCCCACAACAAGTCGCGTTAGGCCCTTTCCACCATTGGCGCCCAGAGGTCTACGACATGCAAAGGTACATGTATATGTACAATGAATACCCCATGAGTTATTATATATTATTAATCAACTATATATAGCTATACAATAAGGATAATAATAGAAGAAATGTAACCAAACATTAGTATCTTCTAATAACAAAGGTAAAAATCCTAACTAATATATTTATCGACTTGTATCTAACAAGGTACAAGCTTGCTGCCGCAAGAAGAACACAAAAATATATGAATGTGAGCTTCGAACGAATCGTTGAGATAATGAAGAAAGACGACGAGGCTAGAATTCGAGCTTGCTATCACAAGTTTCTTGATATGTCCGCTGACGCGTTGGTGTGGATGATGGCAGTTGACATGGCGTTTTTACTCGAATTCCTTCAAGTGTACGCCATGAAAGAAGAAGGTCGGGTTCTTGAGAAAGTTACATCATCTATGTCTCATGTGGTGGATGTTACAGGGAAGAAGCTGTCTCATATGGCGATTCTTCGAGATGTGGTGATGGTGGAGAATCAGATACCCTTGTTTTTAATCAGGACGATGATGGAACACCAGTTAAGGAAATTAACAGGTGGTCAAGTGAAGTCAGCTGATGAGACGTTGAAGACAATGCTCATGGGGTTGTACCAGGAGCTCACTCCGTTTCATGAACAACAGTTGCCGGATGTTGACATCAATGACTGTGATCATCTTCTCGACTTTCTTTACCACATGACCGTGCCCAACAACAAGGAACTCGGAATCATGGAGGTACTAGAGATAATATATTTTTTTATGCTTGATTGTTATATAATTATAATTATTATAGAGGGTAATATTTAGTTATGTTTCCTATATAATAAAGTCATACGAATGGACATGTTAACAAAAAAAAATAGAGGGTAATATTTAGTTATGTTTTCTTATATAATAAAGTCATATGAATGGACATGTTAACAAAAAAAAGCTACAAAACTAAACGTTAAAATTTTAGCCACGACAAAATAGACATTTTCATTTCTGGCTAATCAATCAAACCAATCAAATTAAAGGCAACACATGTAAAAGCAAAGGCTAAGTCTGAATTAACAGCTAAGCCCTAGCCGATTTTACACGTTTATTGATTTCATGGCCGGCCCTGAATAAACGTGTAAAATCGGCCAGGTCCTCCCAGATGGTTATCAATCAGGGTCGGCCACCGGTGGTCCCCCCACTCACCCTCAGGGCCGACCATGAAACCCTCGTGTGAGCCTGCCCAATACTCAATTTTCACGTTTATTGACACTAGGTTTAAATCTTTAGTGAGCCCAATACTCAATTTCGTTAAGGCTTAATGGCACGTTTTTTCGAGCTCGAATATTGTACACGAATTCTCAGGACCGTCTCTGATTGATTTGGTTGTTTTTTTTTCAAGAACCTGGAGTACATTTTAGTGTCAATTTTAGTGTTTTTTCTTATTATAACCTACTTTCACCTTTACAAATAACTGATCAATAAATACACAATAAACTCTAACTAATATATTCTCTGTAATATCAGGCTGAGATTGACATTGAAAACGAACAAATCATCGAGTTACCAGATGGAGGGGAAAAAGAAGAAGAAACTTTCGCAAAAAAAAGTGAAGTTCGAAAAGTTATGAATTACATATGGAACCTCCTCTCGAAATCAAACGCAGGATTAGTAAGGCTTTTCAAGAAACTCATTTTTGGGAGGCCTATGACTTTGTTGATGAAATTACCATGGAAGATCATATCTAATCTTCCTCTACTCAAACTCATGAAAGAACCCATGGAGCGAATGCTCGAGAAGTTTAACGGTGAAGGAGAGGAGAAAGAAAAAGATGCAAGTGGCGAGCCGAAGGCGCCAACGATTGAAGAGATCAAAATCCCTTCAGTTACGGAACTAGTAAAAGCTGGAATCCTTTTCTCACCCGTTAACGGGGGGATATTAGATATGAGTTTTGATAACATAACATCTACACTTTACCTCCCGGTGATTGATCTAGATGTGAACACAGAGGTTTATTTGAGAAACTTGGTGGCGTACGAAGCTTGTGTAGCAGCGGGACCATTGGTGTTGGCTCGTTACACTGAGTTGATGAATGGGATAATCGACACGGAAGAAGATGCAAAGTATTTGCGAGAAAGAGGGATAGTTTTGAACCATTTGAAGAGTGATAAAGAGGCTGCGGATTTGTGGAATGGAATGAGTAAATGTGTGAAATTGACGAAAGTGCCGAAGATGGATAAAGTGATCGAAGATGTTAACACGAGGTATAGTAAAACATGGCGGGTGAAAATTGCGAATTTCATGAACAAATATGTGTTTGGATCTTGGAAATTCTTAACGATTTTTGCTGCGTTATTTATGTTATTATTGACGGGATTACAATCATTCTGCTCCGTGTATACTTGTTCTCGTATCTTTCATACGCTCCCAGATATCCAAGGAGGATCGGAATGAAACCACAGAGTTGTGCTAAACGTACCACACCTATATGGTTTTTACTCAATGTAAAAAAAACATGAAAGGTAAGTCTAGCCTCGCCCAATTAATTACTTGTGACTGTAAATGTGTCTCGTCTGTGTGTGTATGTCTAAATTTATTATCTATTTTGACTCTTGAATTTTGTTTATGTTTTAACTTTTAGGTAGATTTCAATTTAAGGTATCTTGTAAAATATGTATTAGTGTACATTCCAATGATTGTGTAAATTGTCATATCCCTTGTATTTGTCTTGTAAGCTTGGTATATTATCACACTGTATGATTTCTTTACAGGCCTAAAGTTCGAAAGTAGGTTCGTAATTATCACAGTGCATGATTTCTTTACAGGCCTAAAGTTCAGTTTGCTTTACCATTGTGTGAATATCCTAGGTCATTTCAATATTGGTCTTGGAATCTTGGATTACATCACCAACAAATTATATGTGTCCACATATATACTCTAGAAACCACTTTTCTATTCTATATTCAAACACATATATCACGTTGTTATTAAACTAAAAACTCTACTAGTGTATATATGTGGCTAGGGCAACACAACATCCTCATCTTCAACATTCAACTCCTTAACTTGCCATGGTTTCCTCATCCAGTTTCGCCATGCTGAACATCTTCAACATACAAACTAATAACTCTACTTGTGTACAAATTGACCAAACACAAAAGAGACAAAAGAGGCCTGTAGATGTTCAATCGTTTAAGTTTTAAAAAACAAAGTAATGAACACGAACACTTAAACAGATACATTTTTTTGCTATGTTAGCTTGTTATGTTCGTTCATTAATATTCATGTTAGGTGTAAGTAAACAAACGTAAATGCACATAAATTAAAGACAATATTAGAACAAAAGAAAATGAATATGTCCTTGCTCGTTCGTTCATTTGTTAGTCAATATTAGCCAATGTTGGTACTAAAATTAAAAAAAAAAGGTTGATGTGTTGATGCATGATGGTCTAATTCGTACTACTAATTACTAATAAACGTATTTAAAGGATATGTACACAAACATAAATGAACGACCATTAACGAACATACATAAAAGTTTACGGACATAAATGGATGAACGATGTTAGTGGTCATATTTGATCATTTAATTAATGAACAAAAAAATTTGTTTATGTTCAGCCATCTATTAAATAAACAAACAAACTTAAATGAACTTCTCGTTAAACGTTCAACTAAACGTCTAGGTTATTAGCATGCCTATTCATTTTCTCTCTTTACGTTCATTAATTTACGCTTGTTTAAAATATTAACGAATGGATATAAACATACACATACATGTATATTTCTTGATAAACGAATATGATGATAAAAAGTTATTTGCTTCAATGTTGGTATTAGTTCATTTGTTTGGTTAAAAGCTAAATGAAGAAAAACATACCAACTAATCATTTCTACCCTTAAAAAATTAACCTTTACTTTACCATGTGTGATCATCTCATTTGTCCACATATATAGTCTACTCTAGAAACCTCTTTACCCTTTTCAAATTCAATCATACATATCACATTGTGTTATTATATTAACCACTCTATTAGTGTGCATATATAAATATATATGTATACGGCTAATGCACTACACCATCGTAATCTTCATCATTCAACTCCACTGCCATGGTTTCCTCATCCAGTTTCTCCAAGGTGAACATCGACGAAGACAAATGGGTTGAAGGCATGCGTAAATCCATCGTCGAACACGACGATGAACAAATCGGAAAAATTCCCGTGTGTATCTTCACCGTCCCTAAAGTGCTTCTCGACACCAACCCTAATTGCTACATCCCACAACAAGTCGCGTTAGGCCCATACCACCACTGGCGCCCAGAGGTCTACGACATGCAAAGGTTCAAGCTTGCGGCTGCCCGAAGAACACAGAAATATATGAATGTTAGCTTCGAACGTATCGTGGAAATAATGAAGAAACATGATGAGGTTCGAATCCGTGCTTGTTACCATAAGTTTCTGGACATGTCGGGTGACGCATTGGTGTGGATGATGGCGGTTGACATGGCGTTTTTACTCGAGTTTCTCTTGGTGTATTCCATGAAGCAAGAAGGTCGGAGTCTCGCGAGAGTAGCATCCGAAATGTCTCATTTGGTGGACGCGGCAGGAAAGAAGCTATCTCACGTGGCGATTCTTCGTGATTTGGTGATGGTAGAAAATCAGATACCATTGTTCTTAATCAAGACGATGATGGAGCATCAGCACCGGGAGACTCACAACAAGTCTCCCGGTGAGAAACTGAAGTCGATGTTGATGGGGTTGTACCATGAGTTGTCTCCTTTTCATGAGCAAGAACTAGCTGATGTTCATATCGACGATTGTGATCATATTCTCGACTTTCTCTACCACATGACCGTCCCGAATAATAAAGAACTCCATACCTATGACGCGATTGAGATCGAGTATGATCATCAAGGTATTAAGGAGGAAGCACATGATGGTGATCAAGAAGAATCGTTTGCGAAACATACTAATCTTCCAAAGATTATGAAAATTATCTGGAAGATACTCTCCAAATCAAAGGCGGGTATGGTAGGGATTTTTGAGAAGATGGTATGGATTTTTAAGAAGATAATTTTCGGGAGACCAGTCGCGTCGGTAACAAAATATCCCTGGAAGATCATATCCAGCCTTCCAATACTCAAGAACATGAAAGAACCTATAGAACAAATGTTGGAACACTTCCGTGGTGAAGAAGGGGAGGAGAAACCGAAGGATGAAAGTGGCGAGCCCAAATCGCCAACAATGGAGGAGATCACGATCCCATCAGTCACGGAGATGGCTGAAGCCGGATTCCTATTCTCACCGGTTAATGGCGGAATATCCGACATTAGTTTTGATGTCAAAACATGTACATTGTACCTCCCAGTGGTCGAACTGGATGTGAACACGGAGGTTTATTTGAGAAACCTCGTAGCGTACGAAGCATGCGTTGCAGCGGGACCATTGGTGATGGCTCGTTACACCGAGTTGATGAATGGGATAATCGACACGGAAGAAGATGCAAAGTATTTGCGGGAAAGAGGTATAGTTGTGAACCATTTGAAGAGTGATAAAGAGGTTGCTGACTTATGGAATGGAATGAGTAAATCTGTGAAGTTGACTAAAGTGCCGAACATGGATAAAGTGGTTGCAGATGTGAATAAGATGTATGGTCAAACATGGAGAGTGAAATCAGCCAAGTACTTGAAGAGATATGTATTCGCATCTTGGAAGATTTTAACTTTGTTGGCCGCTTTGTTTATGCTCTTCTTGACAACCGTACAAGCTTTCTGCTCGGTGTATAGTTGCGCTCGAGTGTTCCATCAGCTCCCAGAGATTACTGGATCTGAAGGAGCCGAGTGAACAAACGTATTGTGTGTGTGTTTAAAAGTACTTTAGTAGCGTGTTTTCATTTAAAAGGAGTTCAATTTCATGTCAAAAAGAACTCCTTGATGTTGTTCAAGATATGTTATGAAAACTTTTGTGTGATATGAGTAATGTAAGGTTATTGTATTAATCAGTAATTGAACTTCAAGAAAACAACTAACATTTAGTAAGACGTAGCTTAGAGGTGCAAACTTGATGCACTTTTTTTGATAGTTGACATATACTCAAGCATCACATGCGCATGTGTTAAAAAGAAAGTTAAAATTCAAACCGGTTGGTTAATAAAGTCACAAGGGCAAATTAGTCGATGTTTCGGAAGCTAATGATAGGTTGGCTAAAGTTCAAGGACTATACTTGTTAATTGTTAGTTAGCTGAGACTATACTTGTTAATTGTTAGAACATGAGTAGTGGTAAGGGTGAATAATGTCCCCATCTTTGGGCGTTTTTCGCCATGTGGCAGTACAGTTAACAAGGGACATTATTAGGCGTTTTTTCTAAAATGGGTGTAGTGGGTATGTGGGTATTATTTTAAAAGGATGTAGATAATTAAATAAAAATAAAAAGCCCAACAAAAAAAGCTATTGGCCAAGAAAAAGGAAGATTAAATGTGATTGGTCCTTCAAATTTGGACACAACATTATTTAAAAAACACCTAGGGGGAATTTTTGATCAATAACGCCCAATAATGCCCACGGGGTTGGGAGGGGGCGTGTTTGGGCGTGATTGAGGGCAATTTTTAAAAAAATCACGCCCACTACGCATGGTCTTAGCAGGACAGGTTGGTTAATATAGTCGTAATTAGGCTTATTGTTGATAGCTATTATAAACGTAATGTTTTATCTTTCAATTTCTACATTTTAATCAGCTTGTTCATAATCAATAGTAGAAATTAATCTTTGATTGTTGTTGAGTTGGTTGTCATTTTCTAATGTTATTTTAAAAAAAAAAATTGGTATCAGAGCCTCTAGGGGCGGAACTAATGTGTAAGTTGCCGTAGCACGGGCTACGGCTCAACCTCGTATTTGAAGTGTATTTTTTTTCGATTACATAGGACACCTCTAAACATATACAAAAATACCCATAAGAGAAAATTATAAAACTTGATATTATTAATTAAGCCCAAAACTTAGTTAATAATTAAGCCCAAATAATAATTAAGCCCAAAAGAATAAAATAAACCATTCACTATGGGCATTGGCGGCAATTGAAACCGGAAGGAAACCCAAACGTTGAAGTGTCGAACATTCAATATCGCACGAACAGGAGTATAGGACAGACGCCGATGATCAGCAATTTAGCCCTTCTCACGCCTCATGGCCTGAAAATCGATTCAACCTGCTGCAACGTCGCCATTGACCGACATACCTGTTCGATTTCTTGTCCTTTAAATCTTAAGTTTAATTTCTTGTATGATGATGTTATATTTTATCTAGAATTCTAGTTTAGTAGTTTGTATATTTGTTATATATTAGGTTTAAGACGTTATTATCGTTTTTTTATTATTGTATGATTGCACGGTAAAAAAAATTCGGGATAGCCCTAAATTAATGAGCTAACTCCGCCACTGAAAGCCTCGTTAGGGCTTAATTCCAAGAAAGTTGTTAATCGAAGATCAAGATGGTTTGTTACAAAATTCGAATAGGCTTCACGGCTGTAACACATGAGAAACCCTTATAATAAACAAGGAAACCCATATGATAAACATTATATAGTATACTGCAAATTACATCTATATTTTTAACTAACTTCTCTAAAATTGCAAAACACATTTTATGTTAAATTTGATTAATTTTGGTTCACTGATTAGACCTTTAACTCAAATACACAAATACAATATAATGTAATTTTGAATTTATGTTCTTGATGAATGTGATAAGTTTATTATCCATAAGCTTATTTTTTTCATTTATAAATACTCTAATATATAGTATAGATCGTTATTAAATATAAATGTCATTGATCAAGAGAAAAGAGAGTATGGATAGAAGAAAATGACAAAAAGTTAGACATTTTAACTTAACCATTCATATATCATCTTGAAATTTGATGGGAATTTACGATTATGTAGATAGGAAATGATTTAAATACTAATAATATAGATATATATTTAGGAGATGGGGAAGTATAGTGTTAAAGAATTGAAAGAAAAATAGGGTGTGTCAGTGTATGGCTCACAATTCCCTTATCCCTATCACGATCATAATCGTGTTGCACATTGGCTTTTGTCTTGATACCCTTTGTAGGGAGCCCATAAGCAAAATACATGCAAAACCCTAGACATATAATATATACATTAGCCTTTACCATTGTGTGAATACCATTTGAATCACGTCTTGCATATCATAACTACCAAATAATATGTGTCCACATGTATATCCTGGAAACCTCTTGTTTTTTTCACATTTCACATTTTGTTATTAAACTAATTAATCTACTAGTGTGGATATGTTATATATATATATATGTGTGTGGCTAGAGCAAAACACTAGTAATACACCATCCACATCTTCAATATTCAACGCCATATCCATGAACTCCTCCCACGGTTTCTTAAAGATGGACATCGACGAAGACAAATGGGTTGAAGGCATGCGTAAATCGCTTGTTGAACAAGATGAAGAAATTGGTAAAATTCCCGTTTGTATCTTCACTGTCCCTAAAATACTTCTCGCCACCGATCCTAATTCCTACATCCCACAACAAGTTGCGTTAGGCCCATTCCACCATTGGCGCCCTGAGGTCTATGACATGCAAAGGTATGCCGAACAACAAAATTACGATTTATGTATTTTTAATCTTCTTTTTCTATATGTAATAAATAAAATGTTAGGGGACACGTGACACTCAGTGATGACATTTAAAATTACTTTTTCCTATATAATAAATAAAAATGTTTTAGACACATGGTACTCAACAAGGCCATCTAAAATTGTTTTTCCCACCCTAAAAATGTTTTTAAAGTAAACTCTCATTTTAGTATCTGCGGTTTGACAAAAACATCTATTACATTTCAAAAGATTTTTTTACCTTTTTAATCTAACTGCTTAATTTTAGTGTCAATTACATTACAACCCCTAACGCCATTTGATTTTTATGTTCGTTTCTTGTAAAAAGACATAAAAAAATCATTTGGCCAACAAAACTTAACAAACAAAAAAGTAAAAAAAAAAAAACTAAAAATAAAATAACTTAAACACTCCACACGCTCTCTAATCTCTCTTTCTCACCATCACCGCTAAACATTTCGGAGACCTAAATGGTAGGTCAACCCAGTCTCCAACTCTCATGTCTTTTCGGCACCGTAAACCCCTACAGATCGTTTTTCAGAATGGATTGGGTAGGTTCCAGCACAACCCTCAAATGGATTTGTACACGTGTATTCGTAGAATTTTCATCATCAAATCATAAAATACACTAATGTATTTCATCATCAAAACCTGGTTATATGGTCAACTGAACGTCTAGCTCGGTCATGAACTTCTCGTTAAATAAACTCGTTTATGTTCAGTCATCTATTTCATCATAAATTTTGGCCATTGATTTACGCACGTGTATGTCTAGGATTAGTTCGCTCAATTCGCAAATTCACTAGTGTTCACTCTTAAACCTAATCCTGTATATATATAGGGTAAGGTTCATGCGAGAACCATCTTTATTGCGAGAACCGCGAGAACCAATGTGAACACAACCAAAAATAGCGAAAAAAACCTAACCCCCAACGCCCCCCCCCCCCCCAAAAAAAAAAAAAAAAACACCTAAACCCCCCTCCCCCACCCCCCAAAAACCTAAACCACCCACCCCCTAAGCTAAAATGCTAAAAACTAAGCCCCCAAAAAACCTAAAAAAATCAAAAAAACACACAATTTTTTTTTAAAATATTTTTACATTAAAATCGCTATTTTTAGTAGCAAAAAAAAATGTTTTTTTTTGTAGCAAAAAAAAATGTTTTTTTTTGGTAGCAAAAAAAATGTTTTTTTTTGCTACTAAAAGTAGCGATTATTTTATAAAAGATGTTAAAAACAAATTGTGTGTTTTTTAGCTATTTTTGGTTGTGTTCACATTGGTTCTCGGGTTCTCGCAATAAAGGGTGGTTCCTAACGGATCCTTCTCCTATATATATATATAGGATTAGGTTCAAGAGTGAACACTAGTGTAGCTTGCGAACTGAGTGAACTAATCCTGGCCATACACGTGTGTAGATCAATGGTCATGATTTGATGTTGAAATACACTAGTGTATTTTAATATTTGATGATGAGATCCTGGCCATACACGTGTGTAGATCAATGACCAGAATTTGTTCACTCAGTTCGCAAATACACTAGTGTTCACTCTAGAACCCACCCTCTATATATATATATATATATATATATATATATATATATATATATATATATTAGAATACCAAGTGATATTTTAGTTATTTCACACCCAATGGTATTTTGGTGTTGTGATAGAAAGATAACAAAAAACTTGGACATGGTTAATAGATTGGACGTAAATTGATACAAAAATCAAACTGTTATTTCACATCACCCCAACATCCTATATGCATGCGGCTGAGAGGACTGAGAAAGGGAGAATGTGAGATGCGATTTCAAAATTAGGACGTTTTCAATTTTGAGGCCGTGTATGTCAGTATAACCTCCACCTCAACATCAATTGCAAGTTTTGTCCTTTATCTTTAGGCCTCTTTGCAGGCGATGTCCTTTATGTTTAAAATTGATGAGTTTTGTCTTTTATGTTTTCAAATCATACACGTTTTGTCCTTTAACGCTAACCCAGTTAGATTTTTTCTGTCAAATCTAGTCATGTGCAATGCACATGAGGGTAAAATTGTCTTTTCTCCCATCTCTCATCTAAAACTCCCCCCCCCCCCTCCCTCTCTAACAACAACAGGATCATCAGCTTAATCCCCCCAACCACCTATTCTTCACCATCCATCAATCTCACCAAATTCACCCTCAAAGCCCTAAAATGACCACCACCATCCACCACTACCTCCTCCTCCAACATCCTCCTCACCACCACCACCGTCACCGCCGTCATCCGCCCCGGCCAATCCCTCACCGCCGTTAACCAAATTCTCAGCAATTTCATCATGGAGGTCCACAATTCTACTCATGAATGCTGGTCACACAAAGATAACAATCCCTAAAACCAGAAACTTTTTATTTCATAAAATGAAATAAAAATGAAAGCGATATGATAATGATACGCATAATTACCATAAAATTACACCATTAATGACCCATAATTCAGTTCTTAATCAAAATTAAAAAAAAAAAACAGCCTTTAATCAGTGGTTAATAACATAAACCTTCACAAGATCCAACTCACCCAACACAATGACAGATCAGAAATAAACATAAACAATAACAGTCATACAATTATACATGGTGGAAATTTCAAGAACCAAATGATGAAATTGATAATGGGTTATGTTTTTTTTTTTTTTTGAACGGCCAACGAATCCTCCAAATGGGCTACTGGAGAAATTCACCACATCGGGATACACTCGCCTTCCGAACCGGGGAAAACCCTCACCTAGGGCCGAAGCCCGTGAACACTCGCCCGAAGGCACGACAGTGCGGTGAGGTAAAACCCGCTAGTTCAAGGATCGAACTAGCGATCGCCGCCTACTCGCCTAGTCTCCCATCATCACCAGGTGCCGCAGAAACTAAATGCTAGGGGTAGGAATTGAACTTGGGTCACTTGGAACACAAGGTCTCTCCCTTACCACTCCACCACTAGCTCATTGGCTGATAATGGGTTATGTAGATTTGAGAATCTGATAACAGATTCTTGTGAAATTCAAGAAACTGATGAACTATAGATTTTACCTTTTTGATGATTGGGGGTGAAGAATAACCAAGAAATGTGACCGCCTTTGTAGCGTTCACCGCCAAAAGAGTGTAATAAGTGCTGTAGTTTAGTGGAGAAAAAGGAGGTGTGTGTTTTGAGGAGCCATAAAGCCATTATTAAGGTGTCTTTTTGGCATTCGGTCCACACGGTAAATAAGTGGATAAAGCCATTATTAAGGTGTTTTTTTGGCATTCGGTCTACACGGTAAATAAGTGGCATTCAGTCCGGCGGCGAGGGATTGGCCGGGGCGGATGACGGCGGTGACGGTGGTGGTGGTGAGGAGGATGGTGGAGGAGGAGGTAGTGGTGGATGGTGGTGGTCATTTTAGGGCTTTGAGGGTGAATTTGGTGAGATTGATGGATGGTGAAGAACAGGTGGTTGGGGGATTAAGCTGATGATCCTGTTGTTGTTAGAGAGAGAGAGAGAGAGGGGAGTTTTAGATGGGAGGTGGGAGAAAAGACAATTTTACCCTCATGTGCATTGCACATGACTAAATTTGACAGAAAAATCTAACTGGGTTAGCGTTAAAGGACAAAACTTGTATGATTTGAAAACATAAAGGACAAAACTCGTCAATTTTAAACATAAAGGAGAGCGTCTGCAAAGAGGCCTAAAAATAAAGGACAAAATTTGCAATTCACTCTAAAAATTATTAACATGTCTTAACGGGTGCTTAACTTGTTAACAGGCCTTTAACCTATTTAGACTCGAATAATAATGGTTCTTATCGTGTCAACGTATTTAAGACACGAAACATATTAAGATCGTATCGGTTTGTATCATGTTATCGTGTTCATGTCTGAAATTGTGAGCCCTATAATCAATAATAACTTCTAATTATGATATAAGGAATCAAACTAAACCATAACAAATATATTCTTTCTAAAATGTATGGAGATAACTAAAACAAAATTCTAATTCTAATATGTATATTGCTAACCAGGTACAAGCTTGCTGCTGCACGAAGAACCCAAAAATACATGAATGTTAGCTTTGAACGGATCGTGGATATAATGAAGAAACATGACGAGCTTCGAATTCGAGCTAGCTACCATAAGCTTCTGGAGATGTCCGGTGACACACTAGTGTGGATGATGGCTGTTGACATGGCGTTTTTACTTGAGTTTCTCATGGTGTATTCCATGAAACAAGAGGGTCAGACACTCACGAGAGTTACATCCTCAATGTCTCATTTGGTGGACGCTACAGGGAAGAAACTATCTCACGTGGCGATTCTTCGTGATTTGGTGATGTTGGAGAATCAAATCCCGTTGTTCTTGATCAAGAATATGTTGGAGCATCAACGTAAGGAGAGTGATGATAAGTCTCCTGGAGAGAAACTGAAGTCGATGTTGATGGGGTTGTACCATGAGTTGTCCCCTTTTCATGAACAAGAATTGGCTGATGTTGATATCGACGATTGTGATCATATTCTCGACTTTCTCTACCACATGACCGTGCCGAACAATAAAGAGCTTCATATAGATGAGGTGATTGAGATCGAGTATGAAGGTATATATTGTAAATTTTGTATCAACTCTAACAAAATCTGATCTACAACGTAGAGAAAGTGTACAACTTAATATGTGATATAACTAAGTAAGAGTACCATCTCCAACTCAATAAAGGATAAAAACACTCACTTACTAGCTCCCATATTTCGCTATTTTCTTAAAACATCTTTATTCTATTTAGAGTAAATTACGATTTTAGCCTATATGGTTATATCACTTTTACCCTTTTAGCCCAAAAAGAATTTTTTGTCATCTGAGCCACCAACGTTTTTTTAAAACCATTTTGGCCCCTAACACTAACCCACATCCATTAAATGTTAGGGGCCAAAAGAGTTAGAAAAAAAATACGCTGGGGGCTCAGATGTTAAAAAATTCTTTTTTTGGACTAAAAGGGGAAAAGTGATATAACCACAGTGGCAAAAACCGTAATTTAGTCTTCTCTTTAACTCTCATTTATAGAACATTTTGCGTTTAACTTGAGTTTATTTTTAATCCAAGTAACTAAAAGAATCATGTTTTAGTAACTTATTATAAAGACCCAATTATATCTTTGTAAAATATATTGTATAAATATTAGCATTGTATACAAGAAATATAATAATGTAAAAAATTAATTATTGTTTATAAATAAAAAAAATATATTTTTTTTTATTCTACCAAATAACTTTATTGAGGATGATTTAAAATTAAAAACAAAGGAGATATAAAAATCATTAAGGCGCACATGATATTAAATTAGTTCAAGTACCTCAAATCAAATCAAGTGTTATGTTATTAATAAAGTCTTTTCAAAAAAAAAATGTTATTAATAAAGTCACTTGACCTACAAAAACTATCAAACTAATTGTAACTAACAAAGTATATTAGCTAATTACAATTTATACCCCTAACAGGTATTACTGAGGAAGCATGTGATGGTGATCAAGAGGAGTCTTTTGCAAAACCTAGTGATCTTCGACGGTTCACAAATTACATATGGAAAATCCTCTCCAAATCAAACGCTGGTATGATAAGAATTTCCAAGAGAATTATTTTCGGGAGACCAGTCATTTTGGTAACCAAACTTCCATGGAGGATCATATCCAGCCTTCCAATACTAAAGCTCTTGAAAGAACCCATCGAACAAATGTTCAAAAATTTCCGCGGTGAAGACGGACAAGAGAAATCAAACGACGAAAGTGGTGAGTCGAAAACGCCAAAAATAGAAGAGATAACTATCCCGTCGGTTACTGAAATGGCTAAAGCCGGAATCATTTTCTCACCGGTTAATGGTGGAATATCCGACATTAGTTTTGATGTCAAAACATTTACATTGTACCTCCCAGTGGTGGAACTGGATGTGAACACAGAGGTATATTTGAGAAACCTGGTGGCGTACGAAGCATGCGTTGCAGCGGGACCATTAGTCATGGCTCGTTACACCGAGTTAATGAATGGGATAATCGACACAGAAGAGGACGCAAAGTATTTGCGGGAAAGAGGTATAGTTTTGAACCATTTGAAGAGTGATAAAGAGGTTGCTGACTTATGGAATGGGATGAGTAAATCTGTGAAGTTGACGAAAGTGCCGAAGATGGATAAAGTGGTTGCAGATGTGAATAAGATGTATGGTGAAACATGGAGAGTGAAATCATCCAAGTATTTGAAGACATATGTGTTTGCATCTTGGCAGCTTTTAACGTTGTTGGCTGCTTTGTTTATGTTGTTCTTGACGACGTTACAAGCTTTTTGCTCAGTGTATGTCTGCGCTCGAGTGTTTCATCAGCTCCCCGAAATTCCTGGATCTGAAGGAGCGACATGAATTTACTATGTGTGTTCATCTTTAACTTTGTCAGCAATGGCAGTCGGGGGTCATCATAAGCTTATTTTCTTTACATGTTAAAAATTAGGAGTCCATTTTATGTTTGTTTCTTTAACACTCTGATGTTCTATATGAACATTCAATGAATTCTGGTGATCGGAGGGTCAACTGACCCTCTTGACCCCCCTTTGGTTCCGCCCCTGTTTGTCAGGATTTGTAGTCTTCTATCTCGTTTAGAATACTCTAGCCTTGTATTTCCTTTTGTATGCTATCATGTCAAAAACTAATTAATGGTGTTCAAGATATGTAATTACAACTTTGGTATGATGATACACATGGTATAAGCTTGTATTGTTCAGTAATTGTTATTCAAGTAAACTACTACTAAGATCGGTCTTCTCACTCGACAACTTATGCTTATATATATTAAACATGGGAGTTAAGTAATTGGTCATGTCACTAAACAACATTTATGGGGATAACTGCACATTAGATGTTAGGCTGCTGATAGAAAAATCTTAAAACAATGTTTCTTTTTATGTCCTATTTCATCTAAATTTATTGGTTTTATTTTTATTGTTGTTGTTTTCACTTTGTTATTTATTTTTTTGAAAGGTGCGAATTATTTGCGAATGTCGGGAGGTCTAGCATACGTTGTCTTAACTGGGTCTGCGCTTGAGAGCCTTCTCACAGAAAAGATCATCAAATTTAAATCCCTCAATGAGAAACCCGTATCACCTGTGGCCTGAAGGAAAAAAACTAACACGGGTCCACCATAGGTGGAACTTAAATACCTGTGGCCACTACTAGAGCATGACGTTTTCAATCATTTTTAAACATAAATGATCATGGTGTTTTCAATATAAAGACGTATTTGACATATATTGAAATGGATTCCCTGTTATTTTCTTTTGTCTTTATTATAATTTTTTTAATGGGTTGTTATATCTTCCCTCTAGTGTGGATGGTTTCTTGATCAAACTTTATCCAATTGGCTCTCTGCTTCAGAATTTTAAATGGACAGGAGTTTTTTAATAACTGGTGAAATTATTTTGTTGCAGTTTTATATCCGCATATAGAATTTTGTTTCAATATCTTAAGAGAATTCCTTTCATAAAAGAAAAAAAAAATCTTAGAGAATCTCATTCTTGTGACATTTCATAACATTACAAAAGAAAAACAACAAAACCTATTTTTAGAGATAATGGTAACAAACTTATAGATGTGGCGGCCCGGCTGGAACGGCTGGGAGAAGACGGAGAGAACGACGACGTCCCTGTGGAAATAGTGTTGGGGACCGGTGAGGTGGTGACGGGGCTAGACGGGGTGGGGACGGTCCCCATACCGTTTAGTCTTACCTACTCACAATATAAAAGTGTGAGTGTAAAAGCTTCACGTTTCTCTCACCTCATAAACATTTATTTTTATCAAAGAAAAAAAAATCGCACTCTTTCTCTTCCAACGAAAACAGAGATGAACTCTAGCAACGACTGTTGGCCGGAAAGGTTTGTTGAACGATTTCTTTCCTTTTCTTCTCTTCACTTTAAGTTCATGGGGTGCGATCACGAAATTTTATGGGGTTCGATTCGGATTTAAATCCGCATATAACACTATTGTCGTTTTCTTAAGGGGTG
Source organism: Helianthus annuus (assembly GCF_002127325.2). Lineage (NCBI taxonomy): Eukaryota > Viridiplantae > Streptophyta > Magnoliopsida > Asterales > Asteraceae > Helianthus > Helianthus annuus. The sequence goes on along the minus strand of NC_035448.2, from coordinate 5,215,994 downwards.
TGCCCGCCCCTTTAGCCCACCATAGGTCCGTCCATGGTGGCTACACACATATACACCCTAAAAACTTCTTTTTCATTTATTCAGATTCCAACACACATATCACATTGTGTTCTTTAGAATAATATATCACTCGATCAGTCACTTTACTAGCTAGCTAGTGTGTATATATGTTGCTAGTGCAATACACTACCCTTATCACAAGCATATATTCAATTCCATCGCCAATTTACCATGCATTCCTCACCCAGCTTCGTGAAGTACGACTTCGACGAAACAAAATGGGTCGAAGACATTCGTAAATCAGTTGACGAACAAGACGATGAAGAAAAAAAGAATATTGTTTGTATCTTCACTGTCCCTAAAGTGCTTCAAGCCACCGATCCCAAATGCTATATCCCACAACAAGTCGCGTTAGGCCCGTTCCACCATTTGCTGCCCGACGTCCACAACATGCAGAGGAACAAGGAGGCTGCTGCCCGAAGAACCCGAAAATACATGAATGTTACCTTCGAAAACTTTGTGAAAAAAATGAAGGAAGATCACGAGGCTGAGATCCGCGCTTGCTACCATACGTTTCTGAGTATGTATGGTGACACACTAGTGTGGATGATGGTTGTTGACACCGCGTATTTACTTGATTTTCTTCAGGTGTATTTAGATAAAAAGGAAGGTGTGAATAAGAAGGACGTTACGAAGGATCTTTCTCATATGGCGATTCTTCGAGATGTGGTGAAGGTGGAGAATCAGATCCCGTTGTTTTTACTCAGGAAGATGTTGGCCTATATAAAAACTGGTGAACTAAAGAACTCAGATGATGCTGATGAGATGTTGAAGACAATGTTGAAAGAGTTGTATCGCGATCTTACTCCGTTTGTCGGAGAAGAGTTGCGGGATCATGTTCCGATCGAAAAGTGTGTTCACCTGCTCGACTTTCTCTACCACATGACTGTGCCCGAAGCCGAATTCTACAGCAACATAAACCCTAGCACCGCGGTATGAGAGAGATTATATTAGCTAAGCTTTATTGCTATGTTATTATTACAGGGGGAAGGGCACCCAGGGTATGTCAAAAATCTTAAAAACTACCGGGCTTAGGCCACAAAATACTGGCGACGCCTTACCCTTATCATAAACTATTCTTTTTTAAATTTTAACAATGTCAAACTCCTCAACCAAGCTCACCACCAATCCTAATGGTCAAACAAGTGCATCGACATTCACACCATGTTCACGGGTAGTCTTTGTGGCAAAACATACCCGCCTTGCTTACCCTTATGGGTGGCGGCGGTGTTATGACACAAGAAGGAACCCAATGGTGCTCCGTCCCCCATAACAAAAAAGGATGTTGGATTAGGGTTTCTTTATACACACCACTAACAATCTAATCTCACACCGTTTTAAAACACATGTTTGAGTTAGTACCAAACGGTCATTTGAAGATCTGCGCTTGCACGATAAACCCCTCTTCTTTTAAAACTTTTAAAACGGTGTTTGATGATTCGTCGAACGGCCGTTTATGAAGGTTAGGGTTTGCGTCGTAACTCTCTATCTTTAAACGGCCGTTTGAATTTTTCGTCGAATGGTCGTTTGAGCTTGGGGTGGTATAGGATTACTAGGCTCTATATTAATCTTATAAACATAAATTGTTCATCAATAACTAAGTATATTCTCTCTGATAGAATTATCATGAGATCGACATGCCGAACGATCCAACCAGCGACTTGCAAGTTCAAGATGAAAAAGAAGAATCTTTAGCAAAAAACCCTGATGTTTCAAAGGTTTGGAATGTCATATTGCAAGTAATCAAGAAAGTAGGTGTTATCAAGAAATTCAAGTTGGGGAAGCCAATGGCTGTGTGTAATAAATTACCGTTAGTTTCTCTACTGAAACCAATATGGGAAAGCATTTTTGGTAGAGGACAGGAGAAACCGAAGGATGAAAGTGATGAGCCAAAAGCCCCAAAGATAGAAGAGATCAAGATCCCGTCGGTTACAGATATGGCCAAAGCAGGAATCCGTTTCAAACCGGTTGAAGGTGGAATATCCAACATTAGTTTTGATGTCAAAACATGTACGTTGTACCTCCCGAAGGTGGAACTGGATGGGAACACCAAGGTTTATTTAAGAAACCTGGTAGCACACGAAGCTTGTGTTGCAACGGGACCATTGGTGATGGCTCGTTACACCGAGTTAATGAATGGGATAATCGACACAGAACAAGACGCAAAGTATTTGAGTAAAAGAGATATAGTGTTCAACTATTTGAAGAGTGATAAAGAGGTTGCTGATTTATGGAACGGAATGAGTAAATCTGTGAAGTTGACAAAGGTGGATTACATGGATACAGTGGTTGCAAATGTGAATAAGATGTATGACCAAACATGGAGGGTGAAATTGTCCAAGTTATTGAAGAAATATGTGTTTGCATCTTGGAAGATTTTAACTTTGTTGGCTGCTTTGCTTATGTTGTTCTTGACTACTGTACAAGCTTTTTGCTCGGTGTATAGTTGTATTCGAGTGTTCCATCAGCTCCCAGAGATTCCTGCTGCTCAAGGGGTCGAGTGAGTATACTATGTACTATGTGTGTGTTTTTCTTTAAAAAATTAGTAACTTGTAAGACTTTGACTTAAGTATATCTGTGTGCATTTCTTTAAAATAACTACTTAAAATAAGTCAAGATATGTAATGACAACTTTTGTAAGATACAAATAATATAATATCATTGTGCTATCAAGAAAACGACTAACTTTGTCTATGTTTATCATTGTGCTATTAAGAAAACGACTAACTTTGGCTATGTTTATAACCAGTGGAATTTCCACGCACGTTGTGGCGAGAAAAATATCTATGTTAACGAACAAAAAGTATTTGAGATCTAATTACGTAAAAATTGTGTGAGAAAACATAAAATAAAACAAAAAAACGTTTGTGACGGTAACTCGCCACGTTAGATTTTAACTTGCTTAGAGCATCTCTAACGATGGTCAAAGTCTATCCAACGGACTGCGTAGTTAGCATGTCACATCATTCTAAACCATCACCACTCCACACCCTCACTTTTCCTCCAACAATAAACAATTCCAAACCTCCACATCAAACCTCACTTTTTACACTAAAAAACAAAAAAAAAAAAAATAGAATAAGTTTGTGAGTGGGTGGTCCCTACCATTTCGAATCAACCTAGTCTGCTCAAGCAAACCGGACCACATGAGTCAAACACCTCCAACCGGACCGTTGTTTATGCTCTTGTAGAAAAGATCACAAACGGTGTTTCTTTTTATATGTCCTATTTTAACAAAATTTATTGTTTTTCTTCGATGGATGTTATAAAACATCCGCCCGCGTATCAACGTCGAAATCTAAACATATTTCACAAAAGATTGCTTTGTTTTTCTATTGTTGGTTGTTGTTTTGTCTTTGTTATACATTCATCCAATTTCAAATATAAAAAATCTTTCATGATATTTTCAGTAAAGAGGAACTTGATATACTGAAATAGAATTCTATTATTTTCTTCTCTTGTATTTTAATGGTTCCCTCTAGCCTGGATTGGAATTCTTGTTCGACCTAATACAGTAAAATCTTGCTTTAGATTTGTTGAAATGTCTATCTCTATCTTCAATTTAATGTAAACATATGAATCATATTAATAATTTCTAGTGGTTTCTCTTTGATTTTGAGATGAATATTTAATTTGGTGTATATGTATGTATGACTAATGGGTTGGGAGATAAGTGATGTGTGTAAAATGCAACATATAAATTACATCAAATAAGACATAAAACTAACCCTTTTAAAGTACTAATGTTGGAAAAAGTGTGTTTTTGTCTTTCTTTTGTATTTTCAGGATTAAATGAACTCAAATTAATAAAAGAAGCAAAAAGGCAGCTAAATCTAACATAAATACAAGAAAAGGAACAAAAGTGTATTGCTCGACCCCTCGACAGCATCCTCCTAAGCAAAACAGAGAAGGCAGAAGACTGAACACGCCCCGTGCCCAAGAATGAGCAGAAAAGACAAACCTGTAGAAGCTTCTATTGCTCACCACGGGGGTGTGCCCAGTGAACACGGGGGCGTGCCCAAAGTACTGCAGACGCATTAATTGTAATTGCGAATTACAATTAATGAGGAGAGATAGTGTCAGACAGGCACGGGGCCGTGCCCAGGCCTCTGTTCAGCCTATAAATAGGAGTGCTTGGCTTCATTGCAACTCATCCCTTGGCACACCACCTCTCTCACACTTCATCCACCACCCACCTCCATCACAACACCATCATCCACCACCATCATCCATTGTCCATCATAGAGTGTGTGAGTCGTCTCGGTATCCAAGATTGATCGTAAGAGTTCTTGACAATCAAGGCCATGTTTGCCTAAGTCTCTTACATCACTTGGTGAAGACAAGTGTTTAGTATAATACTTTTTATTTTTAATCTTTTGCACTTTTTATTTGATTTTGTATTAATGACTTTAATAACTAATTGCTTATGTTGAAGGTGACTTTTCCTTATCGTTTATCCGTGGTGTCTTGGCATTATTTACTGTCTATATAAAATAAAAGATTTTCACCATTCATATCTCCATGGTCTATATGGAGGTATGTTGGCTACCTGGTCGGGGGTTAAGGGAACGGTTTGGTAAGGGTCTTGCCCTTGTTCAGCGTTTAGAGGTCCTGCAAGGGACCTGGGTCAAATTTAGTAGGATCTCCTTCAATACCCAAAGGTATTGGATGGCGGGGATCCAAACTCTTTGACCCCCTCATAAGTTAACTACTATTAATACTATAACCCGGCTATTTAGGACTGTATCCCTGCTGACTCAGACTACTTAGTCGAGGGTAACGTCACCTCCAAAAGAGGGGCCTACCATAATTTGCATTAATAACTTAATTCATTATCTTTCAATAATCCGACCCTTTAGGATTGTATCCTTGCTGACTCAAACTACTGGGTTGAGGGTAACGTCGCCTTCAAAAGAGGGGCCTACTACAATAACTAAGATAATCTCTTAAACAAGTGCAAAAGTGCGAAAATAATCAAAGGTTATACTAATACACGAGTCGGATCCAAGTGATTCATCTTGTCTATCTGTTTTTTTTATTTTTATTTTATTTTTCAGCATTTAATTAGTTTTATTTTCTTAGTTTAAAAATCTTTTTCTAACATTTTGATTTGAGTAGACGTTGAGGATAAACCGGTACTAAAAGCTCTTGTGTCCTTGGACGACCTCGGTATCTTACCAACACTATACTACGTCCACGATGGGTGCACTTGCCCACATGTGTGTTTAGTGTTAGTAAATATCGTGTTTTATAAATTTAAAACTTGGCTAAAAAGTGTAAAAAGGGCTTAAAATATATACCAAAAATATATTACACTACACTCACATCAATAAGTTAGGAGCTAATGGACCTGGTGCTGAGTTTGTGGGCTTACAGGTCTAATGAGTATAAGGACTTGTTGAGTAAGTGGGCCTGATGAGCTTGAAGTATGCTGCCGCAGGAATGAGTTGCGGACAGGTCGGGTCAAGTTTCCTTCTTCGGGTTTTCTATGTAATGAACTTCCTTTATTCAAGTTATTAGAGAGAGTCGCATTATTGAAGAGATTTTATCACGTTTCTCTCTCTAGACTCTCCAAAGTTCTGGTAGATCTAGGGTTTATGGTGTGATCTGTAGATCTTGAGAGTTCGAGTTGTGAGTTTAGATTGTCATCTGTTTTGGTAGAGAGTATAGCATGTTTTCGATATCTTCTTTGTTTAATTATTCAGCAATCTCAGTTTATTTCGAGGATTGAGCATATATTGTTTTCAGTAGTCCGTTAGATCAAGATTTGTGTGTGACAATAACAGAGCTGTGAATTTGTCTAGATTTTTTCTTTGTTTTTATTAGATTACTTCTTGTAAATTGTTCATATTTGTTTTGAGCTTGTAAAGATACCATTGTTCTTCCGTTGTTTTTGAAGGTGCCTAGGGTTTCTCAAGGAAAACTAGCCATAAAGCAAATCGACAATTAGGGTTTTGGAAAATTTGGGGATTCTATGGCGTGTTCATCTTGTTTACTTTGGTTATTATCAATGTTGTTTTACTCCAAACCTAGATCTGCTACGAAAAAAGAACTTGGTCATTGTTTGGGTGTCAACTAGTAATCTTGAAGACGCAACCGCTATTGAATCTCCTGATGTTCAACAAAGTGATTGGGATTTTTTAAAGATTTGTTGTGGTCCGCTGAAGGCAAGTTGTTGTTCTTTCAAGATCTACAGCCTTAGTTCGAGTTCTGTTTACTCAAGATTGGTTGTGATATCTTGGCTCTTGAGGTTGATTTGGTGCAGAATTTGTCAGGGTTTCAGATCTGGGGATTTCTGGTGCCAAGTATTTGTTACAGCGGACACCCACAAATATAGAAGATTTGTTTTTGAGGCTCCTAAAGGGAGTTTCAAATCAAAGATAGTATCCAGGAGACACTTTTGTAACAGTTTTTTATTAGAAAATTGGTGACCAAGATGAATGTTGGCTGAAGTGTTTGGCGCATATGGAAGACTCATTGACTTGGTAAACAACATATCGTTCAACATCTGTTCATTTGAGATCTGTTGGGTTTGGTTCTTGATGTATTAAGAAGATACCCTAATTAGGGTGCTCCCCAAGGTGAGGTGTTTCATTTATACATGTTTCTTATATCCACGATTATAACTGTCTTAGGCATTTTTTGACCGGGTTAGGGGAACCGGTATTGATAACAAGGAGAATCATTGTGTAATTATCTATTGCATTTTATGTGTTGCATCTTGTTATGATTCACTATCCAGTGTGCTTGTCTGATATTATTGATTAAACTATACAAGCTTTATTTGGTTTGTATTTGGTTTGCAAGTTTATTTGTTATTGCCATGATTTGTCGGGTGTAGTGCTCTAGTTATGGACATGATTTGCTTCTGCTTAGTTGTTTTTAATTCAATTATCTTAGATTAAGTTTTTTAAGGTTCATATCTAAAGTGTACCTTAGATATGATGTTTAGGTTGCATTTATTGTGATGTTAACCTAGAGGATTTATGCGTTTTTTTTTTCAGTTTGTCCAGCAGTTTTCTAATAGTCTTATATATTTGTCTGGGCTATTCTATGATTGTGTTGTGTTAATCTTAATGGTTGTCTTTGTTCTTTTGTTATGATTGTTTGTATTTTGAATTTCTTGTGTTTGTTTGGCAAGTATTTGTCTATGTGGTTAGTATATGGTCTTGTTGTTTTCAATCGTATTCAATACATGTCTCTCTAGGGTTCGTATCATTAGCTTCACTGGTACACAAATAGATTTAGGTTTTCTGTAAGTGTTAAATCCGTTAGATCTAGTGTAGTTTTTGATACCAATTATCATGTTCATGGTTTGTTTAATGACCTAGTGTGTATTTTGAGAGTTATCTTGTTCATCTACGAGTTGATTGTTTGAAGATCTTGGTTGTAACTCTTTGTGATTATTGAGGAATTGATTCATATCACTTGTCACTCATTGTAGAGTTTGTCGCTTTTGTTTTCATGTGTTGTTTGTGATTGATCTTGAACTTATCATCTTTGTAAGTTCATTAGGGGTTATTTGTATTCTGAATTAATAAAAGAAGTTCATGTTATTTTTTGTATTTACTTGTAAAGATCTATAAATTTTAAGTCAGTTGTTGATAATAATGATTTTTGACTTTGTACCTGAAATCTTTAAAAATGATACAATGAATATTGATGGTTTTCTAAAACAAGGTTGTTCACGTTGTGTTGTATAAATTGGAAAACTGATTTAAAACATGTTTTGAGAAAAAATATGTGTTCGGTTTATGTTTTTTGATGGCTATATTTTAACAAATAAAATTTAGGTATTTTGAGTTTTGTGTTTGTTCTCTGTTAATATCCATGAAATTTGACATGTCTGTTGTTCTTTCGAGCGTATTCACTGTTCTAAACCTAGGTTATTGACTCTTTAAGAATCTGTTGTAATCATTAGGTAGAAGATTGATTATCGTAGTAATAATCAGTGTTTGTTCGAGAGGATTGAGTTCTGTTCAACGTGATATGTATAGTTTGTGAGGCTGGTTATGTGGTCTATGTATCATTAGTTCAATTTTTTTGCTATTTTCTATGTGTCTTGAACTGTGTTCTTGATCCTAGTTGCTAGTAGTAACAATCTTGAATTTTATTATTCTTCTTAAATTCTTGTCTTAGATCATGTGATTCGATTTTGTCTTGGACTATCAAAGTGTCTTTTGCACGTTGTCCGTATGTCATATTGCCTCTTGTTGTCTGGTTTGTTGAACTATGTGGTTCGCGTGTTTCTAACCAGTTGTATTGTCAAGATTGTTCTTGAATATGTGTTACAGCCTCTCTGGTTGGTAAGATGTTTTTTTATAGTTGAAAAAAAAAACTTTGTTTCTATCTAACCATGAGTTTTTTGCTGTATTTTTATCTGATATAGAAGTGTGTAATTCTAATGTTCATCAGATTTGTTTTTGAATCGTGTGATTCAAAGTTTCAGACTTGGTTCTGATTTCTTAAAAGTCGTTTGACTTGTTGTGGTCTTGAATCATGTGATTCAAGTTTATTCAGACATTGTTCGGAACTGTATACAGTTTTGTAACACTTGGTTTATTATCATATACTTTTCTGATGCTTTACTAATGGTATTATAGAATCTTGTGATTTCCTAGTGTTCAATTGTGTGAGTTCACGTTTTTCCGTTAGGATTAAAGAAGGTTTTCATATTCTTACTCAGATTTTCTCATGTGCTAGATTTAGGACTTGATCGTAGTTCTTCATTTTTGGAGAATTGGTCGTTTGGAAGATTTAGTGAGGTGTTTGTTTTTATTGTGATTGATATATGAGTGTTTTTTTTATAAATACTTGTTTTTTTATAAATACTTGTTTTAGTTGAGTTTATGTTTTTATCGAGAGGAGTCTTTTGCAAAACCTAGTGATCTTCGACGGTTCACAAATTACATATGGAAAATCCTCTCCAAATCAAACGTTGGTATGATAAGAATTTCCAAGAGAATTATTTTCGGGAGACCAGTCATTTTGGTAACCAAACTTCCCTGGAGGATCATATCCAGCCTTCCAATACTAAAGCTCTTGAAAGAACCCATCAAACAAATGTTCAAAAATTTTCGCGGTGAAGAAGGACAAGAGAAATCAAACGACGAAAGTGGTGAGTCGAAAACACCAAAAATAGAAGAGATAACGATCCCGTCGGTTACTAAAATGGCTAAAGCCGGAATCCTTTTCTCAGCGGTTAATGGTGGAATATCCGACATTAGTTTTGATGTCAAAACATTTACATTGTACCTCCCAGTGGTGGAACTGGATGTGAACACAGAGGTATATTTGAGAAACCTGGTGGCGTACGAAGCATGCGTTGCAGCGGGACCATTAGTCATGGCTCGTTACACTGAGTTAATGAATGGGATAATCGACACAGAAGAGGACGCAAAGTATTTGCGGGAAAGAGGGATAGTTTTGAACCATTTGAAGAGTGATAAAGAGGTTGCAGACTTGTGGAATGGGATAAGTAAATCTGTGAAGTTGACGAAAGTGCCGAAGATGGATAAAGTGGTTGCAGATGTGAATAAGATGTATGGTGAAACATGGAGAGTGAAATCATCCAAGTATTTGAGGACATATGTGTTTGCATCTTGGCAGCTTTTAACGTTGTTGGCTGCTTTGTTTATGTTGTTCTTGACGACGTTACAAGCTTTTTGCTCAGCGTATGTATGCGCTCGAGTGTTTCATCAGCTCCCCGAAATTCCTGGATCTTAAGGGGAGACATGAATTTACTATGTGTGTTCTTCTTTAACTTTGTCAGCAGTGACAGTCGGGGGGTCATCATAAGCTTATTTTCTTTACATGTTAAAAATTAGGGGTCCATTTTATGTTTGTTTCTTTAACACTCTGATATAAACATTCAATGAATTCTGGTGATCGGAGGGTCAGCTGGCCCTCTTGACCCCCCTCTGGTTCCGCCCTGCAATTTGTAAGGATTTGTAGTCTTCTATCTGGTTTAGAGTACTAGCTTTGTATTTCCTTTTGAATGCTATCATGTCAAAAACTACTTAATGGTGTTCAAGATATGTAATTACAACTTTGGTATGATGATAGACATGGTATAAGCTTGTATTGATCAGTAATTGTTATTCAAGTAAACTACTATTAAGATCGGTCTTCTCACTCGACAACTTATGCTTATATATATTAAACATGGGAGTTAAGTAATGAATTTTTTGCAGAAATAGGTGTTTTGAGATTGTGACACCTCGTATTTTCGATCTTTCCATTATTGGCAAGTCTACTTGTACTTTCTATTTTTGTAAGTTGTACCTTTGTGGTATTTGGTTTTATTCCCAAATTATACTCGAGACTTGAAATCATAATGAAAGTGCATTATTTTATTCATATTTGTGTTTGAGTGCTATGTATTGTCAAAACAATTGATAACATGTTAAACTATGTTAAACACGTAAAAACAGTGAAAATACATCTTAATCTCAGCTCTCAAATTCATCATTGCCAAGAGATTACCCTAAACCGTACAAAAATCGGGAATTTATACGTTAATTCGGTAAAAATATCTAAATTTGGGTTAAAATAATTTTGAAATTATTTTATTAATATTTTAAATAAGTAAATTAATAATTAAAATTAAATAAATAAATATTTAAAACTGATTTTTTTTTATGATTTTTAAGTATTTTGGTTAGTTAAACTAACCTGGTTAGCTAAATCCTGGTTAAATCAGCTAACCAGGTTAAGTTTATCAAAGGGCAGCACTAACTGAGTTAGAAAACTCAGTTAGTGACTAACCCAGTTAGTCAGATCATCAGTTAATAAAAAAAGGGGGGTTTGAACCGCGTGGAACCGGGATCGAACTCGTGACCTTGACCTTCACAAGCAACAACACAACCACTCGGCCGGGCATGCCACATCCGGCATAACTTGGAACCGTATTATATTTAACATGAAATTAAATGCTGAATTCAAATTTAACCGCCAACTGTTCATCTTCTTCTTCGACTTTTGACTTGTTTACCGGAATCTTGTGACCTTCCAAGGTCCTAACCGACGCCCGACACCTCCTTTATAAACCCGACTAAGCTTCATGCTTCATTCCTTCACCCTCGGCTACCGAAACCGCACACTCACCACTCACCGTGACCATCTCGACACCACCGCAACCGTTTCAAAACACTAACTTTTGGTTGAACTCGGGTCACGCCGCCGGAGAAGGTGGAACGTCGTCGGAGCCACTCGCCGGAATCAAGTAAACAGTTCGCCGGAGAAGAAGACTCTCGCCGGAAATCTCGCCGGAGAAGACGACCTCGTCCGGTAAATCGTTTCTCCGACCTTTGTTCCTTCTTTCCTTTCTTTCTTTCTGCGATGAACTGTTATGAAACTTATTATTATTATAATTAATATTAATACTACTGTTAATATTATTAATCTTTTATACATATATATAATGTTATCTTATTATAATTAGTATCAGCTATTATTTATAAAAATTCAGGATATATATTATTCAAATAAAATTCAGTATTTATTTTATAAATCTAATTGTTATATCAAATAGAATTCAAGTATTATTTAATCAAACTCAGAAATTAATCAGTATTAAATAAAATCCTGTATTTATATTTATAATAATCAGATTCATTATTTATAAATTAATCAGAACTTTTAATTTTATTAACCTATTAATTAGAATTATTACTATTTCTAAATAGGAATTTTTAACTTTATTAACTTTTAAATTAGAATTTTATTATAAGAATTATTAACTTTATTAACTTATTAATCAGAGTTGTTATTATTATTATTATATTTAGTGTTATTATTATTATTATTATTATAACTATAAATCAGAATATATATTACTTTTAAATCAGAATTACCATTTTGTGTAAAATCAGTATTTAGGATATCCTATATAAATCCAATAAACCATAAAATAAGATTTGATAATTAATAGCAAAATAACATGAATTACTTATTAAGCATTTTATTATCAATTTCCACTAAATTCCTTTATTACATTTATTCTTTTTACCAAATTAACGAATTCCCAATCAAATAGGGTAAATCTCTTGCAAATCTCTTGGATTAAACTCCTCTCTTTACCAAGAAACGCAACGCACTCTAAGGTGAGTATACATGACCCATTTTCTATTTTATCACATTTTGGGTGCTGTATGCATTTCTATATCAAACACACTATGTTAAACATTTTTGCACCCTCAATCCACATTTCATGTGAATCTATTTGACTCATGTTAATCACGTTATGCTACTGTTAAACATTTATGACTGTGTGTTCATTAACTTTGCAAGCCTCCCCTAACAATGGCAGCGCTGTAGGTTGTAACGCCCCTCCCATAATATTATGGGTATTGTTAGGTTTATTCTATGTTACTCATGTTACCACCCTTCTAGGGTTAGGCTATGTTAATTGCGTTAAACTTTGGTTTGAACACATAGATTTCATCGTTACGAGTATAACTGTTAATATGAAATCATGTAGTCACGTGGATTTGAGCATGTTAAACTATTTCAAACATATTATACTATATTCAAACTTGTATACTCGCCAACATGTTTTGTTGACTTTATTTTAAATGCATACTGCAGGATGAGGAAGTCAAGATTTGAAGAAATGAATAGGATGGCCTAGAAACCCACTTTTGAAATAAACTATGTTTAATGTTTGTTATTTCCTTTTATGACAATGTATGAAACTTTGCAATTTTAATAAATGAAATTTAATTATATTGTCACATGTAGTGTTATGATGTTTTGAGCAATTTGTTCGTCTCATTCCGATGTTTCCGCCATCGGTTGGGGTGTGACAGATTGGTATCAGAGCCATAACTATAGGGAATTAGGAAGATTGCCATACTTTTACCTAGCCTATAGTAGGAATACTCTGATACCAGATTGGTATCAGAGCCATAACTATAGGGAATTAGGAAAAGTAGGAATGCTTTTACCTAGTTTATAGTTTAGGAGCTTTCTCATTTATTTGCTGTTTAAGACAATATTCCCTTCTCTCTTCCTTGCTTCCCTCTATTCTTTTGGATTTTTAATATACAAGCCTTTCCTAAGGCTAACATAATACACACATGGAAGCTGTGAAGACACTCATGTAACACAATCGAAATGATTCATCAAAACAGGGGTGATTCCCATATTTGGTGATGATTTTCATTCAGCTTAAATTTGATTTTTGCACGAAACCTACCCTCAAGTTAGGAGTGACATCCAAACCTTGATGGGAGTTTCCATTTCATATTCTAGTGGACCCTCATCTTTGGATGAGTACCAACCACACCAGGGTACGATGTTATCAAGTTAGAGGTGAAACTCGCATCTTGTTAACTAGTCCCATTCCTTGATTTTCAATCTCGCCAAAGTTTCGATTTTCCCAATCGATTAAGGACGTGTAGTAACTGGAAGGACAAATACCGTTAGTCGCTCCTCGATGAGAGTATTTGTCTATTAGGCCAAAGCACGTCTCCTTAATTCGAAAAGAATTTCGATTCACTTTGGAATAGTCTTATGTTACGTTCCGTGACAATCCATATATATTTTTATGATAAATCTCTTTTTATGTTATCTCAATTATCATGTGATTTACATTTGAGCGTTATCTTCATTTCAAGTTTGGGAGCACGAATCACGTTATTATCGCAATCTAAAACAATTAATAATTACTCCTTCGTGAACAAACTAAATTTATCTTGCTTTCATTATACATGATATTCTATGTGTGACATTATGTTATTCTATGTGCAATACTATGTTATTCTATGTGAAACTATTTGACAATTTATGTGAAAAACAATGTGCTATGTGATGCATACATGAAAACAATTTTCTTAAACAAAAACATTATGATCAAGTCTCATCTTTTCTCTCTTTTGAACCTTTAGATGTCATCTTTTCAAAAGTTTTCATCTTAGATTTCGAGGACGAAATCTCCTAAAGTAGGGGAGACTGTGACACCTCGTATTTTCGATCTTTCCATTATTGGCAAGTCTACTTGTACTTTCTATTTTTGTAAGTTGTACCTTTTTGGTATTTGGTTTTATTCCCAAATTGTACTCGAGACTTGAAATCATAATGAAAGTGCATTATTTTATTCATATTTGTGTTTGAGTGCTATGTATTGTCAAAACAATTGATAACATGTTAAACTATGTTAAACACGTAAAAACAATGAAAATACATCTTAATCTCAGCTCTCAAATTCATCATTGCCAAGAGATTACCCTAAACCGTACAAAAATCAGGAATTTATACGTTAATTCGGTAAAAATATCTAAATTTTGGGTTAAAATAATTTTGATATTATTTTATTAATATATTAAATAAGTAAATTAATAATTAAAATTAAATAAATAAATATTTAAAACTGATTTTTTTTATGATTTTTAAGTATTTTGGTTAGTTAAACTAACCTGGTTAGCTAAATCCTGGTTAAATCAGCTAACCAGGTTAAGTTTATCAAAGGGCAGCACTAACTGAGTTAGAAAACTCAGTTAGTGACTAACCCAGTTAGTCAGATCATCAGTTAATAAAAAAGGGGGGTTTGAACCGCGTGGAACCGGGATCGAACTCGTGACCTTGACCTTCATAAGCAACAACACAACCACTCGGCCGGGCATGCCACATCCGGCATAACTTGGAACCGTATTATATTTAACATGAAATTAAATGTTGAATTCAAATTTAACCGCCAACTGTTCATCTTCTTCTTCGACTTTTGACTTGTTTACCGGAATCTTGTGACCTTCCAAGGTCGTAACCGACGCCCGACACCTCCTTTATAAACCCGACTAAACTTCATGCTTCATTCCTTCACCCTCGGCTACCGAAACCGCACACTCACCACTCACCATGACCATCTCGACACCACCGCAACCGTTTCAAAACACTAACTTTTGGTTGAACTCGGGTCACGCCGCCGGAGAAGGTGGAACGTCGTTGGAGCCACTCGCCGGAATCAAGTAAACAGTTCGCCGGAGAAGAAGACTCTCGCCGGAAATCTCGCCGGAGAAGACGACCTCGTCCGGTAAATCGTTTCTCCGACCTTTGTTCCTTCTTTCCTTTCTTTCTTTCTGCGATGAACTGTTATGAAACTTATTATTATTATAATTAATATTAATACTACTGTTAATATTATTAATCTTTTATACATATATATAATGTTATCTTATTATAATTAGTATCAGCTATTATTTATAAAAATTCAGGATATATATTATTCAAATAAAATTCAGTATTTATTTTATAAATCTAATTGTTATATCAAATAGAATTCAAGTATTATTTAATCAAACTCAGAAATTAATCAGTATTAAATAAAATCCAGTATTTATATTTATAATAATCAGATTCATTATTTATAAATTAATCAGAACTTTTAATTTTATTAACCTATTAATTAGAATTATTACTATTTCTAAATAGGAATTTTTAACTTTATTAACTTTTAAATTAGAATTTTATTATAAGAATTATTAACTTTATTAACTTATTAATCAGAGTTGTTATTATTATTATATTTAGTGTTGTTATTATTATTATTATTATTATTATTATTATTATTATTATTATTATTATTATAACTATAAATCAGAATATATATTACTTTTAAATCAGAATTACCATTTTGTGTAAAATCAGTATTTAGGATATCCTATATAAATCCAATAAACCATAAAATAAGATTTGATAATTAATAGCAAAATAACATGAATTACTTATTAAGCATTTTATTATCAATTTCCACTAAATTCCTTTATCACATTTATTCTTTTTACCAAATTAACGAATTCCCAATCAAATAGGGTAAATCTCTTGCAAATCTCTTGGATTAAACTCCTCTCTTTACCAAGAAACGCAACGCACTCTAAGGTGAGTATACATGACCCATTTTCTATTTTATCACATTTTGGGTGCTGTATGCATTTTCTATATCAAACACACTATGTTAAACATTTTTGCACCCTCAATCCACATTTCATGTGAATCTATTTGACTCATGTTAATCACGTTATGCTACTGTTAAACATTTATGACTGTGTGTTCATTAACTTTGCAAGCCTCCCCTAACAATGGCAGCGCTGTAGGTTGTAACGCCCCTCCCATAATATTATGGGTATTGTTAGGTTTATTCTATGTTACTCATGTTACCACCCTTCTAGGGTTAGGCTATGTTAATTGCGTTAAACTTTGGTTTGAACACATAGATTTCATCGTTACGAGTATAACTGTTAATATGAAATCATGTAGTCACGTGGATTTGAGCATGTTAAACTATTTCAAACATATTATACTATATTCAAACTTGTATACTCGCCAACATGTTTTGTTGACTTTATTTTAAATGCATACTGCAGGATGAGGAAGTCAAGATTTGAAGAAATGAATAGGATGGCTTAGAAACCCACTTTTGAAATAAACTATGTTTAATGTTTGTTATTTCCTTTTATGACAATGTATGAAACTTTGCAATTTTAATAAATGAAATTTAATTATATTGTCACATGTAGTGTTATGATGTTTTGAGCAATTTGTTCGTCTCATCCCGATGTTTTCGCCATCGGTTGGGGTGTGACAGAGATGGAAAAGAGTGCCATTAGGTGGTCAACCTTTTTGTTTTCATATCTAGGTAAGTTGTGCTTCCATACAGCGACCTTCATTAAGCAATTCTGCCAAAAAATCAGAAACTCTGAAAAAGCTGCACAAGATAAAGGAAAGTCGTTGTTTGAATGCACAACCATCTGAAAGTCATTTGATATTACATCCTTGTTTAAAGTCGCTATTTGATGAAACCATCTTCATAAAAGTCGCTGAATCATATCCCCATCTTCATAGAAGTCGCTGTTTCATGTAGCTTTCTTAATAAAAGCTTTAATGGCCACAAATTTAAATTTTAGCCATGTGACTCCTGCAAACTACAATTTTAGCTCAGAACAATTATTAAAACCACTCCCTCCAAAACGACAAGGATGAAACAGCAACCTTCATTAACATTGTGGGATGATTCAGCTGTTGGGTTAACCGGGTTCCTTTACGGGTCACAGGTCGGCACGTTATCGGGTCATGGTTCAACGGGTCGAACGGGTTACGTGTTTACTCGAGTTTGTTCGCGGGTTACACGAGTCACCGGTCACATGCAGTGAATTGTCGTATGAAATTATAAACTTAGTTTCATATAATCACGTTGCATGCGACCGATTCACAAGGAGAAGAAGAGGTCATGCTTTTGACCGAATATTTCATAGAATAAATAGAATATTCTTTATTTATTATTCCCCGCGTTGTAATTGTATGGCTATAAATAGCCTCACTTGTTTAATAAACATGAACCCATTTCTGTGATATATCGAATACAGCAAGTTTTCATTTCTTATCTTCATACATATTTCACATACAGTGAGTGTGTTGAGTGTGTGTTTGGGGCCTGAATCCAACATCAGCAACCTTCACTAACATTGTTCTATAATTCAGCGACCTTTTATAAGTTTGCAAGATGAATCTGCGACTTTCGGAAAGGTGCTGATATAAATCGGCGACTTTGAGAAGGGTTGTTTTATGACTCGGCGACTTTGATCAAAGTGGTTATATGATATGGCGACTTTCAGAAGGGTGGTTTTATGAATCGGCGACTTTGATCAAAGTGGTCATATGATATGGCGACTTTCAGAAGATTGTTAAATCAAAAAGCGACTTTCAGCAAGGTTGCTGTATCAAACAGCGACTTTCACAATGTATGGCAGCTTTTGCAGAAATTCTGATTTTTGGCAGAATTGCTTAATAAAGGTCGCTGTATGGAAGCACAACTTACCTAAATATGAAAACAAAAAGGTTGACCACCTAATGGCACTCTTTTCCATCTCAAAACACCTATTTCTGCAAAAAATTCGTTAAGTAATTGGTCATGTCACTAAACAACATTTATGGGGATAACTGCACATTAGATGTTAGGCTGCTGATAGAAAAATCTTAAAACAATGTTTCTTTTTATGTCCTATTTCATCTAAATTTATTGGTTTTATTTTTATTGTTGTCGTTTTCACTTTGTTATTTATTTTTTTATTTTTTTTTGAAAGGTGTGAATTATTTGCGAATGTCGGGAGGTCTAGCATACGTTGTCTTAACTGGGTCCGCGCTAGAGAGCCTTCTCGCTGAAAAGATCATCAAATTTAAATACCTCAATGAGAAAACCCGTATCACCTAAACTCGAACTTGAGACCTGAAGGAAAAAAACTAACACGGGTCCACCATAGGTGGAACTTAAATACCTGTGGCCACTACTAGAGCATGGCGTTTTCAATCATTTTTAAACATAAATGATCAGAGCATCCACAATAATACATTTTTGGGTGTTGTTTTTACTCATTTTTTCACATCATCCATTTTTTCTTATTGTGAACCTTGTTTTTGTACCTATTTTTTAGATATGTTTGTATGCAAAAACAACTAAAAACAACAAAATGGTGGGACTCATGTACTTTTAATATATATAATATAGAGAGAGAGAGAATAAGTGGTGTAAATGTGTGGTTAAAAATTAAAAAGGTGGTGATGATGTGGTAATGTTTTAAGTGTTTTTGTGTTTTCTTATTGGGTGGGTTTTTGATATTTTTGAAGGGTGAGTGTTTTTCTGATGTGTCAGCTAACTAGACATATTTTTAGGTGTTTTTAATGAGCCTTATTGTGAATGCTCTCATGGTGTTTTCAATATAAAGACGTATTTGACATATATTGAAATGGATTCCCTGTTATTTTCTTTTGTCTTTGTTATATTTTTTTTAATGGGTTGTTATATCTTCCCTCTAGTGTGGATGGTTTCTTGATCAAACTTTATCCAACTGGCTCTCTGCTTCAGAATTTTAAATGGACGGGTTTTTTAATAACTGGTGAAATTATTTTGTTGCAGTTTTATATCCGCATATAGAATTTTGTTTCAATATCTTAGAGAATTCATTTCAGAAAAGAAAAAAAAAATCTTAGAGAATCTCATTCTTGTGACATTTCATAACATTACAAAAGAAAAACAACAAAACCTATCTTTAGAGATAATGGAAACAAACTTATAGATGCGGCGGCCCGGCTGGAATGGCTGGGAGAAGACGGAGAGAACGACGACGTCCTGTGGAAATAGTGTTGGGGACCGGTGAGGTGGTGACGGGGCTAGACGGGGCGGGGACGGTCCCCATACCGTTTAGTCTTACCTATTCACAATATAAAAGAGTGAGTGTAAAAGCTTCACTTTTCTCTCACCCCACAAACATTTATTTTTTATCATAGAAAAAAAATCACACTCTTTCTCTTCCAACGAAAACAGAGATGAACTCTAGCAACGATTGTTGGCCGGAAAGGTTTGTTGAACGATTTCTTTCCTTTTCTTCTCTTCACTTTAAGTTCATGGGGTGCGATCACGAAATTTTATGGGGTTCGATTCGGATTTAAATCCGCATATAACACTACTGTCGTTTTCTTAAGGGGTGTGCCCGCCCCTTTAGCCCACCATAGGTCCATCCATGGTGGCTACACACATATACACCCTAAAAACTTCTTTTTCATTTATTCAGATTCCAACACACATATCACATTGTGTTCTTTAGAATAATATATCACTCGATCAGTCACTTTACTAGCTAGCTAGTGTGTATATATGTTGCTAGTGCAATACACTACCCTTATCACAAGCATATATTCAACTCCATCGCCAATTTACCATGCATTCCTCACCCAGCTTCGTGAAGTACGACTTCGACGAAACAAAATGAGTCGAAGACATTCGTAAATCAGTTGACGAACAAGATGATGAAGAAAAAAAGAATATTGTTTGTATCTTCACTGTCCCTAAAGTGCTTCAAGCCACCGATCCCAAATGCTATATCCCACAACAAGTCGCGTTAGGCCCGTTCCACCATTTGCTGCCCGACGTCCACAACATGCAGAGGAACAAGGAGGCTGCTGCTCGAAGAACCCGAAAATACATGAATGTTACCTTCGAAAACTTTGTGAAAAAAATGAAGGAAGATCACGAGGCTGAGATCCGCGCTTGCTACCATACGTTTCTGAGTATGTATGGTGACACACTAGTGTGGATGATGGTTGTTGACACTGCGTATTTACTTGATTTTCTTCAGGTGTATTTAGATAAAAAAGAAGGTCTGAATACGAAGGACGTTACAAAGGATCTGTCTCATATGGCGATTCTTCGAGATGTGGTGAAGGTGGAGAATCAGATCCCGTTGTTTTTACTCAGGAAGATGTTGGCCTATATAAAAACTGGTGAACTAAAGAACTCAGATGATGCTGATAACATGTTGAAGACAATGTTGAAAGAGTTGTATCGCGATCTTACTCCATTTGTCGGAGAAGAGTTGCGGGATCATGTTCCCATCGAAAAGTGCGTTCACCTGCTCGACTTTCTCTACCACATGACTGTGCCCGAAGCCGAATTCTACAGCAACATAAACCCTAGCACAGCGGTATGAGAGATTATGTTAGTTAAGCTTTATTGTTATATTATTATTATTATCAAATACCACCATGTCAAATATCTTTAAAACTACCCTTAAGCCATAAAACACTATCGGCGCCTTAACCTTGCCATAAACTATTTTTTTTTATTTTAATAATGTTAAACTCCTTAACCAATCAAAGCCCACCACCAATCCTAATGGTCAAACAAGTGCATCGACATTTACACCATGTTCCCGGGTGGTCTTTGTGGCAAAACATACCCGCCTGGCCTACCCTTGTGGGTGGCGGCGGTGTTATGACACAAAAAGGAACCCATGAGTGGCCCGTCCCCCCTAACTAAAAAGGATGTTGGATTAAGGTTTCTTTATACACACCACTAACAATCTAATCTCACACCGTTTTAAAACACATGTTTGAGTTAGTACAAAACGGCGGTTTGAAGATCTGCTCTTGCACCATAAACCCCTCTTCTTTTAAAACTTTTAACAAGGTTGTTTGATGATTTGTAAAATGGCCGTTTATGACGGTTAGGGTTTGCGTCTTAACTCTCTACCTTTAAACGGCCGTTTGAATTTTTCGTCGAATGGTCGTTTGAGCTTGGGGTGGTATAGGATTACTAGGCCCTACATTAATCTTATAAACATAAATTGTTCATCTATAATTTAGTATATTCTCTCTGATAGAATTATCATGAGATCGACATGCCGGACGATCCAACCAGCGACTTGCTAGTTCAAGATGAAAAAGAAGAATCTTTAGCAAAAAGCCCTGATGTTTCAAAGGTTTGGAATGTCATATTGCAAGTAATCAAGAAAGTAGGTGTTATCAAGAAATTCAAGTTGGGGAAGCCAATGGCTGTGTGTAATAAATTACCATTAGTTTCTCTACTCAAACCAATATGGGAAAGCATTTTTGGTAGAGGACAGGAGAAACCGAAGGACGAAAATGGTGAGCCAAAAGCCCCAAAGATAGAAGAGATCAAGATCCCCTCGGTTACAGATATGGCCAAAGCAGGAATCCGTTTTAAACCGGTTGAAGGTGGAATATCCAACATTAGTTTTGATGTCAAAACACGTATGTTGTACCTCCCGAAGGTGGAACTGGATGGGAACACCAAGGTTTATTTAAGAAACCTGGTAGCGCACGAAGCTTGTGTTGCAACGGGACCATTGGTGATGGCTCGTTACACCGAGTTAATGAATGGGATAATCGACACAGAACAAGACGCAAAGTATTTGAGTAAAAGAGATATAGTGTTCAACTATTTGAAGAGTGATAAAGAGGTTGCTGATTTATGGAACGGAATGAGTAAATCTGTGAAGTTGACAAAGGTGGATTACATGGATACAGTGGTTGCAAATGTGAATAAGATGTATGACCAAACATGGAGGGTGAAATTGTCCAAGTTATTGAAGAAATATGTGTTTGCATCTTGGAAGATTTTAACTTTGTTGGCTGCTTTGCTTATGTTGTTCTTGACTACTGTACAAGCTTTTTGCTCGGTGTATAGTTGTGTTCGAGTGTTCCATCAGCTCCCAGAGATTCCTGCTCAAGGGGTCGAGTGAGTATGCTATAACTATGTGTGTGTTTTTCTTTAAAAAATTAGTAACTTGTAAGACTTTGACTTAAGTATATATGTGTGCATTTCTTTAAAATAACTACTTAAAATAAGTCAAGATATGTAATGACAACTTTTGTAAGATACAAATAATATAATATCATTGTGCTATCAAGGAATTTCCACGCACGTTGTGGCGAGAAAAATATCTATGTTAACGAACAAAAAGTATTTGAGACCTAATTACGTAAAAATTGTGTGAGAAAACATAAAATAAAACAAAAAAACGTTTGTGACGGTAACTCGCCACGTTAGATTTTAACTTGCTTAGAGCATCTCTAACGATGGTCAAAGTCTATCCAACGGACTGCGTAGTTAGCATGTCACATCATTCTAAACCATTACCACTCCACACCCTCACTTTTCCTCCAACAATAAACAACTCCAAACCTCCACATCAAACCTCACTTTTTACACTAAAAAACAAAAAAAAATAGAATAAGTTTGTGAGTGGATGGTCCCTACCATTTCGAATCAACCTAGTCTGCTCAAGCAAACCGGACCACATGAGTCAAACACCTCCAACCGGACCGTTGTTTATGCTCTTGTAGAAAAGATCATAAACGGTGTTTCTTTTTATATGTCCTATTTTAACAAAATTTATTGTTTTTCTTCGATGGATGTTATAAAACATCCGTCCGCGTATCAACGTCGAAATCTAAACATATTTCACAAAGGATTGCTTTGTTTTTCTATTGTTAGTTGTTGTTTTGTCTTTGTTATACATTCATCCAATTTCAAATATAAAAAATCGATCATGATATTTTCAGTAAAGAGGAATTTGATATACTGAAATAGAATTCTATTATTTTCTTCTCTTGTATTTTAATGGTTCCATCTAGCCTGGATTGGAATTCTTGTTCGAGCTAATACAGTAAAATCTTGCTTTAGATTTGTTGAAATGTCTATCTCTATCTTCAATTTAATGTAAACATATAAATCATATTAATAATTTCTAGTGGTTTCTCTTTGATTTTGAGATGAATAATTAATTTGGTGTATATGTATGTATGACTAATGGGTTGGGAGATAAGTGATGTGTGTAAAATGCAACATATAAATTACATCAAATAAGGCATAAAACTAACCCTTTTTAAGTACTAATGTTGGAAAAAGTGTGTTTTTGTCTTCCTTTTGTATTTTCAGGATTAAATGAGCTCAAATTAATAAAAGAAGCAAAAAGGCAGCTAAATCTAACATAAATACAAGAAAAGGAACAAAAGTGGATTTGTTGGTGCACTTGTGTCTGTACTTTGTCTATATTCGGTCACGATGTAAACGATGTCCTGATTAGTGTTGTAAGTTGACCAAGTCAACCATCCTCCGGTTTGACTTGGACAACAGTTGGTAAATGTTGAAAGATGTTCTGTCTCGAAGGATAAGAGATCGAAGGATGATGTGGATCCTTCGATCTCATCGAAAGATATGCTTCGAATGATTAGGCCTCGAAAGGTGATCTTTCGAGGTCACTGCTGATCCTTGGAGTGACTTTGTCTTCGATAGATGATCCTTCGGACCATCTATCGGATCCTTCAGACTGGACATCATGGGCTGGGTATAAATACCCATGCAGTGTGTTGAGTTTCAGCAGACAGAGACACTTAGACAGATTCACACACCCGAGAGTTTGAGAGCTTTGAGAGCATTCTGTCCGAAACTCACACACACACTTTGAGAGTTTACAAGTTAGATTTGTAAACATTGTGCTTGTAACCGAAACCTTCATTTGCATTAATACAAGTTGTGTTAATCGGTGAACCCTTGTGTGTTGTGTTTATACTTGCTTCATCCCGGTTTGCTTGCTAGCTTGGATTCCGCACTCGCTAGTGGGTTTGTATAACAAGGTTTAGGTTCGTCATCCTCCACGACAAAGGGACCTACAAGTGGTATCAGAGCAAAGGCTCTTAACCTTGTTTAAAACCGGGTTTGTTCAAGTGTTTGGTGTGTTTGGACACTTGGTTTAGCACCCGTTTTGGTGGTTTTTCTTGCATATTTAAACTGAAAAACGGATTCTAAACCTTCGGGAGTGTTCAAGGTTGGGTTGGGTAACTTGAAAACTTGTTTTTAAGTAACTTTGTGTTTTCCGGTCAAATTCCGATAAAGGATTCCGGTGACTGGTTTGGGGATAAGGTTATCCATTTTGGGCAATTTTTCAAAGTTGGTGGGAAAGGTACAGCCTGCACATCCCTTTCTGCCGAAAGTTGACTTACCTACCCATCACCTTTTCACCAACCTATCAAATCAGCGTCAGTTGTGTCAGAATCTCTCGAAAGATATCTTTTGACATCGAAAGACCATCTTTCGATCAAGGAAGGCTCGAAAGATTATCATCCTTCGACCCATCCTTCGAAGTCTGAAACATATCTTTCGATAAAGGAATCTTTTCGAAAGACAGGTGTCCGAAAGATAAGGATTTAACTCGAAAGATAAGGATCTTTCAAAGGAGAATCCTTCGAGTTCTTGAATCTTTCGAAATCATTGTTCGAGATTCAACAGTAGTCTTTCGAGTACTGTTGATCCTTCGAACAATAGTTGATCTTTCGATTGTGGTCAGTTTATTGTTAACAAGTTTCTGTGATTTCAGATCCTTCGACCAGGATCCTTCGACTGTGTGATCTTTCGGAATTCTTACTTAGCATTTATTTTGCTTATCAATCATGAATCCGAATTGGTGGAATCCGGCCCCCGACAGTGGTAAATATACAAGTTCAGGTGTCACTCCCTCATGGTGGGGCACACCGGCGCCAGACAGTGGAAAATACACGTCTACAAGTCTATCGCCTTCATGGGCCGAGTCTCCGGTATCGACATCTTCTCAGGGAAATCAGTGGGCATTAGTCTCGAATCAAACTCCTAGTATCCAAAGTATCTTACTGAGCGAAAGTGAAACAGGAAGTTTGAATCGACCTCCGAAGCTGATGCATTTAAACGAGTATCCGGGTTGGGCTGATAGATTCCGTACATATGTTCTGGGTCAAAATACAGAGCTGGGGATACGTTTCACCACAGATTTTGATCAAGCTATCGAAGTCGCCGCTTCAACAACTGCTAGTTTTGCCGATCTTCCAGAGGATCAGAAGAAAATATATGATCTGGAGAAGAAAGCCTACGCCATTCTCACTCAGGCGTTAAGCAAAGACATCTATCATCAATTTGTCAGCTTCAAGACTACAAAGAAGTTGTGGGACGGTTTGAAAACCAGGGGAGTAGGAAATGAAGCAACACGTCAATTGCGTCATGATCTGCTCAAGAAAGAATTCGACTGTTTCACATGCTTAGATAAGGAGTCTTTGGGAGACATGACAAGTCGGTTTTATCATTTGCTTACTGAGCTGAATAATTTTGGTGTGACGACAACTCAAGCAGAAGTGGTGAAAAAGTTTGCTGATGCTTTACCTCCCAAATGGAGTAGTTTCTTGGAAATCCTGAAGTATAACGGAGTGTTGAAAACTACAAATATCAACGACTTCGTGCAGCTTTTGGAAAACAAGGATCAGGAGGAAACATTAAAGGCGAAGAGAGTTCCATTGCCACAAAATCCAGAGATGTATTGTGGAACTTCCAATAATTCGTCTGCAAGAACAGGTCCACATGCTCCTTTGCAAACGGCATTTGTCACTAGCACGGATATGTATGGCAATCCGGTGCAAGTTCCTGTTAAGCCACCTCCCACCACAGACATGTATGGAAATCCAATACAGCCACCTCCTCCTCCTCCTCCTGCTCAAACACAACGTGCATGTTATGGAGGAACATCATCTGCAGGTCAACAATCAAAGTCTAGTACCGTACAGCTCGACACGTCAAGCTTCTCTAAAATCAGTGTAGAAGTAGCTAAGGAACACATGGAGCTGCTTAACACTGTAGTGAGCGCGTACTGTGGGTTAATAGAAGGTCAGATTGGCAACATTAATCTGACACAAGAAGATTATAGGCAGATTGATAAAGAAGAGATGGACTTGATGGATATCAAGTGGGCCTTTGCGAGTGCTGTGAGAAGAGCAAAGGATTGGATGGAAAGTACTGGAAGAACCAGCTTGGAAAGTAAGAGAGACACCAAGTATGGGTTCGATAAACAAGCTGTTAAGTGCTTCAACTGTGGTGAACGGGGTCACTTTAAAAGGGAGTGCACAAAGCCAGCTCAACATGGGAATCAAAACCCCTTCAGAAATCAAGGCAACCAGCAGAACAGAAACAATGAGCGTACATTGGTGCCTGTCAACAACCAAACTAACCGGGCTCTTGCAGTTCAGGTGGATGAGGGTTGTGACTGGTCAATTCAGTTGGGTGGTGATGCTCCTGATGGAACAGCATGTTTTGCTCAGATCGTGAAGGAGTTAGTTCACACCAGTGGTAGAGAATCTTCTGCCAGTGGTGGTGAATCGTCTGAAGATGAAGATTCGTCTGGATACAGCAGGAGTGTTGATGAAGAATCATCCAATTCTGGTGATGATCATGTGGGTGAGACATCAAATGCAACAATCGATGCGGATATTGATGAACTTTTGGAGGAAGCTGCAGCAGAAGCTCAAAGAAGATCTATTCTGGTGGATCAAGCTGCTTATACTTCGTCTTCTCTCCATTCAGCCTTTATGGCTAATGTCGACGGTTCATCAAGTCAGGTATGTGTCGATGAACCCACTGCTATTAACTGTGATGAATGTGATAGTTTGCGTGCTAGGTGTGCTGACTTAGAAGGAAACATGTCTGAGTTGCAAGCCAAACATGATGCTTTACAAGCTAGTTTGTTTGACTTGCAAGACAAACATAGTTCCTTGAGTGCTGAGTGGTGTGACTTGAAAAGCAAGCATGAGGCTTTGCAAGAAAAATATGATGTGACATTCATCCACAATCAGAAGTTGACTGTGGATCTCTCAAAATGCACAGAAGCCAACATGTTTTATGAAAACCATGAAAAAGAATTTAAGTCAGTAATTGAGACCTTAAAGAAAGATAAAACTGAACTGACAAAAATGGTTTCAAGAAAACAAACCGATATCAATTTGTATATATCTCGCCTTGAGATTATGCAAAAGGAGATGGCTTGTGTGAAAACAGAAAGCGATGCGATCCAGCTTAAGCTAGACAGTTATTTGAGCTCTAGCTATGTGTTGGACCACATCATTGATGTTCAGAAGGAAAAGAGGGATGTCACATGCATTGGCTACAAGAAATGTCCACCACCAGTTAGACACAATTATGATGCCATGCCTGATGAAGAGGACAGGGTGTTCTTTGAACCTTCTGTGCCTCTAGATGTGAAAAGTTTGCTGCAGGACTCGGATACCAAAAGGAAGTGTCCTCAGATTCAGATGTGTCAGCAGATACATTTGTAAGTGCTGAACAGAATCAAGATCCTCCAGTTGTGATTGAGGATGCTGATTCTTCTGATGATGAATCTGATGATATTGTCCCAGCAAAGTCTGATGCGGTAGCCAAGAATGAGGACATACCTCTCGAGAATCACATTCTATGTGATCCCCCTGTGAAGCCCGCTAAGACTGTTGCAGTCGAGTCCTCGTCTGCAAAAGAGCCAGAGAGTGTGAATTTGCTGTACACTCTTGTTGGTGATGACAAAATTTACTCTGACAAAGATTTTCCTATTAAGAAAGTTAATCAATCCTTAATCAGTAAAGTCTTTGAGAATTCGACGAGTAAGTTCTTGGGAAAGACAGGACCACGTGTTACAGTTACACAGTGTCCTCCTATTCCAAAGGCTGAAATTCGAAAACAATTTGGCAACAAGAAATTACCAACAGTGCCAAAACAGCAAAATCACACCAAGCCCAAAGGAAAATCACCGGCTCAAGTCCAAAAGAAGCCGAACCAAAAGAAGAAGAAAAATGTTAACTTTGTGAAATCGACGGGAACAGACAAAATTAAAAAGTTTGAAAATCAATCTAACTTAGATTTTGTCAAGAAAGCTACTGTTTTGAAAAGAAATGAACAAAACAGTTCACAGCCTAGTACCTCGGGTTCACAAAGTTCAACATCATCGGCTAAGCGATCACATGATACTTCGGGGTTTGTAGAACGAAGATCATGTTTTGAGTGTGGAACCATTGGACATATTATTCGTAATTGTCCATATCTTCATAAGCAAAAAGAAAAGGTTGATGATCCCCGTGGAAAGACTGACCGTAAGCCATCTGTTTCCACAAAACAAGATCCCCGACTTGTAAAAGAAAGGGAAAAGAAACAGAAACGGCAACAGGTCAAGAAGATTGAAAAAGCAATTAAAATCGATGTGGTTCAAAAACAATCTGTTGCTGTAAAACCAGACAATTCTACAACTTCAAACAATCAAGAAGTTAAAATTTTAAAGAAAGACACTGGTAAAACAAAACAGACCTGGAAACCAAAATCGGTTACTGAATCAGGGGGACCATCACAATTCACCAACCATCAAAGACAAGAAGTTATTGTCATTGATGAAAATGGAAGACCCAAGACCACAATGGCTTGGGTCCCCATCTCCAACTAATTCATTTGAGTTCATGTGCAGGGTGCTTCAGGAGGAACTATCAGTAGTCATTGGATTGTTGATAGTGGGGCATCCAGGCACATGACAGGCGACATGAAGCTTCTCTACGACGTTAAATCTATTAGAGGAGGTTATGTTGCTTTTGCTGGAGATAAAGGTGGATATATAACGGGAGAAGGAATGATATCTAACGGGATTGTCAGCTTTGACAAGATCAACTTTGTGCAACAACTTGATCACAATCTTCTTAGTGTTTCTCAAATCTGTGACAAGCAATTTTCAGTACACTTTGATGCTAATGGATGTTATGTGCTGAAGCCCGGCTTCAAAATTCCAAAAGAATGGATTCTCTTGTCGGCTCCAAGGATAAATGATTTGTACGTCCTTGACATGAGCCAGGCTATTACTACGTCTGCACAAGCAACTTGTTTCGTTTCCAAAGCCACAGAAAAAGACACTATCTCTTGGCACAGACGAATGGGTCACATTCACTTACGCAAGATGAATCATTTGGTTTCAAATGAACTGGTGAATGGCGTTCCCCTCAAAAATTTCCATCTTCAAGACGTCTGTGTTTCGTGCCAGAAAGGAAAGCAAACAAAGAAGAAGCACCCTACAAAGAAGATCAACACAGTGGCAGTTCCTCTTGAACGTTTGCACATGGATTTATTCGGTCCTGTCAAGCACAAGAGTATTCGGGGTGATCAATACTGTCTCGTGGTTACTGATGATTATTCAAGATTTTCTTGGGTAGCTTTCATGGCACACAAGAGTGAAACCTTTGGCATTATCAAAAACTTGATCATTCAGATTGAGAATTTGTATAAGTTGAAGGTTAGGCGGATACGTAGCGACAATGGTACTGAATTTAAAAATCATTCCATGACGGAGTTCTGCACTTCAAAAGGTATTCTTCATGAATTTAGTGCAGCTTATACTCCTCAACAGAATGGTGTCGCTGAACGTAAGAACCGCACATTGATCGAGACTGCTAGGACAATGTTGGTAGAGTCGCAGTTGCCCATTCCATTCTGGACTGAAGCTGTGGCCTCTGCATGTTATACATTGAACCGAGTCCTTACAGTCAAGAGGCACAACAAGACCTGCTTTGAGCTTCTTCAAAAACGGAAACCAGATTTGTCTTATCTCGAACCGTTTGGAGCTCCATGCACAATCATCGATCCTAATGGAAAGTTTGGGGCAAAAGCAATTGATGGATACTTTCTTGGGTATGCCACCCCTAACTTACGAGTCTGGAATCTAGAGACTAAAAGGGTCGAGGAATGGTCTGAGGTCAGAGTACAAAGGCACACTTTGCCAGTCAAAAATCCGGGTCAACCTTGGATGTTTGAGTACGATGACTTCTTCAATTCGATCAATGTTGAAGCCGTTGAAGAAAATGCTGCGGCTAGGATGTTTTTCGAGAGTGACAATGCAACAGTTTCACCGGTGGTTCGTCCAATTCTTGTTAATCAAGAACCATCTTCTTCGGTGAACAATAATACTCTCAACAATGAGGATTTTCATGATGCAAACGAATTGAACGAATCTTCAGAGGATGATGAATTTGTAGATGCAGATCAAGAAGCCCCAACAACAGCAGTTCATGGTACTTCAGAGGGTACTCCTCCAGTGGATGCCCATAGAACAACTGAGGCTACTGCATCATCCTCTTCGTCAATTCCGGGCCTTGAATTGGTTGTTGATCTTAATCTCAACAACCTGGGTATAAATGTTCCAGTTCCAGATAATCCAGAAACAAGGATTCATAATACCCATCCTCAACAAAACATCATTGGAAATGTGCAAAGTGGCGTTCAAACAAGAAACATGTTGCGAAACAACAACAATGCAGGCTTGTATTCAGCTATTCGAGAATCCGGGCAACAAAACGATTGGTCTTTCGCGTGTTATGTCTCACAGGAAGAACCAAGAACGTGGAAAGAAGCCTTGAAAGATAACGCTTGGGTTGAAGCAATGCAGGAAGAGCTGTAACAATTCCAGAAGCTGGGTGTCTGGAAACTCGTAGAGAAACCTGCTGGATACAAGAAGATTGGTACCCGTTGGGTTTTCAAATGCAAAAAGGATGACCGCGGAGTTGTTATCCGAAACAAAGCACGTTTAGTCGTTCAAGGTTTTCGTCAGATTGAAGGAATCGACTACAATGAAGTCTATGCACCTGTTGCACGTCTCGAAGCAATTCGAATCTTTCTAGCCTATGCGTCTTTCAAAGGATTCAAGGTTTATCAGATGGACGTGAAAAGTGCATTCTTACATGGTGTGGTTGAAGAAGAGGTATATGTCGAACAGCCTCCAGGTTTTGAAGATCCTATCCATCCCGATCGGGTTTGGTTGCTCAACAAAGCTCTCTATGGTCTTCATCAAGCACCGCAAGCTTGGTATGCAACCTTATCTCACTATCTGCTGGAGAACGGGTTTCGTAGAGGTCTTATCGACTGTACTCTTTTCATCAAAGAACAAGATGGAGATCTTCTTCTGGTACAGGTATACGTTGATGATATTATTTTTGGTTCTACTAATGATGTCTTGTGTAGGGAATTCGAGCGCATCATGCAGGATAAATTCGAGATGAGTGCTATGGGGGAAATGACTTTCTTCTTGGGCCTACAAGTACAACAAACAGAGTCTGGGATATTCATCCATCAGACTAAATATGTTGGTGACATCTTGAGCCGGTTCCAGATGTCTGATGCAACGCCCATTGGTACCCCATTGCCAACAAATCACGGAATTACTCCTGACTTGAAGGGAGAAGCTGTTAGCCCCTCAAACTACCGCGCGATGATTGGATCTCTTATGTACCTCACAGCATCAAGGCCAGACATAATGTACCCAACGTGCCTGCTTGCCAGATATCAGGTTAACCCGAAGGCCTCACATCTTGCAGCTGTCAAAAGGATTTTTCGTTATTTGAAGGCGTACCCTGACACCGGTCTGTGGTACCCTAGGGATAATAACTTTGAATTGGTAGCTTTCAGTGATTCTGATTTTGGCGGATGCAAAATCGACGGTAAATCCACAACGGCTGGATGTCAGTTCTTAGGAAATCGCCTAGTCACATGGCAGTGCAATAAGCAGACGTGTGTCGCTACATCAACATGCGAAGCTGAATACATTGCTGCCTCCAGTTGTTGCTCCCAAGTTCTTTGGATCCAACAACAAATGCGGGACTACGGTTTTGAATTCCTAACTACTCCTATTTACGTTGATAATTCTGCTGCTTTAGATATCACTAGAAATCCTGTGCAGCACTCAAAGACCAAACACATCGAAATCAAATATCACTTCATACGTGATTGCTTTGAGAAAAGGCTAATCGATGTTGGTAAGGTCCACACCGATGACCAACGTGCCGACTTATTTACCAAAGCATTTGACAAATCAAGATTTGACTTTTTATTATTGGTAAATGGCATTAAGGTCAAGCAAGAGTAAAACCAACATCGGAAAATCATTTTTGTAAATATCTTTGTGTTTTTAAATTTATCTTAGTTTATTGATTTTAGGGGGAGTAAATCCAAAAATCTGAAAATCCAAAAACATCGAAAAATTTCAAAAACACAAAAACAATAGAAAAACAAAAATGAGTTTCCTGGCGAGCAAAAGAGAAAATGATAGTACATCAGTGGTCTATCCAAACCTCTTTAAACCTTAAATGAAAAACGATAAGCAGCTCTATATAAGATGTATCGGTAGGCTCACAATCATTTTAAAATGTGCAGGGTGATATAAATCTTAATCGACTGAAGACCAGGTGGGAACCATTCATTGGCATATGGTCTTAGTACCGAAATTTCGTTTGATAGATTGCCGAGGTTCTGAGATATTCGGTCTTTATGCTGCTTATCATCTGGGTATCATGGTTGTATCTTTTACCGAAAAATAACGGGGACGCAAGTCTAGATCTTCCATGATACTATACATACGTGTACATATTGCATACTGCATTCGACCTCAATAAGTGATAAACAATCACATGTCCATATCAAATAAGTGATAAAATATCACATTTATCCGGGTGTCAAGTTCGTCTCTCTGCTGTACGGAAGTACTGACCTGTTCACGGACTTGCACCTGTGACCTCATGCATATGAAAATCAAGTTCCCCATCAATAAGTGATTATATCACATAGGGCTTGTTTTCAAATCAAAATAAGTGAGAATCTCACATCATATACGGTCAAACAGATGATAATCGGTATACTCACCGGTAAGATGAACTCTCGTGCATACCTTGATACGGGAATGTGTCGTGATGTGGATGAACACCGGTCGGTAAGTATAAATCATACATTAACGTATCCTCTTGTCATGATTACATCTGATAAGTTGAGCTTAAGTGGACAACAATACCGATAATTGTTATAGGATGCTTATCTTAATGTTAACTAACTGAACAACAAGAGTGTTTTGGCATGACCGTACACTGATATGATTCTCTTACCCTCGAAACTCACAAAAAGAATGTCTGTAAATATTTATTTACTGCTTAACTTTTATTGCTTTCTTTTAAACAGTTTCGTCGTTTGGTGCATATCAGCACGACATTAGCGGTGATGTCGTTTGATAACACTCAAAGGATTTTAAATTGTTATCTTTTAATTTCAAAAATACCAAAAAGATTTTAGGCGTGTTTTAATATAAACTTTATAAAAGCCAAAAAGATTTTATTTCTACTTTATTTTCGATCGTACGATGTTGGAGCTCGAGTCTTCGTTGCCTGAAACCTGAACGAAAACCGAATTGACTAAATCTTCATAAACGGTCAAAATTTGCAAGTTTTGAAAGTTAAAACTAAAATTGACAAATTTATTAAACTTTCAAACTGTCGGACGGTGTTTGACTATGACATGGTCATTCGTGTGTCATTTGGTTATACTAACTATTCCAAGCAGTTGTTCTCATTACGCGTTTAGATTTCTTGCATGTGCAGATTCTAAAGGCTAGGAGAACATGGTCGATGACAAGCTTTGGAATGAAGACACGACGAGAAGGCGCTCAAAAGATGAAGATGATCGAGTTGCCGCTGGCCATCATCAACACCACAAGGATCTCACTTCATGAAGACCAAGTCATTCACGAGCATAACTCAAGGGGGAGCTTATGCCAAGGGGGAGTTTGTCAACACACTTCCTACATGATACGGGTAGTTTGTTGATACACTCTCTGCTTTCAATACGTGAAGACTTTGAAGATCCTCCGACTTTGAAGACTTGAAAGGACATCAGAGTTTTGAGAACTCGAAGACCAAAGACCATCGAAGTTCGAGACGAGTCTACAACTACAGAAGATAAAGACAAAGCTACAGCCAAGGGGGAGTTTGTTGGTGCACTTGTGTCTGTACTTTGTCTATATTCGGTCACGATGTAAACGATGTCCTGATTAGTGTTGTAAGTTGACCAAGTCAACCATCCTCCGGTTTGACTTGGACAACAGTTGGTAAATGTTGAAAGATGTTCTGTCTCGAAGGATAAGAGATCGAAGGATGATGTGGATCCTTCGATCTCATCGAAAGATATGCTTCGAATGATTAGGCCTCGAAAGGTGATCTTTCGAGGTCACTGCTGATCCTTGGAGTGACTTTGTCTTCGATAGATGATCCTTCGGACCATCTATCGGATCCTTCGGACTGGACATCATGGGCTGGGTATAAATACCCATGCAGTGTGTTGAGTTTCAGCAGACAGAGACACTTAGACAGATTCACACACCCGAGAGTTTGAGAGCTTTGAGAGCATTCTGTCCGAAACTCACACACACACTTTGAGAGTTTACAAGTTAGATTTGTAAACATTGTGCTTGTAACCGAAACCTTCATTTGCATTAATATAAGTTGTGTTAATCGGTGAACCCTTGTGTGTTGTGTTTATACTTGCTTCATCCCGGTTTGCTTGCTAGCTTGGATTCCGTACTCGCTAGTGGGTTTGTATAACAAGGTTTAGGTTCGTCATCCTCCACGACAAAGGGACCTACAGGATTGCCCGACCCCTCGACAGCATCCTCCCAAGCAAAACAGAGAAGGCAGAAGACTGAACACGCCCCGTGCTCAGCACGGGGCCGTGCCCAAGAATGAGCAGAAAAGACAAACCTGTAGAAGCTTCTATTGCTCACCACGGGGGCGTGCCCAGTGAACACGGGGGCGTGCCCAAAGTACTGCAGGCGCATTAATTGTAATTGTGAATTACAATTAATGAGGAGAGATAGTGTCAGACAGGCACGGGGCCGTGCCCAGACCTCTGTTCAGCCTATAAATAGGAGTGCTTGGCTTCATTGCAACTCATCCCTTGGCACACCACCTCTCTCACACTTCATCCACCACCCACCTCCATCACACCACCATCATCCATTGTCCATCATAGAGTGTGTGAGTCGTCTCGGGATCCAAGATTGATCGTAAGAGTTCTTGACAATCAAGGCCATGTTTGCCTAAGTCTCTTACATCACTTGGTGAAGACAAGTGTTTAGTATAATACTTTTTATTTTTAATCTTTTGCACTTTTTATTGGTTTTGTATTAATGACTTTAATAACTAGTTGCTTATGTTGAAGGTGACTTTTCCTTATCGTTTGTCCGTGGTGTCTTGGCATTATTTTACTGTCTATATAAAATAAAAGATTTTCACCATTCATATCTCCACGGTCTATATGGAGGTATGTTGGCTACCTGGTCGGGGGTTAAGGAAACGGTTTGGTAAGGGTCTTGCCCTTGTTCAGCGTTTAGAGGTCCTGCAAGGGACCTGGGTCAAATTTAGTAGGATCTCCTTCAATACCCAAAGGTATTGGATGGCGGGGATCCAAACTCTTTGACCCCCTCATAAGTTAACTACTATTAATACTATAACCCGGCTATTTAGGACTGTATCCCTGCTGACTCAGACTACTTAGTCGAGGGTAACGTCACCTCCAAAAGAGGGGCCTACCATAATTTGCATTAATAACTTAATTCATTATCTTTCAATAATCCGACCCTTTAGGATTGTATCCTTGCTGACTCAAACTACTGGGTTGAGGGTAACGTCGCCTTCAAAAGAGGGGCCTACTACAATAACTAAGATAATCTCTTAAACAAGTGCAAAAGTGCGAAAATAATCAAAGGTTATACTATACACGAGTCGGATCCAAGTGATTCATCTTGTCTATCTGTTTTTTTTTTCAGCATTTAGTTAGTTTTATTTTCTTAGTTTAAAAATCTTTTTCTAACATTTTGATTTGATTAGACGTTGAGGATAAACCGGTATTAAAAGCTCTTGTGTCCTTGGACGACCTCGGTATCTTACCAACACTATACTACGTCCACGATGGGTGCACTTGCTCACATGTGTGTTTAGTGTTAGTAAATATCGTGTTTTATAAATTTAAAACTTGGCTAAAAAGTGTAAAAAGGCTTAAAATATATACCAAAAATATATTACACTACACGCACATTAAGTTTTTGGCGCCGTTGCCGGGAACACAAGGATTTTAAGAAAGTTAGGAATCAACGGCCTAATCATTTTTTTTATTTTCTTTTTAATTTTTTTATGATTTCTTAGTTTTTCAGCTTCTGCAGAGCTCAGCACGGGCCGCGCCCAGCGTTGTTACTGGCAGTTTTTAGTTTTCCAAGTTACAGAAGGCTGACCACGGGGCCGTGTCAGTGCAACACGGGGCCGTGTCCAACTCTCCAGTAACTGGGATCTGGAAAACAATCACTGTAACTCCGACCACGGGCCGTGTTCACTGAGCACGGGGCCGTGGTAAACCTTCTGACCAGCATTCTTTTCTGTTTTTGTTGCAGGACTTGGAACCAGACGCCAACCCTACGTAGTGTATGAGCTCCAGTTCTAATAAGGACATAAAAGAACCTCTAGAAGAACCCGAACGCTTTCTCATGAAAAGATTAAAAGCCAAAAACCAAGAGAAAGTTTCGGGGAACCCACTCCCAATGGCGGACCAACGTACCCTCATGGATTATCTACGACCCACCGTAGGTAATCTTGTCACACCCCGAAATTTCCATATATTACCGGTGGGCCCGGTGGGGAGTATCGTGACGTAATTGATATCATCATAGTCAAACAACACAATTTAAATGCACAGCGGAAGCAAAAGATAATTTTTTACAACCAAATGAGAATATCAAAGTATTACAAACGGTATGCAAAGGGATCCACAGGCGGATCAAAATAAAAGAAAACTGTTCAAGTTGGGGGCAAAATCGTAATTTTGAGATAGGAGCAAAAAGCATATTTTTATTTTGAAGGGAGGGCAAAAGCGTAACCGTAATTCAAGCTGGGAGTAGAAATAGAAATGAGTTTTTGAACTGAGGGCAAAAGCGTAAATTTTGAGTCAGGCCAAAAATATAATTTTATTTTGAATTAGGGGCAAAAACATAATTTTAAACAAAGGACAAAACCGTAATTTTAAGGTAGGAATAAAATTAAATTAAAAATGTATTGGTACAAAGCAAGCCCCATTTCTATGTAATAGATATAAAATAGCAACATAAATTAATATGCGCAGTCTGTGTAAATTGTCATATCCCTTGTATTAGTCTTGTAACTTTGGTAAATTATGTTAACTCATGACTCCACCGATATTCTAAAGTACATTCGTAGTTATCACACTGTATTTTAGATTTCTTTACAGGCCTAAAGTTCACTTTGGCTTTACCACTGTGTGAATATCATAGGTCATTTGAAATATTGGTCTTGGATAACATCACCAACAAATTATATGTGTCCACATATATACTCTAGAAACCACTTTTCTATTGTATATTCAAATACATATATATCACGTTGTTATTAAACTAATAACTCTACTAGTGTATATATGTGGCTAGGGC
The DNA here is from genome assembly GCF_002127325.2 of Helianthus annuus. Taxonomy (NCBI): domain Eukaryota; kingdom Viridiplantae; phylum Streptophyta; class Magnoliopsida; order Asterales; family Asteraceae; genus Helianthus; species Helianthus annuus. The sequence continues at coordinate 5,178,522 of NC_035448.2, read as the reverse complement.
AACACAAATCCTCATTTCACTCCTTAATTTGCCATGGTTTCCTCATCCAGTTTCGCCATGCTGAACATCTTCAACATACAAACACTCTACTTGTGTACAAGTTGACCAAACAGAAAAGAGACAAAACAGGCTTGTACATGTTCATTCGTTTAACTTTTAAAAAAATCAAGTAATGAACACGAACACTTAAACGAATACATTTTATTGCTATGTTAGCTTGTTATGTTCGTTCGTTAATATTCATATTAGATGTAAATAAACAAACGTATTTAAAGGATATGCATATGCACATAAATTAAAGACAATATTAGAACAAAAGAAAATGAATATGTCCTTGCTCGTTCGTTCACTTGTTAGTCGATTAGCCAATGTTGGTTCTAAAATTAAAAAAGGTTGATGTGATGCTGCATGATAGTCTAATTCATACCACTAATTACTAATAAACGTATTTAAAGGATATGTACACAAACATAAATGAACGACCATTAACGAACATACATAAAAGTTTACGGACATAAATGGATGAACAATGTAAGTGGTCATGTTTGGTCATTTAATTAATGAACAAAAAAATTGTTTATGTTCAGTTATCTATTAAATAAACAAACAAACTTAAATGAACTTCCAACGGTCAACTAAACGTCTAGTTCATGAGCATGCCTATTCATTTTCTCTCTTCACGTTCATTAATTTATGCTTGTTTAAAATATTAACGAATGGATATAAACATATAAATCCATGTATATTTCTTGATAAAGGAACATGATGAAAAAAAGTTACTTGTTTCAATGTTGGTATTAGTTCATTTGTTTGGTTAAAAGCTAAATGAAAACAATCATTTCTACGCTAAAAAATTAACCTTTACTTTACCATGTGTGATCATCTCATTTGTCCACATATATAGTCTACTCTAGAAACCTCTTTTCCCTTTTCAAATTCAATCACGTTGTGTTATTATATTAAGCACTCTATTAGTGTGCATATATAAATATATATGTATATGGCTAATGCACACTACACCATAGTAATCTTCATCATTCATCTCCACTGCCATGGTTTCCTCATCCAGTTTCTCCAAGGTGAACATCGACGAAGACAAATGGGTCGAAGGCATGCGTAAATCCATCGTCGAACACGACGATGAACAAATCGGAAAAATTCCCGTGTGTATCTTCACCGTCCCTAAAGTGCTTCTCGACACCAACCCTAATTGCTACATCCCACAACAAGTCGCGTTAGGCCCATACCACCACTGGCGCCCAGAGGTCTACGACATGCAAAGGTTCAAGCTTGCGGCTGCCCGAAGAACACAGAAATATATGAATGTTAGCTTCGAACGTATCGTGGAAATAATGAAGAAACATGATGAGGTTCGAATCCGTGCTTGTTACCATAAGTTTCTGGACATGTCGGGTGACGCATTGGTGTGGATGATGGCGGTTGACATGGCGTTTTTACTCGAGTTTCTCTTGGTGTATTCCATGAAGCAAGAAGGTCGGAGCCTCACGAGAGTAGCATCCGAAATGTCTCATTTGGTGGACGCTGCCGGAAAGAAACTATCTCACGTAGCGATTCTTCGTGATTTAGTGATGGTAGAAAATCAGATACCTTTGTTCTTAATCAAGACGATGATGGAGCATCAGCACCGGGAGACTCACAACAAGTCTCCCGGTGAAAAACTGATGTCGATGTTGATGGGGTTGTACCATGAGTTGTCTCCTTTTCATGAGCAAGAACTAGCTAATGTTCATATCGACGATTGTGATCATATTCTCGACTTTCTCTACCACATGACCGTCCCGAATAATAAAGAACTCCATACCTATGACGCGATTGAGATCGAGTATGATCATGATCAAAGTATCACAGAGGAAGCACATGATGGTGATCAAGAAGATTCGTTTGCAAAACATACTGATCTTCAAAGGTTTATGAACTTTATCTGGAATATACACTCCAAATCAAAGGCGGGTATGGTAAGGATTTTTAAGAAGATAATTTTCGGGAGACCAGTCGCGTTGGTAACAAAATTTCCTTGGAAGATCATATCCAGCCTTCCAATACTCAAGAACATGAAAGAACCTATAGAACAAATGTTGGAACACTTCCGTGGTGAAGAAGGAGAGGAGAAACCGAAGGATGAAAGTGGCGAGCCCAAATCGCCAAGAATGGAGGAGATCACGATCCCATCAGTCACGGAGATGGCTGAAGCCGGATTCCTATTCTCACCGGTTAATGGCGGAATATCCGACATTAGTTTTGATGTCAAAACATGTACATTGTACCTCCCGGTGGTCGAACTGGATGTGAACACGGAGGTTTATTTGAGAAACCTCGTAGCGTACGAAGCATGCGTTGCAGCGGGACCATTGGTGATGGCTCGTTACACCGAGTTGATGAATGGGATAATCGACACGGAAGAAGACGCAAAGTATTTGCGGGAAAGAGGTATAGTTGTGAACCATTTGAAGAGTGATAAAGAGGTTGCTGACTTATGGAATGGAATGAGTAAATCTGTGAAGTTGACTAAAGTGGTTAAGATGGATAAAGTGGTTGCAGATGTGAATAAGATGTATGGTCAAACATGGAGAGTGAAATCAGCCAAGTACTTGAAGAAATATGTATTTGCATCTTGGAAGATTTTAACTTTGTTGGCTGCTTTGTTTATGCTGTTCTTGACAACCGTACAAGCTTTCTGCTCCGTGTATAGTTGCGCTCGAGTGTTCCATCAGCTCCCAGAGATTACTGGATCTGAAGGAGCCGAGTGAACAAACGTATTGTGTGTGTGTTTAAAAGTACTTTAGTAGCGTGTTTTCATTTAAAAGGAGTTCAATTTCATGTCAAAAAGAACTCCTTGATGTTGTTCAAGATATGTTATGAAAACTTTTGTGTGATATGAGTAATGTAAGGTTATTGTATTAATCAGTAATTGAAATTCAAGAAAACAACTAACATTTAGTAAGACCTAGCTTAGAGGTGCAAACTTGATGCACTTTTTTTGATAGTTGACATATACTCAAGCATCACATGCGCATGTGTTAAAAAGAAAGTTAAAATTCAAACCGGTTGGTTAATAAAGTCACAAGGGCAAATTAGTCGATATTTCGGAAGCTAATGATAGGTTGGCTAAAGTTCAAGGACTATACTTGTTAATTGTTAGTTAGCTGAGACTATACTTGTTAATTGTTAGAACATGAGTAGTGGTAAGGGTGAATAATGTCCCATCCTTGGGCGTTTTCCGCCATGTGGCAGTACAGTTAACAAGGGACGTTATTAGACGTTTTTTTCTAAAATGGGTGTAGTGGATATGTGGGTATTATGTTAAAAGGATGTAGATATTTAAATAAAAATAAAAAGCCCAACAAAAAAAGCTATTGGCCAAGAAAAAGGAAGATTAAATGGGATTGGTCCTTTAAATGTGGACACAGCGTTATTTAAAAAACACCTAGGGGGAATTTTTGATCAATAACGCCCAATAATGCCCACGGGGTTGGGAGGGGGCGTGTTTGGGCGTGATTGAGGGCAATTTTTAAAAAAATCACGCCCACTACGCATGCTCTTAGCAGGACAGGTTGGTTAATATAGTCGTTAATTAGGCTTATTGTTGATAGCTATTATAAATGTAATGTTTTATCTTTCAATTTCTACATTTTAATCAGCTTGTTCATAATCAATAGTAGAAATTAATCTTTGATTGTTGTTGAGTTGGTTGTCATTTTCTAATGTTATTTTTTTTTAAAAAAAAAAATTGGTATCAGAGCCTCTAGGGGCGGAACTAATGTGTAAGTTGCCGTAGTACGGGCTACGGCTCAATCTCGTATATGAAGTGTATTTTTTTTCGATTACATAGGATACCTCTAAACATATACAAAAATACCCATAAGAGAAAATTATATATATATATGGATCCCATTAAGTGTAACTAACTTTCAAATCAATTATGACCATTGGATTTGGCTGAGATTAAATCTCAGCCATTTAAACTCATAAAAAACTACTATTGTAGCAGTTTAGAGAGGTTACTTGCGGTTTTCTGAGGAAGTGGTTTGTTCCACCTTTTTCTACACATGATCTCCACGTCTACGGTTACAGACGGTTTTCACACTCCCTTCCGAATCCCACTCCCATGTTCTGCCTCTACACTTCTTTATATATCACTCTGATCCCAATTGGAACTCCTCTCACTCTAGTCATAGTAATCCTAACCATCACCACTGACAATTATCGCACAACCACCACCGCAACGAGGGGAATGGACCGGCAACCATCAAACCACCACTCCGATGACGGCCGCACTAGCGGCAAACTTCTGGCACTCGATTGTCACATCACTTCTCTCTGCGGTCATATTCAGTCGGAAGGTTCTAATCACGGATTGTTATCGAATGTAATCGTGATGGCTATACTGTTTGTTGCAAGTGTTTCTATAACCTGTATGATGGAAACGTTTTTGTTTTTTACATTTCCGAATCGTTTAGAGTTTCAAAGTTAAGTGATCGAATATTGGTGGTACAGGAAATTAAGGAAGCACTTGAGTTGCTAGTAAGTTGTAGCAAGTTCCTGTGTTTATAATTGTTAAATTAACCATAATATCTAAACTCATACTATTGACTTTCAAAATGGCTGGTGTCACAGGAGGAACTGGAAGAAGCATGGGGACTGCAAGTAAGTACAAGTTTATTGGAAATGAAGAGATTACATTGTGTCTAAACTAACTACATAAACTATTTCTGAATATTTACTTCATTGTACATAAACTTGTGGAAGCATTACAAATTAGGATTACTAGGTTTACATTTGAAGGAAAATTAAAGAAATTAACTTGTGTTTGTATATGCAATTGATCTTATGCACTCTTCTAAAATTTTATTTTGTGGTTAAGCATTTTGAGGAGGTGTTGAAATGCATGTAAGTTCTATTTATTTTAAACTTTGAGGTTCCTTTATGCCTAATTATGCTAAATTAGCTAGATCAAACTCATTCATTTCTTTCAAAATTTGTTTGATGTTAGGAAATTGAAGAAGCATTGGGATTGCCTGTAAGTTCAGGTTTGATGAACAATGAAACAGTTTCTTTCTCTCCATATATTCTAAGTGGACAGGAATAAACTCATAAGTATCTTATATGAAAGTTTGTTTGGTGGCACAGTTTCTACAAGTTAATGAAACTAAATCATGCCTCAAATATTGGTACTTTTTCTTAAAAAAAGGGGTCATAATATTTAGATTTCTCATTATACAAACCATAAAAATGATACTAATTTGTGGTCTAAACGGGTTGTTTTTAAAATGATAAACACTTGTGAACACTTAATGTTTCTTAGTTGATCTTGATGCAACAAGATAACCTATTTTTCTGTTATTTTTTTATTTTACCAAGTAACACTTAATGTTTCTTAGTTGATCTTGATTCACACAAAAATGTAAATTGGTTTTCATTTGTATGTTGTCATGATCCGACATTTTCATTCGATCCGGTCGCAGTAATATCAGTCGCGCCGGAAGTATAATTATTCGCTTACTAGATAATTAGAAGTATGAATTGATTGGTGATTGTCTGTTCATATTAGTGTGCGTCATTTTCATTCCAAAGATCCTCTATATGCCCTTATGAATTTGTTTTGTTGTGATTACCAGGATTAAAGTGACTTCATTATCTCCAATGTAGAAACTGCAAGAGAAATGATTAAAAGATATTCAAGGAAATTCAAGACAAGGTGCTATCCTTCTCCATTTTTTGTTTTACATTTTACTACAATAATCATAATCTATAGAACCCCTAAAGGTAGCAAGGTAGGCGGGTCTAACAGATTAACGGCTCAAAACAAGATTGAGTTAAAATGTGTCATTTTTAAGTTTGGTTCACAAGGACTAGCCTATAAACACTCTTGTCCATTTTCTAGATTTGTTTTGTAAATAACTGATCCGTTAATAATGATTACAAAATGAATGTAGATTATTTAAGATGTTTTATAAATTTAATTAGAATCATCATTAACTACTATACAAAACGCCTAAAGGCGAGAAGATGAGTGAGTCAAATGGATTTTGGTTTGAAACAGGTCATTTTTAGTCCATGAGACTGGAAGGTATGGGGGCCGGCTGAGGCCCGGCTAGGACCGGCGCCGGTCCCCCACACCGCCCCCTGGGGCTCGGCTCGGCACAACCGGCCACCCACAGCCGGGGTAGCCGGACCTCCTTCTTCTCTTGCTTCTCACATATACCTATACATACATACATATATACACATAAAGAGGTTCATCCCCCCCTAGGTCCATCCCCTCCAAGCCACTCCTACGTGGCGCCTACGTGGCGGCTCATCCCCTCCAAGCCCATCCTCTCCATACCCTTTAGTCTGAGTGTGAGTGTGTTATGTGTTGGATCATGGGGGAACAAATTTTAGGGTTCTGCACGTGCAGTCAGGTGGGAAGTTTTGTATTGAATTTCAAGAGTTTGCTGATGTGTCGATCCCTGCTCAATTGATGGTTTGGAATTCTAGAAGTAAGCTTTTCTTTCTCTTGCTTGCTGGATTCAGTATAGTATAGTCTATTATATCATATTATTGTGTAATTCATTTTTCAGTATTCCATAAAATGAGAGGGTTGAGTGGGTTGGGTAACGTGTCAAAATGGGTCATTTTTACTAATGGCCAGAATAGGCCGGTTTCGGACCTGCAAACAATTTTTTGGACGTTATTTTTATTTTACTTTTATATTAATGTATTACTTATGGTTATGAAACTATAATTTAACAATTGTTGAATTCTTAATCTTTAAAATGTCGGTTGCATTAGGCTTTTAGCAAATTTCAACATGTTTGACCAATTCCATTTTCAATTAACACTTGCATTGTGGAGACTACAACTGATCTTAGTTACAGGTCTTTCAAGGTTGGGATCAGGAATAGTCAAAGTCCAAATGGGAAGAAATTGTGATGGATATAATTTGTCTTCCAATAAAAGATAAGGCATTGTTATACATTGAGATTTTTTTTTTTTTTTGCACAGAAGCGATGTATAGTATATTTAAATAATAATCAAATATATAAGTCAAGAGCAAATGCCGGTTTGGGTCTGAGATGAGTTGGATAGATATGAAAGGAACACATGGTCATGAAGATAAGGATCATAGGACATTGGTTACTAATGCAGGTTTTGCGATGGCTATGCAGATCACCAAAAAATGACAAAGATACTACAAAAGATATAGTTGTTTTTTGCTCTTGTACAACTTGAAATGCATATGGTACACATTCTAAATCACATTAATGTTCAGCGATAGGAATTTTGGTTTATAAGTTTACGGTAAACTTGAGTCAAAACCAGTCTGTGATTGAGTTTTGTAAAAATAAAATTAAAATGTAACTGAGAGACCATGCTACTTTTGTTAGTCAATTTGTCATTATTTGCGTGATTGGGACACCGGTATTATTTACTGGGCTAGCGGAAGGATGGCAAATCAACAACAAATTTGGTGTTTAACTGGACTGCTTATTTGTTAGATGGGGAGAATTAGAAAGTAGGTCATTATTCTTGGGCAAATTGATACTTCTTAGGGTATAAGGGGTGCTCCCCTCGTGGGGATAGCCACCTCTTCGCCCTGACCAATCACACTGTGCCACGTCAACTCTTTTCTTCACTTCCCATTTTGCACTCAAACGTAAGGTGTGCTCCCCTCTCCACTCCCAGCCAATCATTGCCATTTGAGGGGTCAAGAGGTTGAAAAATTCAACATGACACAAGCAGTGTGTAGTCCCCGGGTGTTTGAGTTTTCCGTATACAAAATGGGGATGGCGGCGGTGTTACCGCGAGGTAATACCTTCACCGCACACCATCCCCGCTAACACCCGGTTCACCCTTAATCTGGATATGGGCCTATTGTTAATAACAAAAGGTGGGCCCAAAAGATTAATTGATTGAGGACGGTTGTGAGGTCCATTGTAGTTTCAAGCAGAATTGGGCAAAATGGCGGAGTTGGGATCTAGAAAAGTATATCGGCATGTGTTTTAAGTTTCAAGCCACACTAAAAATCGACCCGTTATAACCAATCATTTAAACAAATGTGACGACTAGCAGCGAGATAAGAATCATTGTGTTAATTGGCCGTTGAATTTATTTACTTTTTTGGTAGACATTGTTTGGATTCATAACATATTATTGATCATCTGTAGAAAATAATGTTTTGAGTAAACTTCCGTTTTGCTCCCTGTGGTTTGGTCACTTTAACGGTTTGCCCCAAACCTTTAAAAATAGCTATTGTACTCCCTGATGTTTTGTTTTTGTTGCCAGTTTGCTCCCTGCGGGGAGCAAAATGGAAAAACAAACAAATTGGATGGAGTTAGAGGCGGGGAGCAACCTGGCAAAAAAACCGAAACATCAGGGAGTAAAATGACTATTTTTAAAGGTTTGGAGCAAAACCGTTAAAGTGACCAAACCACAGGGAGCAAAACGGAAGTTTACTCTAATGTTTTTATATCTCTTTTCCATGAAACGAAAGGTTTGCCAACATTCCCCATGCTTTGACTACTTATGACAGTTTCATACGGACCCATAGCAAATCTTCTTCCTTTTTTAGTTTTTAGCGTAGTTTTTTTTAATATAATAATCCTTGCCAAATGTTTGTTACATTCTTACCAAACTTGAGGGTTGGGCATCAGGCATCAAGTCATCGGGTTGAAAAGACCCCCCCCCCCCCCCCCGGTCAAAGAGGGCGATCCAAAAGCCAAAAAAACGAGACGGTAAACCATGTTTGAATGCTATTACACTTTCCGCTCATGTGTTACCATGCATATGTTTTGCCTTCTGTTTACTTTTGCATTAAAATGACACCATTTCATGTTTTAGTACTCTTATCAGTTTTATTTTCTAACATTTTGTGGTTGTAAACTGTTGATGTTCGCTTTCCTTTTATAGATAAAAATGGTGCTTTTGTTTGTAATGTTGTTTAAATTTATATATATTTAATATAGATTACCTTTGTTTGTTACGTTGTTCAACGTAACCCGTCCACCGGACGGGTATTAAACTAGTTATAAAACTTGATATTATTAATTAAGCCCAAAACTTAGTTAATAATTAAGCCCAAATAATAATTAAGCCCAAAAGAATAAAATAAACCATTCACTATGGGCATTGGCGGCAATTGGAAACCGGAAGGAAACCCAAACGTTGAAGTGTCGAACATTCAATATCGCACGAACAGGAGTACAGGACAGACGCCGATGATCAGCAATTTAGTCCTTCTCACGCCTCACGGCCTGAAAATCGATTCAACCTGCTGTAACGTCGCCGTTGACCAACATACCTGTTCGATTTCTTGTCCTTTAAATCTTAAGTTTAATTTCTTGTATGATGATGTTATATTTTATCTAGAATTCTAGTTTAGTAGTTTGTATATTTGTTATATATTAGGTTTAAGACTTTATCATCGTTTTTTTATTATTGTATGATTGCACGTTAAAAAAATTCGGGATAGCCCTAAATTAATGGGCTAACTCCGCCAAGCCTCGTTAGGGCTTAATTCCAAGAAAGTTGTTAATCGAAGATCAAGATGGTTTGTTACAAAATTCGAATAGGCTTCACGGCTGTAACACATGAGAAACCCTTATAATAAACAAGGAAACCCATATGATAAACATTATATAGTATACTGCAAATTACATCTATATTTTTAACTAACTTCTCTAAAATTGCAAAAGACATTTTATGTTAAATTTGATTAATTTTGGTTCACTGATTAGACCTTTAACTCAAATACACAAATACAATATAATGTAATTTTGAATTTATGTTCTTGATGAATGTGATAAGTTTATTATCCATAAGCTTATTTTTTTTTTTCATTTATAAATACTCTAATATATAGTATAGATCGTTTTAAATATAAATGTCACTGATCAAGAGAAAAGAGAGTATGGATAGAAGAAAATGACAAAAAGTTAGGCATTTTAACTTAACCATTCATATATCATCTTGAAATTTGATGGGAATTTACGATTATGTAGATAGGAAATGATTTAAATACTAATAATATAGATATATATTTAGGAGATGGGGAAGTATAGTGTTAAAGAATTGAAAGAAAAATAGGGTGTGTCAGTGTATGGCTCACAATTCCCTTATCCCTATCACGATCATAATCGTGTTGCACATTGGCTTTTGTCTTGATACCCTTTGTAGGGAGCCCATAAGCAAAATACATGCAAAACCCTAGACATATAATATATACATTAGCCTTTACCATTGTGTGAATACCATTTGAATCACGTCTTGCATATCATAACTACCAAATAATATGTGTCCACATGTATATCCTGGAAACCTCTTGTTTTTTTCACATTTCACATTTTGTTATTAAACTAATTAATCTACTAGTGTGGATATGTTATATATATGTGTGTGGCTAGAGCAAAACACCAGTAATACACCATCCAAACCTTCAATATTCAATGCCATATCCATGAACTCCTCCCACGGTTTCTTAATGGACATAGACGAAGACAAATGGGTTGAAGGCGTGCGTAAATCGCTTGTTGAACAAGATGAAGAAATCGGTAAAATTCCCGTTTGTATCTTCACCGTCCCTAAAATACTTCTCGCCACAGATCCTAATTCCTACATCCCACAACAAGTTGCATTAGGCCCATTCCACCATTGGCGCCCTGAGGTCTATGACATGCAAAGGTATGCCGAACAACAAAATTGTGATTTATGTATTTTTAATCTTCCTCTTCTATATATAATAAATAAAAAAGTTAGGGGATCGTGACACTCGGTGATGACATTTAAATTTATTTTTTCCTATATAATAAATAAAAATGTTTTAGACACATGGTAACATCTATTACATTTCAAAAGATTTTTTTTTACTTTTTTAATCTAACAGTTTAATTTTAGTGTCAGTTACAGTACAACCCCTAACGCCGTCTAATTTTTATGTTCGTTTCTTGCAAAAAGACAAAAAAAAATCATTTGGCCAACAAAACTTAACAAATAAAAAAGTAAAGAAAAAACTAAAAATAAAATAAATTACACACTTCGCACACTCTCTAATCTCTCTCACCATCACCGCTGCAAAAATACCAAGTGATATTTTAGTTATTTCACACCCAATGGTATTGGTGTTGTGATAGAAAGATAACATAAAACTTGGACATGGTTAATAGATTGGAAGTAAACAGATACGAAAATCAAACAATTATTTCACCCCCCCCCCCCGACATCCTGAGAGAGATTGAGAAAGGGAGAATGTGCGATGCGATTTCAAAATTAGGCCGTTTTCAATTCCGAGGTCGTGTATGTCAGTATAACCCCCATCCCAACATCGTATATTTTTTAATAAAAATTATTAACATGTCTTAACGGGTGCTTAACTTGTTAACAGACCTTTAACCTATTTAGACTCGAATAATAACGGTTCTTATCATGTCAACGTATTTAAGACACGAAACATGTAAAGATCATGTCGGTCTGTATCATGTTATCGTGTTCGTGTTTGAAATTGTCAGCCCTATAATCAATAATAACTTCTAATTATCTAAAATAATGTATGGAGATAACTAAACAAAATTAATTCAAATATATATATGGCTAACCAGGTACAAGCTTGCCGCTGCACGAAGAACCCAGAAATACATGAATGTTAGCTTCGAACGGATAGTGGATATAATGAAGAAACATGACGAGCTTCGAATTCGAGCTAGCTACCATAAGCTTCTGGAGATCTCCGGTGACACACTAGTGTGGATGATGGCGGTTGACATGGCGTTTTTACTTGAGTTTCTCATGGTGTATTCCATGAAACAAGAGGGTCAGACACTCACGAGAGTTACATCCTCAATGTCTCATTTGGTGGACGCTACAGGGAAGAAACTATCTCACGTGGCGATTCTTCGTGATTTGGTGATGTTGGAAAACCAAATCCCGTTGTTCTTGATCAAGAATATGTTGGAGCATCAACGTAAGGAGAGCGATGATAAGTCTCCTGGAGAGAAACTGAAGTCGATGTTGATGGGGTTGTACCATGAGTTGTCCCCTTTTCATGAACAAGAATTGGCTGATGTTGATATCGACGACTGTGATCATATTCTCGACTTTCTCTACCACATGACCGTGCCGAACAATAAAGAGCTTCATATAGATGAGGTGATTGAGATCGAGTATGAAGGTATCAACTAAACTCTTAACAAAATCTGATCTACAAAGTAGAGAAAGTGTACAACTTTGAAAATGTGATATAACTAAGTAAGAGTACCATCTCCAACTCAAGAAAGGATAAAAACACTCACTTACTAGATCCCATATTCCGCTATTTTCTTAAAACATCTTTATTCTCTTTAACTCTCATTTTATTAGAACATTTTGCGTTTAACTTGAGTTTATTTTTAATCCAAGTAACTAAAAGAAATTATCATTTTTAGTAACTTATTATAAAGACCCAATTATATCTTTGTAAAATATAGACAAAAGATCGAATACAAATACCCTTATCATACAAAACGTACGAATATATATGGTGAAAATGTAAAAAAACGCGGTGACATTTTCGTAATTATTTACTCGTAGAATAATTATCAAAATTACTCTACAAATGATCTTTTATGATAATTTTGATCTTGTAAGATAATTTTATAGCGTATCATAATTACTCTACAAAATCATTCGTAGAGTAATTTTGAATTGTATATTGATAAACTTGCAGAGTAATTTTAATACACTTGTAGAGTAATTTTGATAATTACCTACAAGATCAAAATTATTCTACAAAATCATTTTAAGAGTAATTTTGATAATTACCCTACGAGCAAATAATTACAAAATATCACCGTGTTTTTTTGGCTTTTTCATGCTTTTCGTACATTTTGTACGATAAGGCAATTTATACGTGAACTTAACCCGTAAACTATTGTATAAATATTAGCATTGTATACAAGAAATATAATAATGTAAAAAATTAATTAATGTTTATAGATAAAAAAAAATATATATTTTTTTTATTCTACCAAATAACTTTATTGAGGATGATTTAAAATTAAAAACAAAGGAGATATAAAAATCATTAAAGGCGCACATGATATTAAATTAGTTCAAGTACCTCAAATCAAATCAAGTGTTATGTTATTAAGGATACGGTGTGGTTTTCGGTAAACCACTTTTACCGATTCGGTAAAGTGTGGCAAACCATTGCCAACCTTTTGCCACATTAAGTGTTTGACGAAATTGTTGTGAAATCGGTGAGCCAACACCGATGCGGCAAAGGGAGGAAGGAGAGAGAGAGAGAGGGGGTGTGGGGTGGGGTCCATTCCAATCTCAACCAATCACATTTTTTTTCCTTTTTTTTTATTTAAAAAGTTTACCACTTCACCAAATGTTTAAACCATTGCCAACACTATTCAGTAAAGTTTAAACATTTTTGACTAATTGACATGGCGCACTCTGATTGGTCGGTTTTTTGGTTTACCACTCCAAAGTGTTTAACCACTCTTTACACCCTTAATAAAGTCTTTTCAAAAAAAAAATGTTATTAATAAAGTCACCTGACCTACAAAAACTATCAAACTAATTTTAACTAACAAAGTATATTAGCTAATTACAATTTATACCCCTATCAGGTATTACTGAGGAAGCATGTGATGGAGATCATCAAGAGGAGTCTTTTGCAAAACCTAGTGATCTTCGACGGTTCACAAATTACATATGGAAAATCCTCTCCAAATCAAACGCTGGTATGATAAGAATTTCCAAGAGAATTATTTTCGGGAGACCAGTCATTTTGGTAACCAAACTTCCCTGGAGGATCATATCCAGCCTTCCAATACTAAAGCTCTTGAAAGAACCCATCGAACAAATGTTCAAAAATTTTCGCGGTGAAGAAGGACAAGAGAAATCAAACGACGAAAGTGGTGAGTCGAAAACGCCAAAAATAGAAGAGATAACTATCCCGTCGGTTACTGAAATGGCTAAAGCCGGAATCCTTTTCTCACCGGTTAATGGTGGAATATCGGACATTAGTTTTGATGTCAAAACAGTTACATTGTACCTCCCAGTGGTGGAACTGGATGTGAACACAGAGGTATATTTGAGAAACCTGGTGGCGTACGAAGCATGCGTTGCAGCGGGACCATTAGTCATGGCTCGTTACACCGAGTTAATGAATGGGATAATCGACACAGAAGAGGACGCAAAGTATTTGCGGGAAAGAGGGATAGTTTTGAACCATTTGAAGAGTGATAAAGAGGTTGCTGACTTGTGGAATGGGATGAGTAAATCTGTGAAGTTGACGAAAGTGCCGAAGATGGATAAAGTGGTTGCAGATGTGAATAAGATGTATGGTGAAACATGGAGAGTGAAATCATCCAAGTATTTGAGGACATATGTGTTTGCATCTTGGCAGCTTTTAACGTTGTTGGCTGCTTTGTTTATGTTGTTCTTGACGACGTTACAAGCTTTTTGCTCAGTGTATGTATGCGCTCGAGTGTTTCATCAGCTCCCCGAAATTCCTGGATCTGAAGGAGCGACATGAATTTACTATGTGTGTTCATCTTTAACTTTGTCATTGGCAGTCGGGGGGTCATCATAAGCTTCTTTTCTTTACATGTTAAAAATTAGGAGTCCATTTTATGTTTGTTTCTTTAACACTCTGATTTTCTATATAAACATTCAATGAATTCTGGTGATCGGAGAGTCAACTGACCCTCTTGACCCCCCTCTGGTTCCGCCCCTGTTTGTCAGGATTTGTAGTCTTCTATCTGGTTTAGAGTACTCTAGCCTTGTATTTCCTTTTGAATGCTATCATGTCAAAAACTACTTAATGGTGTTCAAGATATGTAATTACAACTTTGGTATGATGATACACATGGTATAAGCTTGTATTGATCAGTAATTGTTATTCAAGTAAACTACTACTAAGATCGGTCTTCTCACTCGACAACTTATGCTTATATATATTAAACATGGGAGTTAAGTAATTGGTCATGTCACTAAACAACATTTATGGGGATAACTGCACATTAGATGTTAGGCTGCTGATAGAAAAATCTTAAAACAATGTTTCTTTTTATGTCCTATTTCATCTAAATTTATTGGTTTTATTTTTATTGTTGTCGTTTTCACTTTGTTATTTATTTTTTTATTTTTTTTGAAAGGTGTGAATTATTCGCGAATGTCGGGAGGTCTAGCATACGTTGTCTTAACTGGGTCTGCGCTAGAGAGCCTTATCGCAGAAAAGATCATCAAATTTAAATCCCTCAATGAGAAACCCGTATCACCTATGGCCTGAAGGAAAAAAAACTAACACGAGTCCACCATAGGTGGAACTTAAATACCTGTGGCCACTACTAGAGCATGGCGTTTTCAATCATTTTTAAACATAAATGATCATGGTGTTTTCAATATAAAGACGTATTTGACATATATTGAAATGGATTCCCTGTTATTTCCTTTTGTCTTTATTATAATTTTTTTAATGGGTTGTTATATCTTCCCTCTAGTGTGGATGGTTTCTTGATCAAACTTTATCCAATTGGCTCTCTGCTTCAGAATTTTAAATGGACAGGGGTTTTTTAATAACTGGTGAAATTATTTTGTTGCAGTAATTTATATCCGCATATAGAATTTTGTTTCAATATCTTAGAGAATTCCTTTCAGAAAAGAAAAAAAAATCTTAGAGAATCTCATTCTTGTGATATTTCATAACATTACAAAAGAAAAACAACAAAACCTATCTTTAGAGATAATGGTAACAAACTTATAGATGCGGCGGCCCGGCTGGAACGGCTGGGAGAAGACGGAGAGAACGACGATGTCCCTGTGGAAATAGTGTTGGGGACCGGTGAGGCGGTGACGGGGCTAGACGGGGCGGGGACGGTCCCCATACCGTTTAGTCTTACCTATTCACGATATAAAAGAGTGAGTGTAAAAGCTTCACTTTTCTCTCACCCATAAACATTTATTTTTTATCATAGAAAAAAAATCGCACTCTTTCTGATAGGGTTAAACCCTAAAAGAGAAGAACTAGGAGAATATTTGGAGAAGATAGGAGAATTTCAAACTTCAAATCTGATTTCCTTCCATCATATTACGTACATAAATAAGTAAATAACCCAAACAATTACGTTAGACTCCCTAAACTACTAATAATTAGTAAAATACCCCTAAACTATTATTCTTCACGTAACAATACTTCCCCCTTAAAAGATTCTTGACCTCAAGAATCACAAAATAGAGAAAAAAATGCAGCATCCATGAGTTTGGGTCGACTCATTCCAGGGTGGACGCCATTCAGTCCTTCCGATTGCAATCGGAGAAATCCTAGCGATGCGCCATGGTGGGCGCCAATCATTTACGGAACTCGCCTTTGCCTTTAAACACGCACCAAAAAGATTGTTGTTAACAACGTCAATTATATCATCATCTGGAAGGGTATCAAACTTCCTACCATATTTGACATGAAGACCTTGACGAACAGGAACCGCATCACTGTTCGGAACCATTAGGCCAGCCTTAACAACATTGTATAGTCTAGTTTTGGGTTCTTCGCAAGCGCCATAACCAAGGATTATGCAAAGTGTGTCTCTATGTTTTCTTCCTTTATGAAGAACGGTGTCTTCATTGAAGGGCTGGAGCTTTTTCACTGTCTCATGTAGTGCAACAATGGAATTATCATTGTTAATATTTTCATCAACAACAATTATGTCTTCTGTCTTCCGAGTACCCGTCCGCGAATCATCGCTAAACAGCCCTTTATCTGGGCCGCCTCCGCCGCCGCTAAAACTGCCACCGCTTGAATGCTCCTTGAGTGCTCGTAAGATCTCTTCTTGTTGTTTCATCGACTGTTCTTGTTGTTTCAACATGGCGGCTAGGGTTTCTTGGAGATTTGAGATTGCCTTGCCATGTTCCTTGAGAGTGCTGTCAATTTCTTGATTGCGAGTGTTAGTCATGGTAATCGAAAGTAATTCCGACCGGAGATCGGAACGGCTCTGATACCCTTGATAGGGTTAAACCCTAAAAGAGAAGAACTAGGAGAATATTTGGAGAAGATAGGAGAATTTCAAACTTCAAATCTGATTTCCTTCCATCATATTACGTACATAAATAAGTAAATAACCCAAACAATTACATTAGACTCCCTAAAC
Source organism: Helianthus annuus (assembly GCF_002127325.2). Classification (NCBI taxonomy): domain Eukaryota; kingdom Viridiplantae; phylum Streptophyta; class Magnoliopsida; order Asterales; family Asteraceae; genus Helianthus; species Helianthus annuus. The sequence continues at coordinate 5,161,393 of NC_035448.2, read as the reverse complement.
TACTAATAATTAGTAAAATACCCCTAAACTATTATTCTTCACGTAACACTTTCTCTTCCAACGAAAACAGAGATGAACTCTAGCAACGATTGTTGGCCGGAAAGGTTTGTTGAACGATTTCTTTCCTTTTCTTCTCTTCACTTTAAGTTCATGGGGTGCGATCACGAAATTTTATGGGGTTCGATTCGGATTTAAATCCACATATAACACTATTGTCGTTTTCTTAAGGGGTGTGCCCGCCCCTTTAGCCCACCATAGGTCCGTCCATGGTGGCTACACACATATACACCCTAAAAACTTCTTTTTCATTTATTCAGATTCCAACACACATATCACATTGTGTTCTTTAGAATAATATATCACTCGATCAGTCACTTTACTAGCTAGCTAGTGTGTATATATGTTGCTAGTGCAATACACTACCCTTATCACAAGCATATATTCAACTCCATCGCCAATTTACCATGCATTCCTCACCCAGCTTCGTGAAGTACGACTTCGACGAAACAAAATGGGTCGAAGACATTCGTAAATCAGTTGACGAACAAGATGATGAAGAAAAAAAGAATATTGTTTGTATCTTCACTGTCCCTAAAGTGCTTCAAGCCACCGATCCCAAATGCTATATCCCACAACAAGTCGCGTTAGGCCCGTTCCACCATTTGCTGCCCGACGTCCACAACATGCAGAGGAACAAGGAGGCTGCTGCCCGAAGAACCCGAAAATACATGAATGTTACCTTCGAAAACTTTGTGAAAAAAATGAAGGAAGATCACGAGGCTGAGATCCGTGCTTGCTACCATACGTTTCTGAGTATGAATAGTGACACACTAGTGTGGATGATGGTTGTTGACACCGCGTATTTACTTGATTTTCTTCAGGTGTATTTAGATAAAAAGGAAGGTGTGAATACGAAGGACGTTACGAAGGATCTGTCTCATATGGCGATTCTTCGAGATGTGGTGAAGGTGGAGAATCAGATCCCGTTGTTTTTACTCAGGAAGATGTTGGCCTATATAAAAACTGGTGAACTAAAGAACTCAGATGATGCTGATAACATGTTGAAGACAATGTTGAAAGAGTTGTATCGCGATCTTACTCCGTTTGTCGGAGAAGAGTTTCGGGATCATGTTCCTATCGAAAAGTGCGTTCACCTGCTCGACTTTCTCTACCACATGACTGTGCCCGAAGCCGAATTCTACAGCAACATAAACCCTAGCACAGCGGTATGAGAGATTATGTTAGTTAAGCTTTATTGTTATATTATTATTATTATCAAATACCACCATGTCAAAAATCTTTAAAACTACCCTTAAGCCATAAAACACTGTCGGGGCGCCTTAACCTTGCCATAAACTATTTTTTTTTTTAATTTTAATAAAGTTAAACTCCTTAACCAATCAAAGCCCACCACCAATCCTAATGGTCAAACAAGTGCATCGACATTTACACCATGTTCCCGGGTGGTCTTTGTGGCAAAACATACCCGCCTGGCCTACCCTTGTGGGTGGCGGCGGTGTTATGACACAAAAAGGAACCAATGAGTGGCCCGTCCCCCCTAACTAAAAAGGATGTTGGATTTTTTTTTTTTTTTTTTTTTTTTTTTTTAGAACTACACCGTTATCATTCCACACGAAAAAGGGCAATTACAAAGCAATGGAAGGTAGTCGGGCAACAAGTTGCGCCGCCACCCCCTTTTGAATAGAAAAACCAATTCTACTAAATACAAAGTTTGAAACCCTTAGCGACGAAGAATTACTATTAACGACTTTTTGAACCCGATTCAAAAGTCGCACAGCGTCAGGAGCGAGACCACCAAAGGTATCAAACGCAAACGGGACAAACACATGTTGATTCTCCAAGCAGGCTTTCTCATGTTTTGCCACTTTGCTCGCCTCTGCCTTGAGCACCGCTTGCCCTACGACAAAGCCCTTGTCCTTGGATTAGGGCTTCTTTATACACACCACTAACAATCTAATCTCACAGCGTTTTAAAACACATGTTTGAGTTAGTACAAAACGACGGTTTGAAGATCTGCTCTTGCACCATAAACCCCTCTTCTTTTAAAACTTTTAACAAGGTTGTTTGATGATTTGTAAAATGGCCGTTTATGACGGTTAGGGTTTGCGTCGTAACTCTCTATCTTTAAACGGCCGTTTGAATTTTTCGTCGAATGGTCGTTTGAGCTTGGGGTGGTATAGGATTACTAGGCCCTACATTAATCTTATAAACATAAATTGTTCGTCAATAATTTAGTATATTCTCTCTGATAGAATTATCATGAGATCGACATGCCGGACGATCCAACCAGCGACTTGCTAGTTCAAGATGAAAAAGAAGAATCTTTAGCAAAAAGCCCTGATGTTTCAAAGGTTTGGAATGTCATATTGCAAGTAATCAAGAAAGTAGGTGTTATCAAGAAATTCAAGTTGGGGAAGCCAATGGCTGTGTGTAATAAATTACCATTAGCTTCTCTTCTCAAACCAATATGGGAAACCATTTTTGGTAGAGGACAGGAGAAACCGAAGGATGAAAGTGATGAGCCAAAAGCCCCAAAGATAGAAGAGATCAAGATCCCGTCGGTTAAAGATATGGCCAAAGCAGGAATCCGTTTCAAACCGGTTGAAGGTGGAATATCCAACATTAGTTTTGATGTCAAAACACGTACGTTGTACCTCCCGAAGGTGGAACTGGATGGGAACAACAAGGTTTATTTAAGAAACCTGGTAGCACACGAAGCTTGTGTTGCAACGGGACCATTGGTGATGGCTCGTTACACCGAGTTAATGAATGGGATAATCGACACAGAACAAGACGCAAAGTATTTGAGTAAAAGAGATCGATATAGTGTTCAACTATTTGAAGAATGATAAAGAGGTTGCTGATTTATGGAACGGAATGAGTAAATCTGTGAAGTTGACAAAGTTGGATTACATGGATACAGTGGTTGCAAATGTGAATAAGATGTATGACTAAACATGGAGGGTGAAATTGTCCAAGTTATTGAAGAAATATGTGTTTGCATCTTGGAAGATTTTAACATTGTTGGCTGCTTTGCTTATGTTGTTCTTGACTACTGTACAAGCTTTTTGCTCGGTGTATAGTTGTATTCGAGTGTTCCATCAGCTCCCAGAGATTCCTGCTCAAGGGGTCGAGTGAGTATACTATGTACTATGTGTGTGTTTTTCTTTAAAAAATTAGTAACTTGTAAGACTTTGACTTAAGTATATCTGTGTGCATTTCTTTAAAATAACTACTTAAAATAAGTCAAGATATGTAATGACAACTTTTTAATATAAAAATAATATAATATCATTGTGCTATCAAGAAAACGACTAACTTTGGCTATGTTTATCATTGTGCTATTAAGAAAACGACTAACTTTGGCTATGTTTATAACCAGTGGAATTTCCACGCACGTTGCGGCGAGAAAAATATCTATGTTAACGAACAAAAAGTATTTGAGACCTAATTACGTAAAAATTGTGTGAGAAAACATAAAATAAAACAAAAAAACGTTTGTGACGGTAACTCGCCACGTTAGATTTTAACTTGCTTAGAGCATCTCTAACGATGGTCAAAGTCTATCCAACGGACTGCGTAGTTAGAATGTCACATCATTCTAAACCATCACCACTCCACACCCTCACTTTTCCTCCAACAATAAACAACTCCAACCTCCACATCAAACCTCACTTTTTACAATAAAAAAAAAAATTAGAATAAGTTTGTGAGTGGGTGGTCCCTACCATTTCGAATCAACCTAGTCTGCTCAAGCAAACCGGACCACATGAGTCAAACACCTCCAACCGGACCGTTGTTTATGCTCTTGTAGAAAAGATCATAAACGGTGTTTCTTTTTATATGTCCTATTTTAACAAAATTTATTGTTTTTCTTCGATGGATGTTATAAAACATCCGTCCGCGTATCAACGTCGAAATCTAAACATATTTCACAAAGGATTGCTTTGTTTTTCTATTGTTAGTTGTTTTGTCTTTGTTATACATTCATCCAATTTCAAATATAAAAAATTGATCATGATATTTTCAGTAAAGAGGAATTTGATATACTGAAATAGAATTCTATTATTTTCTTCTCTTGTATTTTAATGGTTCCCTCTAGCCTGGATTGGAATTCTTGTTCGACCTAATCCAGTAAAATCTTGCTTTAGATTTGTTGAAATGTCTATCTCTATCTTCAATTTAATGCAAACATATAAATCATATTAATAATATTTCTAGTGGTTTCTCTTTGATTTTGAGATGAATAATTAATTTGGTGTATATGTATGTATGACTAATGGGTTGGGAGATAAGTTAGGAGCTAATGGACCTGGTGCTGAGTTTGTGGGCTTACAGGTCTAATGAGTATAAGGACTTGTTGAGTATGTGGACCTGATGAGCTTGAAGTATGCTGCCGCAGGAATGAGTTGTGGATAGGTCGGGTCAAGTCTCCTTCTTCGGGTTTTCTATGTAATGAACTTCCTTTATTCAAGTTATTAGAGAGAGTCGCATTATTGAAGAGATTTTATCACGTTTCTCTCTTTAGACTCTCCAGAGTTCTGGTAGATCTAGGGTTTCTGGTGTGATCTGTAGATCTTGAGATTTCGAGTTGTGAGTTCAGATTGTCATCTGTTTTGGTAGAGAGTATAGCATGTTTTCGATATCTTCTTTGTTTAATTATTCAGCAATCTCAGTTTATTTCGAGGATTGAGCATATATTGTTTCAGTAGTCCGTTAGATCAAGATTTGTGTGTGACAATAACAGAGTTGTGAATTTGTCTAGATTTTTTCTTTGTTTTTATTAGATTACTTCTTGTAAATTGTTCATATTTGTTTTGAGCTTGTAAAGATACCATTGTTCTTCCGCTATTTTTGAAGGTGCCTAGGGTTTCTCAAGGCAAACTAGCCATAAAGCAAATCGACAATTAGGGTTTTGGAAAATTTGGGGATTCTATGGCGTGTTCATCTTGTTTACTTTGGTTATTATCAATGTTGTTTTACTCCAAACCTAGATCTGCTACGAAAAAAGAACTTGGTCATTGTTTGGGTGTCAACTAGTAATCTTGAAGACGCAACCGCTATTGAATCTCCAGATGTTCAACAAAGTGATTGGGATTCTTTAAAGATTTGTTGTGGTCCGCTGAAGGCAAGTTGTTGTTCTTTCAAGATCTACACCCTTAGTTCGAGTTCTGTTTACTCAAGATTGGTTGTGATATCTTGGCTCTTGAGGTTGATTTGGTGCAGAATTTGTCAGGGTTTCAGATTTTGGGATTTCCGGTGCCAAGTATTTGTTACAGCGGACACCCACAAATATAGAAGATTTGTTTTTGAGGCTCCTAAAGGGAGTTTAAAATCAAAGATAGTATCCAGGAGACACTTTTGTAACAGTTTTTTATTAGAAAATTGGTGACCAAGATGAATGTTGGCTGAAGTGTTTGGCACATATGGAAGACTCATTGACTTGGTAAACAACATATCGTTCAACATCTGTTCATTTGAGATCTGTTGGGTTTGGTTCTTGATGTATTAAGAAGATACCCTAATTAGGGTGCTCCCCAAGGTGAGATGTTTCATTTATACATGTTTCTTATATCCACGATTATAACTGTCTTAGGCATTGTTTGACCGGGTTAGGGGGACCGGTATTGATAACAAGGAGAATCATTGTGTAATTATCTATTGCATTTTATGTGTTGCATCTTGTTATGATTCACTGTTCAGTGTGCTTGTCTGATATTATTGATTAAACTATACAAGCTTTATTTGGTTTGTATTTGGTTTGCAAGTTTATTTGTTATTGCCATGATTTGTCGGGTGTAGTGCTCTAGTTATGGACATGATTTGCTTCTACTTAGTTGTTTTTAATTCAACTATCTTAGATTAAGTTTTTTTAAGGTTCATATCTAAAGTGTATCTTAGATATGATGTTTAGGTTGCATTTATTGTGATGTTAACCTAGAGGATTTATGTGTTTTTTTTTAGTTTGTCCAGCAGTTGTCTAATAGTCTTATATATTCGTCTGGGCTATTCTATGATTGTGTTGTGTTAATCTTAATGGTTGTCTTTGTTCTTTTGTTATGATTGTTTGTATTTTGAATTTCTTGTGTTTGTTTGGCAAGTATTTGTCTATGTGGTTGGTATATGGTCTTGTTGTTTTCAATCGTATTCAATACATGTGTCTCTAGGGTTCGTATCATTAGCTTCACTGGTACACAAGTAGATTTAGGTTTTTTGTAAGTGTTAAATCCGTTAGATCTAGTGTAGTTTTTGATACCGATTATCATGTTCATGGTTTGTTTAATGATCTAGTGTGTATTTCGAGAGTTATCTTGTTCATCTACGAGTTGATTGTTTGAAGATCTTGGTTGTAACTCTTTGTGATTATGAGGAATTGATTCATATCACTTGTCACTCATTTTAGAGTTTGTCACTTTTGTTTTCATGTGTTGTTTGTGATTGATCTTGAACTTATCATCTTTGTAAGTTCATTAGGGGTTATTTGTATTCTGAATTAATAAAAGAAGTTCATGTTATTTTTTTGTGTTTACTTGTAAAGATCTATAAATTTTAAGTCAGTTGTTGATAATAATGATTTTTGACTTTGTACCTGAAATCTTTAAAAATGATACAATGAATATTGATGGTTTTCTAAAACAAGGTTGTTCACGTTGTGTTATATAAATTGGAAAACTGATTCATGTTTTGAGTGTTCGGTTTATGTTTTTTGATGGCTATATTTTAACAAATAAAATTTAGGTATTTTGAGTTTTGTGTTTGTTCTCTGTTAATATCCATGAAATTTGACATGTCTGTTTTTCTTTCGAGCGTATTCATTGTTCTAAACCTAGGTTGTTGACTCTTTAAGAATCTGTTGTAATCATAGGTAGAAGATTGATTATCGTAGTAATAATCAGTGTTTGTTCGTGAGGATTGAGTTCTGTTCAACGTGATATTTATAGTTTGTGAGGCTGGTTATGTGGTGTATGTATCATTAGTTCAATTTTTGTGCTATTTTCTATGTGTCTTGAACTGTGTTCTTGATCCTAGTTGCTAGTAGTAACAATCTTGAATTTTATTATTCTTCTTAAATTCTTGTCTTAGATCATGTGATTCGATTTTGTCTTAGACTATCAAAGTGTCTTTTGCACGTTGTTCGTATGTCATATTGCCTCTTGTTGTCTGGTTTGTTAAACTATGTGGTTCGCGTGTTTCTAACCAGTTGTGTTGTCAAGATTGTTCTTGAATATGTGTTTCTAACCAGTTGTGTTGTCAAAGTGATAAAAAACGTACAAAATAAAATAAAAGGTGTGTGCCCGGTTGGATTTTAAGAAGTGTATAAAATAACTAATGTTAGGGTATATATCAGCTCCTGGACAGGAGGATAAACTGGTAAAGAAGGGGTGCTTTTACACGAGTGGTCCGGGTTCGATCCTTGCTAAGGGGCGGGTTATACAAGAAACCCCCCTTTTTTTGTTATTCTAATTAACGTAGTTAACTAAGTTAACTTCTTTTTTAAAGTATAAAACAACTAATGTTAGGGTATATATCAGCTCCTGGACAGGAGGATAAACTGGTAAAGAAGGGGTGCTTTTACACGAGTGGTCCGGGTTCGATCCTTGCTAAGGGGCGGGTTATACAAGAAACCCCCCCCCCCCTTTTTTGTTATTCTAACTAACATAGTTAACTAAGTTAATTTTTTTTAAAGGATTTCTTATTCAACATTTAACTTGGTTAATATTTTAGAGTTAAAATAAGTTTCAAACAAGGCAATTTCAACCCTTATACTATAGATTTCAATAATTACATTTTATGCCCAAATACTTTGTAGTTTTAAATAATGTCAAAATAACCCCTAGACTATAACTTTCAATAAATGACAGTTTAGTCCCTGGACTTGGTTTTAACCATTTTTGTTATTCTAATTAACATAGTTATCTAAGTTAATTTTTTTAAGGATTTCTTATTCAACATTTAACTTGGTTAAGATTTTAGAGTTAAAATAAGTTTCAAACAAGGCTATTTCAACCCTTTTACTTTAGATTTCAATAATTACATTTTATGCCCAATACTTTGTACTTTTAAATAATGTCAAAATAACCCCTAGATTATAACTTTCAATAAATGACAGTTTAGTCCCTGGACTTGGTTTTAACCATTTTTTAAGCAAGTTTCAAACAATGACAAACAAGTCCCTCAACTTATAGTTTCATAAAATGTCAAAATAGGCCCCTATAGTTTGTAATATAATACGTACCTGATCTATGGTCGTCAGTCAGTCGCGTAAATAGCCGCTCAAAGTTATAATTGTATAGCGTCTCAGTGGGAGAATTACACAATCGAGACCAAGAAAGCTTGAATATTTTCCATTCTTCAGCCGTTGCAAATTTTGCCTTGGTGTGTTTCAGAATATTTTGTGAGATGTGCCACCGACATAGCAATTTGGATGCTTTTGGGAATAGTTTATCGCAAGCATTCATCAAAGCTTTATCGCAATCTGTTACTATCACGCGCGGTTCCATACCCTCTTCCAACAATCCTTTGAGGTTCTGTAGGACCCACAAGAAGTTATCCTGTTTTTCTTTAGAGATAAAAGCATGAGCGACACAAAACGACTTGTGTGTCGATGTCACACTCACAATTTGAACAAACGGAAGTCTATACTCATTAGTTTTGTAAGTGGTATCAATCATCAACACATATGGGAAAGCACGCCACATATCGTACGAGTACCGATGAACAAAAAAAACCTCCTCGATCGCATTTGTTTCAGGATTCACCCGGGTGTGGTAAACATACCTTCCTTCATGCAACATTTGCTCCAATATCTACATTGGAGTCCGATCACCGTACATTTTGACTTTAATCTTTTTTATCACGTTTTGTATGTCTCGTAGAATGCAAACGCTCTGTGGGTTTTGTTTTCTTATGGTTAAATGTATGTTCGTAGGCTCCATGTTTTGAATATAAAGTCTCTCTACCAATAATTCTTCGTCTGGGGTTAACCTTCTTGCAAACGCGTGACCCTCGAGAAATACCGCAGGCTCATGGTTATGATCCTTTTGCTTCACCACTAAGCTCCAATTGCCACTACTTGCGTCTAGTTTCCCTATCATTTTAAAAGGACACCCAATCTTCTTGCTACCAGAACGCCGAACTGTTGCTTTACTTTTGCATGTGCCTCCACGGTCGCATTGCAACCATATCTTCACTGTCCTTGCTGACGAATCTTCACCTTTTGTTACCGTTCGTTCGGTCACAATGACGTAACCTTTCGCAATTTCTGTTTTGTAAGCCCAATTCTTTAACTCGTGAAGTGTCGCAAATACCTGAAACAACGGTAATTTAAAACTATGTTTAAAACTATATTTGTTTAAAATCTAATAAACCTTATACATAACGAATAACACGTAAACAAAATCAACTTTTTCTAAATTCTAATAGGCACCCTTCTAATAAACCTATACATAACGAATAACACGTATACAAAATCAAAATTGTCTAAAATTTAATAAACATTATACATAACGAATAACACGTAAGTGACGGTAATGTTATACCTTTCCTTGTTTTTTCGGGTCATTAGCACCATCGTCCTTTTCACCACCATCGTCCCCGCCACCACCATCTTCCTCGTCTTGATCACTTTCCTCGAAGTGTGTAACACCTTTCTCGATTTCGTTCTCGTCTTCCTCGATGTCAAAAGCACCTTCCTCGGACTTTTTCTTGCGTTGTTTTTCCTGATGGGAATGGTAAGTCCCGTATGCATGTTTTTCCTGTTGCGGATAGCTTTGAGCCACGTAAGATGGTCCCGCCTCCTCTACGACCTGAAACAACTTAATGGTTATACTAAAATAACCAAAACGACAATATGAATTTTTTACCTGGTTCAAATCAGGCACCACGGACCGCACACTCCCTTCCTGATGCGAATGGTAAGTTCCGGCGTGTTGCGGACGCACGGAAACCACCTCCTCCTCACCTCGATCAACGCCGGGTAACCAAACGCTTTCGGAGACATATGACTCATTCGAAATTTCACCAAAAAAATATTCAAAGTCCCAATTTGACATCGTGATTCGAATCTAATTTAACCAGGCCGTTTATTTGAAAATTTTTATCATTTTCATCACTTTTTTGGGATTTTTGAACATTTGTATTACATAAATCCCGTAAGCTTGGGGTAAAAGGAAAAAATTCGAAACAATACGTAGCGTATAGGGCCATGAGCACGTATATGCGGATCACCTTTTCAGCCTTTTCAGTCTGAACTCAGCTGTCTTGTCAGCAATATACCTTAAATTCAGAGATTATAGTACCAATGAGCAGTGTATAATGCAATGAGAGGCGTATAGGGTTTAATGCTCCAACTACCACCTTTCTAATACAGCGCTCATAGGGCAATGAGGGTCGTATAACTTTACTTTTTCTGACATAATTAATGCACTCAAACCCTATACAACCCTCATTGCCTTATACGGGGCTGCTGGGGGGTGTGTCATTACTTTTGGGGGATGTACCAATACCCTCACCCTTTTTAATAACTGGTGATATTATTTTGTTGCAGTTTTATATCCGCATATAGAATTTTGTTTCAATATCTTAGAGAATTCCTTTCAGAAAAGAAAAAAAAATCTTAGAGAATCTCATTCTTGTGACATTTCATAACATTACAAAAGAAAAACAACAAAACCTATCTTTAGAGATAATGGTAACAAACTTATAGATGTGGCGGCCCGGCTGGAACGGCTGGGAGAAGACGGAGAGAACGACGACGTCCCTGTGGAAATAGTGTTGGGGACCGGTGAGGTGGTGACGGGGCTAGACGGGGCGGGGACGGTCCCCATACCGTTTAGTCTTACCTATTCACAATATAAAAAAGTGAGTGTAAAAGCTTCACTTTTCTCTCACCCCATAAACATTTATTTTTTATCATAGAAAAAAAATCGCACTCTTTCTCTTCCAATGAAAACAGAGATGAACTCTCGACTTTCTCTACCACATGACCGTGCCGAACAATAAAGAGCTTCATATAGATGAGGTGATTGAGATCGAGTATGAAGGTATATATTGTAAATTTTGTATCAACTAACAAAATCTGATCTACAACGTAGAGAAAGTGTAGAACTTTGAAAATATGATATGGATTAGGATCAAATACAAAGGATCCTAATTGTAAGAAGTGTAAGAAGGATTTATAGAGTGACAAGTGTCCAATAACCTAAAAAAACCCACTACACAAAAAAACCCACTACAAAAAAAAAAAAAAAAAAAAAAAAAAAAAAAAAAAAACCTTAAACATCCACCACCACCAAAAACCTAAACCCCCACCCCCCCCCCCCATCACCCACCCTAAAAAAAAAAAATTGGGTGTTTAGTTTTTTTTAGATTTTTTTTTAGGTTTTTGGGGGTGGGGGGGTAGGTTTTTTTAGGTTTTTGGGAAAGGTGGGGTGGGGTGGGGGGTGGGGGGGGTTAGGTTTTTTTAGGTTTTTGGGGGGTGGGGGGTGGTTAGGTTTTTGGGTGATGGTGGGGTGGGGTGGGGTGGGGGTGGGTGTTTAGGTTTTTGGTGGTGATGTAGTGGGTTTAGTTTTAGGTTATTGGACACTTGTCACTCTATAAATCCTTCTTACACTTCTTACAATTAGAAGCCTTTGTAGAATAACTTGACCCGATATGATATAACTATAGGATAAAAACACTCACTTACTAGCTCCCATATTTCGCTATTTTCTAAAAACGTCTTTATTCTCTTTAGAGTAAATTACGATTTTGGTCCCTGTTAATATATCACTTTTACCATTTTAGCCTAAAAGAAAAATTTTATCATCTGAGCTCCCAACGTCTTTTTTCCAAACCATTTTGGCCCCCTAACACTAACCCCATCCATTAAATGTTAGGAGCAAAATGGATTAGAAGAAAAGACGTTGGGGGCTCAGATGTTAAAAAATTCTTTTTTAGGCTAAAAGCGTAAAAGTGATATAACCACATGGGCCAAAATCGTAATTTAGTCTTCTCTTTAACTCTCATTTTATTAGAACATTTTGTGTTTAACTTGAGTTTATTTTTAATCCAAGTAACTAAAAGAATCATGTTTTAGTAACTTATTATAAGACTGTCTCCAATGCATCGGCCTGCATTTACTACATGCATTCTAGGCATCATTGTCAAATCAGCTTTTTACTCATTATTAACAAATGCACTCTCTCTCCTCTTTTTAACTCCAACCCATCCTTCCCACATCCACACTCTCTCCTCTATTTTTTTAAGCTTAAAAATTGAATGGGTCCACCTTCTCTCTCTACACTTGGTTGCACTTCCCCACCTACAAGTCTTCCCCTTCATCATCCACTCCATTGCATCCTTCCCACATGCAGCCTCCACGTCACCAAATGCCCCTTCACTTGAAGCATTGGAGGCCGTCTAAAGACCCAATTATATCTTTGTAAAATATATTGTATAAATATTAGCATTGTATACAAGAAATATAATAATGTAAAAAAATTATTTTTTATTCTACCCAATAACTTTATTGAGGATGATTTAAAATTAAAAACAAAGGAGATATGCAAATCATTAATGCACATGATGTTAGTAAATTAGTTCAAGTACCTCAAATCAAATCTAATCAAGTCTTATTACTAATAAAGTCACTTGACCTACAAAAACTATCAAACTAATTATAACTAACAAAGTATATTAGCTAATTACAATTTATACCCTTAACAGGTATTACTGAGGAAGCATGTGATGGTGATCAAGAGGAGTCTTTTGCAAAACCTAGTGATCTTCGAGGGTTCACAAATTACATATGGAAAATCCTCTCCAAATCAAACGCTGGTATGATAAGAATTTCCAAGAGAATTATTTTCGGGAGACCAGTCATTTTGGTAACCAAACTTCCATGGAGGATCATATCCAGCCTTCCAATACTAAAGCTCTTGAAAGAACCCATCTAACAAATGTTCAAAAATTTTCGCGGTGAAGAAGGACAAGAGAAATCAAACGACGAAAGTGGTGAGTCGAAAACGCCAAAAATAGAAGAGATAACCATCCCGTCGGTTACTGAAATGGCTAAAGCCGGAATCCTTTTCTCACCGGTTAATGGTGGAATATCCGACATTAGTTTTGATGTCAAAACATGTACATTGTACCTCCCAGTGGTGGAGCTGGATGTGAACACAGAGGTATATTTGAGAAACCTGGTGGCGTACGAAGCATGCGTTGCAGCGGGACCATTAGTCATGGCTCGTTACACCGAGTTAATGAATGGGATAATCGACACAGAGGAGGACGCAAAGTATTTGCGGGAAAGAGGGATAGTTTTGAACCATTTGAAGAGTGATAAAGAGGTTGCAGACTTGTGGAATGGGATGAGTAAATCTGTGAAGTTGACGAAAGTGCCGAAGATGGATAAAGTGGTTGCAGATGTGAATAAGATGTATGGTGAAACATGGAGAGTGAAATCATCCAAGTATTTGAAGAAATATGTGTTTGCATCTTGGCAGATTTTAACGTTGTTGGCTGCTTTGTTTATGTTGTTCTTGACGACATTACAAGCTTTTTGCTCAGTGTATGTATGCGCTCGAGTGTTTCATCAGCTCCCCGAAATTCCTGGATCTGAAGGAGCGACATGAATTTACTATGTGTGTTCATCTTTAACTTTGTCAGCAATGGCAGTCGGGGGTCATCATAAGCTTATTTTCTTTACATGTTAAAAATTAGGAGTCCATTTTATGTTTGTTTCTTTAACACTCTGATTTTCTATATAAACATTCAATGAATTCTGGTGATCGGAGGGTCAACTGACCCTCTTGACCCCCCTCTGGTTCCGCCCCTGTTTGTCAGGATTTGTAGTCTAGCTTCTATCTGGTTTAGAGTACTCTAGCCTTGTATTTCCTTTTGTATGCTATCATGTCAAAAACTACTTAATGGTGTTCAAGATATGTAATTACTACTTTGGTATGATGATACACATGATCATATAAGCTTATGCTTATATATTAAATATGAGAGTTAAGTAAGTGGTCATGTCACTAAACAACATTTATGGGGATAACTGCACATTAGATGTTAGGCTGCTGATAGAAAAATCATAAAACAATGTTTCTTTTTATGTCCTATTTCATCTAAATTTATTGGGTTTTTTTTCTTGTTTTCGTTTTGTCTTTTGTTATATTCTTTTTGAAAGATGTGAATTATTCGTGAATATGGGAGGTCTTGCATACATTGCATTAACCAGATTCGTGCTAGAGAGTCCACTCGCACAATAGATCCCCAACTTTAAACCACTCAATGAGAAACCACTATCACCCAAACTCGGACTTGAGACCTAAAGAGGAAAACTCACACAGACCCACCATATATGAAACTTAAATACCAGTGGCCACCACTAGAGCATGACTTTTTCAATCATTTCTAAACATAAATGATCATGGGTTTTCAATATAAAGACGTATTTGACATATATTGAAATTGATTCCCTGTTATTTTCTTTTGTCTTTATTTTAATTTTTTTAATGGGTTGTTAGATATATCTTCCCTCTAGTGTGGATGGTTTCTTGATCAAACTTTATCCAATTGGCTCTCTGCTTCAGAATTTTAAATGGACAAGAGTTTTTTAATAACTGGTGAAATTATTTTGTTGCAGTTTTATATCCGCATATAGAATTTTGTTTCAATATCTTAGAGAATTCCTTTCAGAAAAGAAAAAAAAAAATCTTAGAGAATCTCATTCTTGTGATATTTCATAACATTACAAAAGAAAAACAACAAAACCTATCTTTAGAGATAATGGTAACAAACTTATAGATGCGGCGGCCCGGCTGGAACGGCTGGGAGAAGACGGAGAGAACGACGACGTCCCTGTGGAAATAGTGTTGGGGACCGGTGAGGCGGTGACGGGGCTAGACGGGGCGGGGACGGTCCCCATACCGTTTAGTCTTACCTATTCACGATATAAAAGAGTGAGTGTAAAAGCTTCACTTTTCTCTCACCCCATAAACATTTATTTTTTATTATAGAAAAAAAATCGCACTCTTTCTGATAGGGTTAAACCCTAAAAGAGAAGAACTAGGAGAATATTTGGAGAAGATAGGAGAATTTCAAACTTCAAATCTGATTTCCTTCCATCATATTACGTACATAAATAAGTAAATAACCCAAACAATTACATTAGACTCCCTAACTACTAATAATTAGTAAAATACCCCTAAACTATTATTCTTCACGTAACAATACTTCCCCCTTAAAAGATTCTTGACCTCAGGAATCACAAAATAGAGAAAAAAAATGCAGCATCCATGAGTTTGGGTCGACTCATTCCAGGGTGGACGCCATTCGGTCCTTCCGATTGCAATCGGAGAAATCCTAGCGATGCGCCATGGTGGGCGCCAATCATTTACGGAACTCGCCTTTGCCTTTAAACACACACCAAAAAGATTGTTGTTAACAACGTCAATTATATCATCATCTGGAAGGGTATCAAACTTCCTACCATATTTGACATGAAGACCTTGACGAACAGGAACCGCATCACTGTTCGGAACCATTAGGCCAGCCTTAACAATATTGTATAGTCTAGTTTCGGGTTCTTCGCAAGCGCCATTAGCAAGGATTATGCAAAGTGTGTCTCTATGTTTTCTTCCTTTATGAAGAACGGTGTCTTCATTGAAGGGCTGGAGCTTTTTCACTGTCTCATGTAGTGCAACAATGGAATTATCATTGTTAATATTTTCATCAATAACAATTATGTCTTCTGTCTTCCGAGTACCCGTCCGCGAATCATTGCTAAACAGCCCTTTATCTGGGCCGCTGAAGCCGCCTCCGCCGCCGCTAAAACTGCCACCGCTTGAATGCTCCTTGAGTGCTCGTAAGATCTCTTCTTGTTGTTTCATCGACTGTTCTTGTTGTTTCAACTTGGCGGCTAGGGTTTCTTGGAGATTTGAGATTGCCTTGCCATGTTCCTTGAGAGTGCTGTCAATTTCTTGATTGCGAGTGTTAGTCATGGTAATCGAAAGTAATTCCGACCGGAGATCGGAACGGCTCTGATACCCTTGATAGGGTTAAACCCTAAAAGAGAAGAACTAGGAGAATATTTGGAGAAGATAGGAGAATTTCAAACTTCAAATCTGATTTCCTTCCATCATATTACGTACATAAATAAGTAAATAACCCAAACAGTTACATTAGACTCCCTAAACTACTAATAATTAGTAAAATACCCCTAAACTATTATTCTTCACGTAACACTTTCTCTTCCAACGAAAACAGAGATGAACTCTAGCAATGATTGTTGGCCGGAAAGGTTTGTTGAACGATTTCTTTACTTCTCTTCTCTTCACTTTAAGTTCATGGGGTGCGATCACGAAATTTTATGGGGTTCGATTCGGATTTAAATCCGCATATAACACTACTGTCGTTTTCTTAAGGGGTGTGCCCGCCCCTTTAGCCTACCATAGGTCCGTCCATGGTGGCTACACACATATACACCCTAAAAACTTCTTTTTCATTTATTCAGATTCCAACACACATATCACATTGTGTTCTTTAGAATAATATATCACTCGATCAGTCACTTTACTAGCTAGCTAGTGTGTATATATGTTGCTAGTGCAATACACTACCCTTATCACAAGCATATATTCAACTCCATCGCCAATTTACCATGCATTCCTCACCCAGCTTCGTGAAGTACGACTTCGACGAAACAAAATGGGTCGAAGACATTCGTAAATCAGTTGACGAACAAGACGATGAAGAAAAAAAGAATATTGTTTGTGTCTTCACTGTCCCTAAAGTGCTTCAAGCCACCGATCCCAAATGCTATATCCCACAACAAGTCGCGTTAGGCCCGTTCCACCATTTGCTGCCCGACGTCCACAACATGCAGAGGAACAAGGAGGCTGCTGCCCGAAGAACCCGAAAATACATGAATGATACCTTCGAGAACTTTGTGAAAAAAATGAAGGAAGATCACGAGGCTGAGATCCGTGCTTGCTACCATACGTTTCTGAGTATGTATGGTGACACACTAGTGTGGATGATGGTTGTTGACACGGCGTATTTACTTGATTTTCTTCAGGTGTATTTAGATAAAAAGGAAGGTGTGAATACGAAGGACGTTACAAAGGATCTGTCTCATATGGCGATTCTTCGAGATGTGGTGAAGGTGGAGAATCAGATCCCGTTGTTTTTACTCAGGAAGATGTTGGCCTATATAAAAACTGGTGAACTAAAGAACTCAGATGATGCTGATAACATGTTGAAGACAATGTTGAAAGAGTTGTATCGCGATCTTACTCCGTTTGTTGGAGAAGAATTGCGGGATCATGTTCCCATCGAAAAGTGTGTTCACCTGCTCGACTTTCTCTACCACATGACTGTGCCCGAAGCCGAATTCTACAGCAACACAAACCCTAGCACAGCGGTATGAGAGATTATGTTAGTTAAGCTTTATTGTTATATTATTATTATCAAATACCACCATGTCAAAAATCTTTAAAACTACCCTTAAGCCATAAAACACTGTCGGCGCCTTAACCTTGCCATAAACTATTTTTTTTTTTTATTTTAATAATGTTAAACTCCTTAACCAATCAAAGCCCACCACCAATCCTAATGGTCAAACAAGTGCATCGACATTTACACCATGTTCCCGGGTGGTCTTTGTGGCAAAACATACCCGCCTGGCCTACCCTTGTGGGTGGCGGCGGTGTTATGACACAAAAAGGAACCAATGAGTGGCCCGTCCCCCCTAACTAAAAAGGATGTTGGATTAGGGTTTCTTTATACACACCACTAACAATCTAATCTCACACCGTTTTAAAACACATGTTTGAGTTAGTACAAAACGGCGGTTTGAAGATCTGCTCTTGCACCATAAACCCCTCTTCTTTTAAAACTTTTAACAAGGTTGTTTGATGATTTGTAAAATGGCCGTTTATGACGGTTAGGGTTTGCGTCGTAACTCTTTATCTTTAAACGGCCGTTTGAATTTTTCGTCGAATGGTCGTTTGAGCTTGGGGTGGTATAGGATTACTAGGCCCTACATTAATCTTATAAACATAAATTGTTCATCAATAATTTAGTATATTCTCTCTGATAGAATTATCATGAGATCGACATGCCGGACGATCCAACCAGCGACTTGCTAGTTCAAGATGAAAAAGAAGAATCTTTAGCAAAAAGCCCTGATGTTTCAAAGGTTTGGAATGTCATATTGCAAGTAATCAAGAAAGTAGGTGTTATCAAGAAATTCAAGTTGGGGAAGCCAATGGCTGTGTGTAATAAATTACCATTAGTTTCTCTACTCAAACCAATATGGGAAAGCATTTTTGGTAGAGGACAGGAGAAACCGAAGGACGAAAATGGTGAGCCAAAAGCCCCAAAGATAGAAGAGATCAAGATCCCGTCGGTTACAGATATGGCCAAAGCAGGAATCCGTTTCAAACCGGTTGAAGGTGGAATATCCAACATTAGTTTTGATGTCAAAACATGTACATTGTACCTCCCGAAGGTGGAACTGGATGGGAACACCAAGGTTTATTTAAGAAACCTGGTAGCGCACGAAGCTTGTGTTGCAACGGGACCATTGGTGATGGCTCGTTACACCGAGTTAATGAATGGGATAATCGACACAGAACAAGACGCAAAGTATTTGAGTAAAAGAGATATAGTGTTCAACTATTTGAAGAGTGATAAAGAGGTTGCTGATTTATGGAACGGAATGAGTAAATCTGTGAAGTTGACAAAGGTGGATTACATGGATACAGTGGTTGCAAATGTGAATAAGATGTATGACCAAACATGGAGGGTGAAAATTTCCAAGTTATTGAAGAAATATGTGTTTGCATCTTGGAAGATTTTAACTTTGTTGGCTGCTTTGCTTATGTTGTTCTTGACTACTGTACAAGCTTTTTGCTCGGTGTATAGTTGTGTTCGAGTGTTTCATCAGCTCCCAGAGATTCCTGCTCAAGGGGTCGAGTGAGTATACTATGTACTATGTGTGTGTTTTTCTTTAAAAAATTAGTAACTTGTAAGACTTTGACTTAAGTATATCTGTGTGCATTTCTTTAAAATAACTACTTAAAATAAGTCAAGTTATGTAATGACAACTTTTGTAAGATACAAATAATATAATATCATTGTGCTATCAAGAAAACGACTAACTTTGGCTATGTTTATCATTGTGCTATTAAGAAAACGACTAACTTTGGCTATGTTTATAAGCAGTGGAATTTCCACGCACCTTGCGGAAAGAAATATATGTATGTTAACAAACAAAAAGTATTTTAGACCTAATTATGTAAAAGTTGTGTGAGAAAACATAAAATAAAACAAAAAAACGTTTGTGACGATAACTCGCCACGTTAGATTTTAACTTGCTTAGAGCATCTCTAACGATGGTCAAAGTCTATCCAACGGACTGCGTAGTTAGCATGTCACATCATTCTAAACCATAACCACTCCACACCCTCACTTTTCCTCCAACAATAAACAACTCCAAACCTCCACATCAAACCTCACTTTTTACACTAAAAAACAAAAAAAAAAAAATAGAATAAGTTTGTGAGTAGGTGGTCCCTACCATTTCGAATCAACCTAGTCTGCTCAAGCAAACCGGACCACATGAGTCAAACACCTCCAACCGGACCGTTGTTTATGCTCTTGTAGAAAAGATCATAAACGGTGTTTCTTTTTATATGTCCTATTTTAACAAAATTTATTGTTTTTCTTCGATGGATGTTATAAAACATCCGTCCGCGTATCAACGTAGAAATCTAAACATATTTCACAAAGGATTGCTTTGTTTTTCTATTGTTAGTTGTTGTTTTGTCTTTGTTATACGTTCATCCAATTTCAAATATAAAAAATCGATCATGATATTTTCAGTAAAGAGGAATTTGATATACTGAAATAGACACTACTAGAAAATTAGGCAATTGTCACCAAAGTTTTGCTACCGAAAAAAAAAAAAGGTAGCAATCTAGCAAATTAAGCGTGCTTATAGAAATTGATAGCTAAAAGGTGGCAAAATTTGTCACCATTTATTTCCCATCACAAATTCGTGGGAAACAAATTGCCATTATCTATATTGGGTTTTAAAATTGTGACTAACGAAATTCGTGGGCCAGATTTTTGTAATTGTGACCGGAAGAATGGTGGCAACATTAAAATTTAATTTGGGGATTGAATTGCCACTGTATTAGTCACCATAAAATTTGAGCGGGATTATTTTTATTTTTAGAGCGCCATATATTATCCACAATTAACTCACATAACCAGCCTCTCCACTAATTAGGGTTTTGATTGAATATTAAAACAAGAAACATAATACTACGTACCCTTATACATCATTCCATCAACCTCTGAATCGAAGAACTGGAGCTTCTGCATAAGGTATGATTCTTGTTCCTATGAGACCCTAGAACCCTAATTGAATGCAATTTCCTTTTCTCCTTGATGGAATTCTTTTCTTCAAAATATCAATCGATGTGGAATTAATCATCTACATGGTATTGAAATATCAATTATTTTAGAGTTCTGGTTTGTACGACCTTCTTCATGTGTAATTGAGTTTTTTTTTTCTTTTCAATAGATGGTTAACAATAGTTTTATTTACTTTCCAGTTGCTGCTGCTGGATTGAGGTTCTGTTTGTGCTTCTGTTTGACAGGTAACTTTTATTTCATTTTTTTGAGTGTTTGTTTTATGGATTATTGAATGTTCAGATGATGATAGGGTTTGTGATTGATCAGATATGGATTTTGAGATATATAATTGTACGATTTATGTTTATATGTAGCCATATTATTTGGAAATAAGTCAAACTGCAAACCAACAATATAACCAGTTCTGTTAAGTCCATTAAAACCATCAGTTGACCGGTTCGATAATGGGTCCGGTTATCAGTCATCTGTTAACACGTTAAGTTACAGACCGAAACTGAACACGTGAAGTACATTCTGTTTTCTGGTTATCTTTCTGGTCTTTTCCAACAGCGGGAGTCGGTCCACCATTCCCATTTAAACAGCCAGCTAGTTCCTTTGACTCAGATGAGGTGTCGGCATCCTCGATCGGAAGCATCTGTTTTGATCCCTCTAAAGCCACACCTGGTACAATGTTTTGATCCCTCTTTATTACACTTCTCGTCTGACCCGACCCGAATGACGACCGACTCGAAAATTCTAACGTTCGGTTGTGAAAAATCTTAAGACCTGAAAAAGCGGACCCCGTTGAAAAAAAATCATGGGTTCGCCACTGTGTGTGATTTTAATTTTCATTATTTTTTTTAAATTTTTTAGATTTTTTTTTATTTTTTAGGATTTTTTTTATTTTCTTTAGTTTTTTAGATTTTTTTGATTTTTTATCATTTTTTTTAATTTTTAGAGGTTTTTTATTATATTTTTTTATATGGATCGATCCGAGCCCGAGCTTCACTTATCGAGCTAGAGCCGATAAGTAAGTGAGCCCGAGCTCGTTTGGTAAGTGAGCCCGAGCCCGAGCCCGAGCTTCGCTTATCGAGCTCGAGCCGACTCGCGAGCCTAAACGCGCCAAATGTTTATTTAACTTTCCATTAATTATATTACATATATATGTAAAATATATTTGAGGTTGTCTTATCGTTTTAACGCAGCAGCGCCGGCTGCAGAAACACAGCAGCGGCTGCTCCAACTGAACACTTACGATCATTAGATAATCAAATTCAATAGCTGCAATTTGATTTGCTTGTATAGCATTGATTTAAAAACTATATAATTCACTTACTGCCTCATATTCTTTTTTCTCCATTTTATTGTTTACACACCTTATTTTTATTATAACTATATAATATTAGTACATATATTTTTATTCAGCATGTTAAAAACATGCTGAATAAACATTTGGCGCGCTGCTGCGTAACGCAGGTGTTTAAAACACCACTGTCGCACCTGATCTTGTTTATAAAAGGGTGGGGCATGTAATAACCTGTTAAAAAAGAGTATATTAAATAAATTAAGACAATGACTAAATTACCCCTTTATCAAGTTAGTTTTGTTAGAGTGTTAGTCATTTTGGATGGATTTAGCAACTTTTCCGTGGGTTTGGGTTTAGTCTAAACGGGTTCGGGTCAGTTTCAGGTTGAACCCGCGAACCCGTTTAGCTAAAGCGCAGGTCGGGTGTGTTTGATAACGGATCAAACGAGTTTGGGTCGATATGGGTCAAAATAGCCATAGTTATCAAAAGCGCGCGCTTTTGGAGCATAGGCGATTTTTTTGAGCGAAAAGTTATCAGATTATTGAAGTTTTGAGCGAAGGTTTTGTTTCGTTAACCGAAGAACAGGGACAGAATACCAACCCCAGAGCCAAAAGAAACAAGCCAAACTCGGAATCAAGATCCGGTAATAGGCAACCCATGTACACCAGCTCCAAAAGTCCCAGCTTTGGGTGTTCAGCAACGAAAACAGCAGATCCATGTACAGCTTAACAACGATCAGCCATCTTTTATACCCACCCAGCCTCGGCTGTATTGAAACCAAGGGTATAATAGGAACTCCAACTAGCTGTTACAAATCTTCTTTATTCCAAGAATTAATTCCTTATGTGATGAGGCTCCTAAACTTATAATGGATTTAAGGTCAAGATGGGTTTTTGTCAAGATGGATTTGGGCATGATAGGCTAAAAATATATATAAATAAAAAAACGAAAAATAAAAAAATCAAAAAAATTAAAAAAAAATAAAAAAATAAAAAAACCCATTCTGACCCGGACCGTTTCAACCCGAACCCTTTCCGACCCGAACCCATTCCGACCCGAACCCGTTTCGACCTGAACCAAAACAACCCTTTTTGTAATTGACCCGTTCCGACCCGAACCCGTTTTAAGGGCCCAAATCCAACTTTCACGTAATTCTGATGGGCTAGGAGACTTTCACAGCCCGCGGTAGGTAAGCCCATGGGTATCGTGACCCATGGCGCTACCCAAAACAATCAAATCGGCCTAACTAGGATTTGCGGCACGCAGAAAAGGACACTCAGACCTGTCGCGACGCGCGACAGGCGTCAGTTCTTCATATTTTCGTTTGTTTCATCTTCTGATCCTTTGTTCGAATACCCAACACTTGGATTTCTCGTATTATGGATCGTAATCTTCATCTTTTCAGCTACTTACTGCATCTCGATAATCAAAACGCAGCCACTGCTGCTGCTGTGTTTATGCAGCCGCTGCTGCGTTTATGCTTTGTATTCTTATTCTTATCCTTATTGTTGTTTTCACTTATATTCTTTTTCTTCCAATAACAAGTTCACTGCTACACAGATCAAATAACCTTTTGTTCTGTCCAGGGGCGGATCTATAGCCAAGAAAGGGGTTCCCAGGAACCTGTTCGGTTTGTAATTTGTAGTGTTAAGTTAAATAGAAAAATACTAAAGGAACCCTTTAATATTCTTTTGGGGAACCTGTAACATAAACTGTGTAGTGGACTGCTGGTAAAAGCCAATTTTGTATGTAGTTGATGTCTCAAGTTCGAGCCTACCAAGTTCTTTTTTCCTGTTTTTTGTGGCTTTTTCCTGGTATTCTACCTTTCAATGCATTATTTAATGTTTAAAAACAATAAGTTTCATGGTGTTTTGCCACTCAACGCATCATTTATCAAGAAACTTAATGTGTTCAAGATAAATGGGAATTTTGAGATTTGTTATAAGCATTCACTAGTTTTAGAAGAATTGAATCTTGGGACTTTCGGCTATGGTTTTCAATATAATATTTTTTCGTTTTGTTATTTATATGTAAGGATTTAGATTCAGTTTTAAATTTTGGATAGTATTGTATTCATTTTCTGTAACTAATTATCAAATCAATAATATGGTGTTATTTTGGAATCTTGTGATATTTGCATCAGTTTAATTAAATGAGTTTTCTTACATCATGCACAATGTAATAAGTTACACAAACTGCTGTAGCAAGAGAAAACCATGTGTAATCAAAATTCATTACAACAACCAGTCATACCTTAAAGATTGTACACAACTTCATGACGAAACTTACCTGAACCATCGAACTGACCCGAAATTTTTTATTTTTCGGACATTGGTCGCTTCTCCTGTTCGATTGCCAACTCCTGCTATATAATACCACATCACCGCTATCCGGACCCGTTTCAACCCGGACCCGTTCTGACCCGGACCCCTTTCAACCCGAAACCGTTCCGACCCGAATCAAAACAACCCTTATTTTAATTGACCCGTTTCGACCCGAACCCGTTTTGACCCGACCCAACCCGACCCGTTTGCCAGGTCTATTGGTAAGTATATATTTATTTTGACGTGGCCATATGTTTATTTGACTTACCTGTGGATCTGCATGTTTCTAGTAGAATAAAAAAAAGTGTTGAATAAAGAGTATGTATGTACAGTAAGTACATAGCAATGATCTGATATATCAACCCAAGTAACCTTTAATAGATTATTCATAACTTCATTTACAAAATACATATTTCTATTTGTTTAATTTAGTGAAATTAATTTATTAATAATTTTATTTTTAGAATTAAACTATTAGCATTAAGTTGAAGTTTCCATATGTTTTGTTTTGGATTTTGATTTTGCCAATGGTTTTAGAACACGACTTAATCCTCTTTACTTGAACCAATAATTTTAGGGAGCATTGATTAGTAATGGCGTGGTTTACCAATCGACAATGGATGTATGAAAAGACTGATACTGACGGATTTCTTAGTTCTGAATATTGTGACAATGTGGATTTGTTTTTGGACTTTGCATTTTCTAATGATGTAGTTGTTGATAAGATCAATAAGCATGGTGAGACAATATTTGAGATAAAATGTCCTTGTTTTAAATGCCAAAATATAAGTTATAGAGATAGAGCCACTATTCAAAAACACTTGTATAAGGAAGGTTTCATGCTTCGTTATGAAAAGTGGAGTGAACATGGCGAAAATTCTATGCGTGACGTCGGACAATCTTCTACTACAATGGAAGTTGATGATAATGAAGATGGTTACAGACGCATGGTGTTAGATAACATGGATGCATGTGGTTATACTTCAAATACTTTGGAAGGACATGTACCGAATCCAGAAGCAAAAAGCTTTTATGACATGTTACAAGCAGCTGATGAACCATTATGGGAGGGGATGAAGGCTACAAATTGTTCAAAGTTACAAGCTGCCACGAGTTTCTTAACATGGAAATCACTTTTCAACGTGTCTACCGCAGCTTACAACTATAACATTTCCATGGTTAATGCATTACTTCCTGAAGAGAATAAGCTCCCGAAAAACTTTTATGAAACAAAGAAGAGTTTGGAAAAGTTAAGTCTTCCTTACGAAAGAATTGACGTTTGCAAAAACCATTGCATGTTATTCTATAAGCAAGACAAAACATTAACGCGATGTAAATATTGTAAGGAATCTCGTTATAAGAGTCACAAAAATAAGGTACCTAATTTGGTGATGTCGTACATGCCAATTGGTCCTAGACTCAAGAGGTTGTATATGTCTTCAAAAACAGCCAAAGATATGACATGGCACCATGATCACAAAACAACAGAGGGTAGCATGGCACATCCAAGTGATGGCATCGCTTGGAAGCATTTTGATGCAGTGGATCCTGACTTTGCAAAAGAGATTCGAAATGTTCGTCTTGGGTTATGCACCGATGGTTTCAATCCAAATAACTCCAACTCAATTCCATACTCATTGTGGCCTGTCTTTCTTACAATCTATAACTTACCTCCTTGGATGTGTATGAAAGATTCATTTATTGAAGTATGTTTGATTATTCCTGGCGGGAAGAGCCCGGGTCAAAACATCGATGTGTTTTTAAGACCATTAATTGACGAGTTGAAAGAGTTGTATAAGGAAGGCATTGAAGTTTATGATGCTTATCATAAAGAAAATTTTATTATGCGAGCTATTCTTTTATGGACAGTTAGTGACTTTCCTGCCTACGCAATGTTATCGGGTTGGAGCACTCATGGTCGATTAGCTTGCCCATATTGTATGGGAGACACAAAAGCTTTTCGATTAGATGCTGGAGGCAAAGCATGTTGGTTCGACTGTCATCGAAGGTTTCTACCAAAGACTCATCCTTTTCGTAAAGATGCAAATGGATTTCGAAGATCAACAAGGTCCTTATTGGGACCTCCACCTGAGTTAACTGGTTGGGATATTTTTGAAGAAGTCTCTAACATCCCAGTTGTCTATGAAGGTGAAACGTCTAACCCAAAGCGTAGAGATCCAGAATTTGGCAAAACCCATAATTGGGTGAAGAAAAGCATTTTTTGGGAGCTTGAATATTGGCCCATGTTGTTAATCCGACACAACCTTGATGTGATTCACATTGAGAAGAATGTTTTTGAGAATTTATTTCAAACGGTGATGGATACTTCTAAGACAAAAGATAATGTCAACGCAAGGAAGGATGTAGAAAAGTATTGCAATCGACCATCATTACATCTGTCGAGAAGAGACAATAATAAATTTTCTAAACCAAAAGCAACATACACTTTAACTAAACCGCAAGTAAATGAAGTCTGTAAATGGTTGAAACAAGTTAAGTTTCCTGACGGCTATGCTTCAAATATTGGGGGATGTGTGAACCTTAAGGATAATACCTTTTACAACTTTAAAAGCCATGAATGTCATGTCTTCATGCAACGATTATTTCCTATTGTCTTACGAGGGATGCTACCAAAGCAAATATGGGAATCAATACTAGAGCTTTGCACGTTCTTTCGTGTCATATGCTCAAGGGTTCTACACCTTGAAGATTTACGAAAGTTGAAGAGTAGTATCGTCATAACTATTTGCAAGTTAGAAAAAATCTTTCCACCTGGGTTCTTTGACTCAATGGAACACCTTGTTATACATTTGGCGAATGAAGCTATCCTCGGAGGTCCGGTGCAGTTTAGGTGGATGTATCCCTACGAGAGGTAATCATTTTTAACTTAATAACATATCAATTTCACATATTATATGTTAGATAACTTCTAACTTTCCAGTTCATTTTTATAGGAAATTGGGTCGATTAAAAAGAATGATTAAAAACAAAGGGAATATAGAAGGTTCCATTGTTCAGTCTAATCTTGTGGATGAACTTTCAAACTATTGCTCTCTGTATCTAGAGCCGACAGTTCGTGAACCACGCAACTTTGCCCCTAACATTCCTTGTTCTTCAAGTACCGATCTTCGATTAAGTATATTCAAACATCCTTCTCGAAGATTATTTGAAAAGGGTGGACATGACAAAATTCTTACACAAAAAGATAGAGACAAGGCTCATACTTATATATTACTTAATTGTGAAGAGGTTCTCGAGTCCGTTTGGCTATTTGATAATGAGTTGAGAGATTCCTTCCCACACTTTGATGAAGCAACCCTTGATAAAATGAAAGAGAAGGAATTTGCTAAGTGGTTGCAGGAGCATGTAAGCATTCTGACACACCTTTGTCTTTATGTCATAGCATTAAAAAAAACTAACATAATTTTATGAATGTAGGTTATGAATGTTCCAAATAAGGAACATCTAAGAGACATAGCCCAAGGGCCGCTTACTTATGTAAAATCTCACAAGGGATATTTTGTCAATGGTTACAAGTTTCACACACAAACAGCTTATGATGGCCGAGTCACACAAAATTGTGGTGTCTGTGTCAAAGGGGCTACGTACGACAAAAATGAAAACGACTACTATGGATTATTAGATGAGATCCTAGAGTTGGAATACCATAGCACCACCGGGCGTTGTGTGGTTGTTTTGTTTAGATGTACTTGGTTTGATCCTGTGAAGGGGGTAAGGGTAGACCCCAAAACTCATATGGTTGATGTTAAACCTACGGTAATAGGATGTGTTGATGACCCCTTTATCTTAGCATCACAAGCGCAACAAGTGTATTATACATCATATCCTTCAAAAGCAAAAGAACTAAATGGTTGGTTAGCGGTTGTAAAGACGACCCCAAGGGGAGTTTACCAACTCGCCCAAGATGTTACTGAAGTGGTGGAGGATGATGATGCCGACATGGAACATTTCTTTCAAGAGAATGAAAGGGTAGAATGCACAGTTACAGAGGATCTTCTCCCCATTTCTTATGTACATGAGAATGGAAGGTCAGAAGAAGGGAAGATGTCGACGATTATAATAATGATGAAGTTGAGTTTGAAGCCACACATTTAGCTGATGAGGGTTTTAACGATAATGATGAAGAAGTTCAGTTTAACAATGAAAATTCTGAGAATGAAGAATCGAGTGACAGGTTTGATTTATATATATGGTTAGGTTTTTATTTAGAATTGTGCATAATCTATTTTCCTTCCAAATAATGTTTTGCTTGCTAATTAGTTGTCTAACATTCAAAGTGATTGTAATTAATTTGTGTTATCAGATATATTTTTTTTCTAAATATTTATTGTTGCTTTTGTTGCAGATATCATGGCACGTACTATGGGTCGAGGTAGTGTTCCAGCTGGTGGTCGAGGTGTTGGGCAAGATGTTGGTCAAGCTGGTGGACGAGGTATTGGACGAGGTAGTAGTCAAGGTAGCCATCTTGCTACTACTCAAGAGGTTTGGCGTTGTGGTGGTCGAGTTTATATGCGAGGTGGTGGTCAAGTGGGTGATCGAGTAGTTGGGCGACGTAGTGGTATAGGTAGCAGTCAAAGTAGTGGTCAAACGGGTGATCGAGGAGTTGGGCGAGGTGGTGGTATAGGTAACAGTCAAAGTAGTGATCAAGCGGGTGATCGTGTAGTTGGGCGAGGTGGTGGTATAGGTAACAGTCAAAGTAGTGGTCAAGCGGGTGATCGAGGAGTTGGGCGAGGTGGTGGTATAGGTAACAATCAAAGTAGTGGTCAAGCGGGTGATCGAGGAGTTGGGCAAGGTGGTGTTCATTCCAGTGATCGAGGTGTTGGTGATGTTGATGTTGAGTATGATTTTCACTTGATGAATTCTCCTATTGAGAGTAGCGCTGGTGATGATGAGTCTGCTTTTCATGTTGCTCCCGCGAGGCGGGGAAGCGCTTCCCAAGCCCAAGTACCTGAACCTATCAATCGCGATTGGATTTGGGTTGTAGAAGGAGAGTAAGTACACATGTATTGTTTCTTTATGTACATAAAATATGTTACTAATATGGTTTTGTATTCATTGCTTTCAATTTGTAGATTTAGTAATCAAGGGACTGCTACCCGGACTATTTCATCAAATTTAATAAGTTTGTGGTCCGGTCCATGGGACAGCTGGAGAGATGTTCCTAATGAGCACAGGACACGATTGTTTGAGCGATTCCAGGTGTGTGTACTTAGACAATTTTTATTTAACTTGTTGGAATATTATGTATGTTTATTTAATTTTTTTTTTCTTCATAGATGTATTATCAGTGGGAGGAGAGAAACCATGCACCAATTTATAGGTGCTGGGAGAAGTGCATTGCTGGTAAATTCCCCACTTTGTTGCGTAACGTACGGAAGGAGGCTAAAGCTATGGCGAAACAACAAGGTAAAAATGTTGGAGACGATATGACCGATCTTATTGACTTTAAACCAACATGGATAAGATCTGAGATATGGAAACAAATGCTTGACCACTGGAACACACCTAAGTGGAAAGCAAAGTCTTTAAGAAACAAAGAGATTAGAAGTAGGGCCACCGGCGGCAAACATACGCTAGGATCTCAATCCTATGTGACCATGAAAAGAAAAGCGGTAAAAATTGTTAATTTCCCTCTTTTATTATATATATATATCATGTCAATATTATCATTTTTATTAACTTCCAAATTCTACAGGAAAGGAAACTTGGGCGTGAATTGACGATTCGTGAAGCATATAAGCAATCACACTGCAGGAAAGGAAGTCGACCATTGGATAAAGATCTAAGTTGTAGCAACTCACTAATTTTGGACGTTGATTCGGAAGGGGACGCTCAAGAAGAAAATCTTGTATGGGTTGATGCTAGGGCAGAGGAGACTTGGGTAAGTCAATTGATTAGTAAATCTAAACAAAGTATTTCGAAATTAAAAACACGAAGTTTATTACAATGAAATTTGTAAAATATAATTATGTGTTTATCCCATTAGGTTAAATATGAAGGTTTTCTTGGAATTCTTGTTCGACCTAATACAGTAAAATCTTGCTTTAGATTTGTTGAAATCTCTATCTCTATCTTCAATTTAATGTAAACATATAAATCATATTAATAATTTCTAGTGGTTTCTCTTTGATTTTGAGATGAATAATTAATTTGGTGTATATGTATGTATGACTAATGGGTTGGGAGATAAGTGATGTGTGTAAATGCAACATATAAATTACATAAAATAAGGCATAAAACTAACCTCTTTTAAGTACTAATGTTGGAAAAAGTGTGTTTTTGTCTTCCTTTTGTATTTTCAGGATTAAATGAGCTCAAATTAATAAAAGAAGCAAAAAGGCAGTTAAATCTAACATAAATACAAGAAAAGGAACAAAAGTGGATTGCCCGACCCCTCGACAGCATCCTCCCAAGCAAAACAGAGAAGGCAGAAGACTGAACACGCCCCGTGCTCAGCGAGCACGGGGCCGTGCCCAAGAATGAGCAGAAAAGACATACATGTAGAAGCTTCTATTGCTCACCACGGGGGCGTGCCCAGTGAACACGGGGGCGTGCCCAAAGTACTGCAGGCGCATTAATTGTAATTGTGAATTACAATTAATGAGGAGAGATAGTGTCAGACAGGCACGGGGCCGTGCCCAGGCCTCTGTTCAGCCTATAAATAGGAGTGCTTGGCTTCATTGCAACTCATCCCTTGGCACACCACCTCTCTCACACTTCATCCACCTCCCACCTCCATCACAACACCATCATCCACCACCATCATCCATTGTCCATCATAGAGTGTGTGAGTCGTCTCGGGATCCAAGATTGATCGTAAGAGTTCTTGACAATCAAGGCCATGTTTGCCTAAGTCTCTTACATCACTTGGTGAAGACAAGTGTTTAGTATAATACTTTTTATTTTTAATCTTTTGCACTTTTTATTTGGTTTTGTATTAATGACTTTAATAACTAGTTGCTTATGTTGAAGGTGACTTTTCCTTATCGTTTGTCCGTGGTGTCTTGGCATTATTTTACTGTCTATATAAAATAAAAGATTTTCACCATTCATATCTCCACGGTCTATATGGAGGTATGTTGGCTACCTGGTCGGGGGTTAAGGGAACGGTTTGGTAAGGGTCTTGCCCTTGTTCAGCGTTTAGAGGTCCTGCAAGGGACCTGGGTCAAATTTAGTAGGATCTCCTTCAATACCCAAAGGTATTGGATGGCGGGGATCCAAACTCTTTGACCCCCTCATAAGTTAACTACTATTAATACTATAACCCGGCTATTTAGGACTGTATCCCTGCTGACTCAGACTACTTAGTCGAAGGTAACGTCACCTCCAAAAGAGGGGCCTACCATAATTTGCATTAATAACTTAATTCATTATCTTTCAATAATCCGACCCTTTAGGATTGTATCCTTGCTGACTCAAACTACTGGGTTGAGGGTAACGTCGCCTTCAAAAGAGGGGCCTACTACAATAACTAAGATAATCTCTTAAACAAGTGCGAAAATAATAAAAGGTTATACTAATACACGAGTCGGATCCAAGTGATTCATCTTGTCTATCTGTTTTTTTTTTTTCAGCATTTAGTTAGTTTTATTTTCTTAGTTTAAAAATCTTTTTCTAACATTTTGATTTGATTAGACGTTGAGGATAAACCGGTACTAAAAGATCTTGTGTCCTTGGACGACCTCGGTATCTTACCAACACTATACTACGTCCACGATGGGTGCACTTTCCCACATGTGTGTTTAGTGTTAGTAAATATCGTGTTGTATAAATTTAAAACTTGGCTAAAAAGTGTAAAAAGGGCTTAAAATATATACCAAAAATATATTACACTACACGCACATCAAGTTTTTGGCGCCGTTGCCGGGGACACAAGGATTTTAAGAAAGTTAGGAATCAACGGCCTAATCATTTTTTTTATTTTCTTTTTAATTTTTTTAGGATTTTCTTAGTTTTTCAGCTTCTGCAGAGCTCAGCACGGGCCGTGCCCAGCGTTGTTACTGGCAGTTTTTAGTTTTCCAAGTTACAGAAGGCTGACCACGGGGCCGTGTCGGTGCAACACGGGGCCGTGTCCAACTCTCCAGTAACTGGGATCTGGAAAATAATCACTGTAACTCCGACCACGGGCCGTGTTCACTGAGCACGGGGCCGTGGTAAACCTTCTGACCAGCATTCTTTTCTGTTTTTGTTGCAGGACTTGGAACCAGACGCCAACCCTACGTAATGTATGAGCTCCAGTTCTAATAAGGACATAAAAGAACCTCTAGAAGAACCCGAACGCTTTCTCAGGAAAAGACTAAAAGCCAAAAACCAAGAGAAAGTTTCGGGGAACCCACTCCCAATGGCGGACCAACGTACCCTCATGGATTATCTACGACCCACCGTAGGTAATCTTGTCACACCCCGAAATTTCCATATATTACCGGTGGGCCCGGTGGGGAGTATCGTGACGTAATTGATATCATCATAGTCAAACAACACAATTTAAATGCACAGCGGAAGCAAAAGATAATTTTTTACAACCGAATGAGAATATCAAAGTATTACAAACGGTATGCAAAGGGATCCACAGGCGGATCAAAATAAAAGAAAACTGTTCAACAGACTTTAGGCATCTAAAACTTGCAAGATTCCCTATTGACGCCCTGAGCTCCCAGCCAATTAATTACGTACAGTACCTGTCACTTAACCTTTTTGGAAAATACGTCAGTTTTCACTGGTAAATACAATTTAACTTACTCATTTTGAAAACGTTTAGAAAATTGATTTGAATGCACAAGGCACAAAATATTTTTATAACTTGGGACAATTTTATTAATAAAAATCTTGTATTTTATTTACATGTTTGTCCAACATTTAGGGCCGGTGATTATACATATACAAGCCGGTCATGATAAATAGACACACCACAAATATAATCTCACAAGAAGACACCCTTACGAGTGACTATATGTTTTACATAAGCAACAGGAGGTGTTTTGCCTACACCTTGTGCTTACGTTGCGGCCATTCACTTTTTAAATGAGCCAAGGATATCCAGGACACGGTCATTAACCCCCAATGTTATTTGTTATCAAGCAATACAGATCAAAACGGGATTATGCAATTTAATCATCTCCGATTAAAAGGTTTCTACATCCGACCAAGCGGTATTTTTATAATACCGTATCCCAAGCTCGTATAAGGGAAAATAAGTTAAACGTATTTACCTGAGCTAAATATAAATTCAATCCCAGCCGTATATCAAATCAGCAAGCACAAGTACTTCTACTGGGGCTCTTAATCTGGAACGAAGGTTTTAATAACCTATTAGATTCCTAACGGGTCTTATTTAAGCCTATGCTTAGACCGGTTAATTTTAAAGGAGGATACGGTTCAAAACGCATGATTAAGCGCAGAACGGATTAGAATATGATTTAGACCCGACAAGTTTGGAGACTTGTATAATATGGGTAAACTAAACACATTCTGGATTTTGAAGTGAAAATGATAAGGTTTGACCCGTTTTGGTTATTTTATGCAAACTAGTTACATAAACCGATCCGAACGCGAAACATGCGTAACGAGTAACCATAAGAGTCATGAACAAGTTTGCTAAGTTAATATGCCTTAAACATGTTGTGATATCAGAATGATACCTTCCATTATGCCCCAAATGGTTTTAGACCCAATTTATGCCTCATAAGGGCATTTTGGTCATTTTAAAGGGTGAAAAAGGGTTTAAATAATAACCTGAGTTACAGGTCTGATTAAATCCGTAAATATACTTAATTTACTAAGTTATAACAGTAGGGTATTAATCCTATGTGAAATTTATCGATCTTAATCATTCTAGACACCGTAGGGGCGTTTTGGTAATTTCACATATGCTTAAAAGGTCAAAACTGGAATTCTGATCTTAAGATATTCTCCTACTGTTTAAAATATAAAATTTTACTAAATACATCAGTAGGTTTCACCCTCATATGCTTAGATAGGTTCTAGCACATACTTATGCGTTAAAAACGCTTAAAAGGCGATTTGGAGCCATTTCCGGGTTTTATATAGAAAGCTGATATTTTTAAAATTCCAGAAGGCTCAAAATAATTTATTTAACATATTAGATTAGTAGAAAAAGGTTTGGGGTCAATCGGATTTATAAAACTCATTTTATAGCCCAAAAGGGCAAAACCGGCATTAGTCGAATTAAGCTTAGAACACTAAGTTATGCTCAGCCTAAAAATAAATAAAAATCTCCAAAAATCCCAAAATATTATATTACATCATTAGGTATAAAGTTTGGTATCGAAAATCGGGTTTAGATAGGCTATATGCTAATTACGCCGATTAATTCATAAAAACTTTCTAATTACGCTAATGAACATAACTCCTATTTTAGACCTCAAACTGATATCAAATTTTGGGTACAAGTTTATAAATCAGTAACTAAGGTTTCTACTCTTTTACATTTTCAAAAATCACATTTTAAGGGCATTTGGGCATAATGGTCAACTTTTAAGCATTTTACGGAAACATGTATGAACTAGGATTTCTATGGAACCAAGTTGTATAACCTTGGAGGGTTATACTAACTTATAATATGGTCCTAATGGAATCCTAAGGCATATCTAAATTAATCTAAATCGGGTCAGAACTGAAAGTCAAAGCAAAAGTCAACTTTTGCGACTTTCGGTTCCGAACCGAGCCTATACTTAGAATTGTCGGGTTAAACATGCTTAGACATGATCAACTAATATTTACCAAGTTATTAAAGTGAGAAAACTGATTTTATGGTTTTTATATTAATAGTTATGAATTTATTTAAAACTAACCCGTTTGACTTTCATTTGACCCGACAATTTAACTAAGTAAACGTGGTAATTAGGAGGTGCCCTTTTGAGGGTTAAACACCTACCTAATTACGGTCACGTAGCCATGTTCTTTGCGAACAATGGCTTAACCGTTTAAAAGTCAAAGCGTTTATCGAAAACGCTTGACTTTCGGTTAGAACGCTAAAAATTAAACTAAGCATGAAGGGATTACTTACAAGAGTCCAAAGGACTGAGGGAGGTTCTCAAAAAGGTTCAAGATCCTCTCCAATTCAGAGAATAAGCAGATTAGAAGGAAAGGTGCAAAAGAAGTGAAGTGGGGAATGGGTATTTATAGGTTTTTGAGGACCGTTAGGATCGTTCCTCGTAAACCGTGATTGAATCCGAACCCTACACATATTACCCATGGTTTTATAAACAATGGGCAGCCCCTAGTTTCCAAAAAAACCATTTACAATTGATAGAAACTGCTGGAACAGGCTGTTTACAGCTGTTTAGCAGCAAACAGCACTTTCATATATGGCAGAAATGGCCCCTGTGAGCTTTTATGGTCACTTTAGGCACGTTCAAGGCCCATTAACCTCATTTTAAGGCCCCACTATGATGTTTAAACATAGGGAACATGAAACGTGTTCAAAAACATGTCGGATGTCGGTTCCTTTGGCCGTACGGTCACGTAGTGCGTCAAATTACGACGAAACACGGACGAACGCTAAAAACGGTCCAAATTACGCGACGAGCGGAATTTTATCATGCCACACACTAAAATAAAATATTTTAGTGCTTACATAAATTTTTGGGTGTCCGGGGATATTCAGACTGCGAGATATGCGCAAAAGTGCAAACTTGTGCACTTTTTGACACTTTTAGTCCCTGCATGACATAAACCTATATCTAAGCTATATAAAGGATAAATAGGGTATGTTTAACTTATGGACATATTCCGGAAGGTCCGTTACCATACGATTCGACCTCCTTTTGCAGTTTGACGCAATTAGTCCCTTAATTGCGCAAAGTAGCGCGAAATGCCGTTTAATGATATCTAAGCCTTCCATGGCCCATAATAATCATTCCCAAGCATATATTTAAATATTAATACGCTCCCGTTTGCTTAAATGGTCACCGAATGGCGTAGATTCAAAAGTTGACGCTTTAGGCCCCTCTATTGCGCAAACTTGCGCATTTCATCACTTATTAGCATTGAAGCCTCATCTAATCCATATTAGGCATCCTTGAAAGTATTATTAAACATTACGATGCTTTGGGTTCTCTAAAAGGTCATTCAGAGGTATAATTAAACATATTGACACTTTTAGTCCCTTATACTTACAAAGTTGCGCGTAACGTCACTTAAAGGCACAAAAGCCTTGGACGGCCAACGATTGGCATTCTCGAGATCATAATCAAATATCATGAAGCTCTCGGTTTGTTAAAAGGTCACTCAGAGGTAAGAATTGACATGTTGACGCTTTTAACCCTTTATTGCGCAAACTTTCAATTAAATACACAAACGGCTACACTTGATCAACAAGTGGCTTATTTGTGAATATAAAACCATAAAAGGTTATTTAAAAACTTATTTTAGGTATGCTAACACTTCCAGTCCTTTCATAATCAAAGTTTTTGATTTTTCGAAAAATTAGTCCCTAAATCCCAAGGTTTGACTTTATTAGGGTTTATTACACGTGTCAATACATCATTGGACGTGATTTTACGAGGTGTTACATCCTCACCCCCTTAAAATAAATCTTGACCTCGAGATTTGCTAAAGTAATGGAAGTACCTTCTGCCTTATATTGGACTTAATTTTCATAGCATACTTGGGGCCTCTCCAAGCACCCAAGTTGACTTCTATAATTGGTACATGTATCCCTTTAGAGCATTCTTAACCTACCGATCCTTGATCGATACGGGTTCTTATTATATCATAAAGTTTCATTAATCTGCCTATCATTACGCGATAATGTGTTTCGACTTATTGGCGAAACCTATCTTTAAATTATCAGTGTGGTTCACATTGCGAACTCCACTAGGCTCCTTACATAGGTTTTAGCTTATAGGCTATTGACCTTTGTTGCATTCAATTTCCGAATGCTCCTATATATCCAGGACTTAACTTTTCTTGAGAAATTTAAAATTTTGCACACCCTTCTAAGGGTGATACCTTCGATTGAACCTTATTCCTTATTAAGGACTTAAGAAGGTTGCAACTTTTATCAATCCTAAATTTTCTGCCGATTACTGGCAACTTTAAGATAATTATGAATTTGAATGATCTTATTTGTTGTTTCCAATGCAACTTTCAGATCCTGATAATTGGACTTACTAATCTATTGTTCTAACAATAGATGTTTAACATTCCATCTATATAAGGTCTCCAAAGGAGCAACCTTGATACTTATATAACAACTATTATAGAAAAACTTATTTTAAGGTGAGATGGTTATTCCAACCACTTAAAACCAATCTTAAGGAATAGCTAATCCTCACAGCTAGTCGAACAAATTCGACGATCCTGGGTAGCTAACGACGATTCTTAATCGTTGCCTAAATAGGGTTGCGGTAATCAAATGTATAAGCAAATGAACCGTCTTTCTTACTTAACCGTATCAAATCCTCAGAATATCGAGTTAGGCTATATGAACCTCTATCTTAAAACTCACTTAATCAGGGTTCTGATTCTTCCAATGATGGTACCAGTCATCATGGAGATTTCGCAATAATGCAGCCCTAAGCGGGATGTTGATCTTAACTCTACTTGCCTCTTAAGGAGGTAAACAGGGTAATCTTAGGAGAATATAATCAAGATACAAGGAGGTTATAGAGATTTTCCATATCTCAGGCTCCAGTTCATCCATCAATGCTTGTGTCAAATAAGCGACACATTTAGGTTACAAGTCCACGAATTTCTTAATCGGGAACATTTACTTGGACAATTCCATTCTGGATATCTTCCTTGAATACCATTAGTTGACTTTTAGTATCATATGATTATTGGAATATCTTTGGGGTTCCATGCATTAAACCTCCATACTGATCAGGCATGGAAGCAATCTATGGAACATATTAAGATACACCAATCCTCATATGGAGCTTTTGTCATACCACTTGGTATTCGTAATCAATAGGGATTGAAGAGATATCAATTACATATGAATGCACTTTATCTGGAGAGAGGGTACGTTAGAATTTCATGACTGGGGATTTCTGATGGAACAGAAGAAATGGTTCCTATAATTTTGTCTGCAAGTTTTACCTTACACTTAGTATCTAAGGTTCCCGAGAGAGATTTTAAAAGTTTTCTACACTTAAGGTTTATGAAGGATTTGGAGCAAGTAGCATTTAGCTCTTGGATCTTTTTCACTGACTCCTTCACAGCTTTTCCAACAGCTGCGTCTATCATAGTTAGAATAATATCCTTGTCAATTTTGAGGTTCTCAATTGTAGCATCATTAGCATGCGTTGTATTATCAATGGCACGATTGACTGTTGTCTTATCCGCGTTTGTCATACTCAAGTTTTGGTTCTTATTACCAAACGAATCGATTTCCTAGTTGCAGTCCAACAGTTGCTATTCATCACCCTAATGGCCTTAGCATATACTAACCATGGCATCATTAAACCATGCAGGCCAATATAGCACTAACATTCTTAATGAACGTTATTTAAAAGAATATACATCAATATTACTTAGCCTAGGTCATAAAAGACCATCAATGGCATTTAAGGTTTGGACCTAGTCCATCACCCTTTTTGACAGAGGATCAAAATGTCACATCTGTCTTGAGCATACTGATGATTTTGGATATCTTGAAAGCTTGACATAGGGATGTTTGATAAGAGTGATTCCTAGTATAAAATATCTATCTAAGATTGTTGAAGCAGTCTCTAGAGTATCATCGGCCAATTCCACCTTGCGCTATATGCCTAAGGTCCTTCTAGGCAGATACAACCGCTTACAACATTTATTGTCCATAATAGACTTATCTATGTTGGTATCAAATAAATTTCTGTATAAACTCTTGATAAGGAAAGGTACCTGCTATATCGTCGTCATTCTGCACCAACTCCTGAGCATTCCTCTGGAAGAATCACGCGCTTGTTTCCTTGGCCCCTCCATGCTTCTTTATAAGTTTTGGGCAGTTGGTTTTGATGTGTCCTTCCTCGTTACAGTTGTAACATGTCGCGTTCTTCAACTCCTTGCAATCTAAAGTCTCGTGACCCTTGGTCTTGCAAATTCCACACAGTTTAGCACTTGGGTCAATTGTACATTTTCCAGAATGTTGCTTTCTGCAGTTACTGCATTTGGGTTTGTCATTAGATTGACTCGAATTTTTCCTAAACTCGGAATCCTTCTTGCTCTTAAAACTTCCCTTTTTCTTCCTGTCAGATTGCTGAGAGTTTTCCTCCTCTCTTTCCCCTTTTTCCCTCGCCAGAAGCCTTAATAGACTTATTTCTGATTGCATCTAAGGTGAGAGATAGGGATAAGTCCACCGCGGACCTGTATGTGGTAGGCCTAGATGCTTTAACATTCCCCTTTATCTCTGGTGCTAGGCCTCCAATAAAACGCGCTATGCGTTTAGGTTCAGGGGTGACTAAATATGGAACTAGGCGGGACATAGTGTTAAAACTTGTCACATATGCCTGACAATCCAAATTCTCCATGACCAGAGTCAAGAAGTCTGATTCTATCTTTTCTACCTCATGCTGAGGACAATAGTTTTCCTTGATCAATGCCTCAAATTGATCCCAAGATAAGTTATAAAGTAGGGTCTTTCCCGTGGCTTGGAGCAATGATCTCCACTATGCCAACGCTTCTCCTTTGAATGATTGTGAAACAAATTTCACAACATCCTGTTCTGCA
The DNA here is from genome assembly GCF_002127325.2 of Helianthus annuus. Taxonomy (NCBI): domain Eukaryota; kingdom Viridiplantae; phylum Streptophyta; class Magnoliopsida; order Asterales; family Asteraceae; genus Helianthus; species Helianthus annuus. Next base: position 5,121,643 of record NC_035448.2, on the reverse strand, counting down.
CAACCGCTGATGTCAACAACAGTGTCCATTTTATCGAGCCATGTCATGCAATCGATGGCTCCTTTCTCTCCTGTAAAGTCTCTGGGCTTGCAGGAGACAAAATATTTATAGGAGCAGCTCTTAACTGGTGCCTCTTGATGAAGCACAACCTGACCAGACGGGACACTCCTCTGATTTGATGAGTGATGAACATCGTCTTCCTCTGACTCATGTGATTTAGGAGGGGGCTTACTACGAGCCAAAGATAGAGTCTTAGAGTGTGCATCCCTTGATTCATTATTTTGTCTGTCGAGAGCTCGAGTAACAGCATCATCTATTAATGCCTGTAGTTCTGCACCAGTTATATTAATTCTGGTAGTATCATTGTTCTCCTTCGGGTGGCTGTTAACCCCGTCTGACCCAGCCATGTAGCTTGATTGCTATATAAATATTGACAATGATTTATTCGAAGGTTATTATGGGATTATCATTTTTGATGACTCATTAACCATGGTAATATGAACCATATGGGTTAATTTATTAATTATATTTAATTAGTATTTTCATTATAATTTATCCTAGTTATAAATCATTAAGGATATTAAAGTGGCACAAAAGGCCTAATCACAAGGATGGTTTTGAATTTATAAGCTATGATCGTATGGGATCGAGACATTTAGGGTTTGAACATAGTTAGTTACTTTTCTTGACAGAGAGTCGAAGACTACAACTGTTTTTTTTCTTTTGGGACAACAGATATAGCCCGTAGGCATTTCCCTTCTGAGGGATGTTTATGGTATGATTATCTTTTCAGATGCTATTAGTCGAGATCGTATGGATCCTACCGACTATGATGCTTGGACGCAATCCAACATCTTTAGACAGGGGGTAAAGACCACCACTGTCGTTGTCTTATCGGACAATAAGTTTAGCCCGTAGGCACTTCATCACTAATGGATGTTTATAATATGATCATCTTATAGGATGATATAAGCCATGATTTCTGGATCATTAGGCTAGATCAGGAAGTTTGAAGAATTCCAATATAGGAATGATTATTGTGATTTTCTCGAATCACTTTTGTCAGGAGTGCTAACACGTTCTCAGGTGTTAACAAGAATCTGAATCTCTTTTAAACAGGTTTTTCCATCTTAGCCAAGTCTTTAATGACATTCAAGCTAGGTTATGCCTTTTAAGATTTTCTTTAATATTTAACACAGAACAATCCTAAATTAAGATGTTAATAAGGATCTGAATCTGATTGAGGAACTACCATCTTGGCCCTGTCTTTACATGACACGTGGCTAGGTCTTGTCCTTTTTAGATTTTTGCCATTCTATTAAAATGGTAGATTTTATAAAAGGAATGTTATTTTTATTTATTTCATATTTCATGTTTTAGCATGAAAATTTAAAGTTAATCATTCCACTGTATAAAATTAGAGTACAGATCTGCCCTAAACGGGACTTGAAAAGAATGATGTTATCCTTGAAGGGACTGAAAGATAAATATGTCCTTATAAGGACTATTAAAGAAACGATCTTTAGCAAAAGGAGTTTTCTTCTTTATTTTATTTCTGAATGTTTTCTCCCTGGATGCACGATTCATTCTAGTCGCGGTACAAAGCTCAGCATTTCAAGGCTCCAGTTGTAGAGGATTTCCAATACGGCTTGTTTGCTTGGCGACATATTCAAAATATATATAAAATTGGAAGCAATAGATTTCCTAATAAAAATGAGGGTATTCCTATGTTAAGTCTAGACTCAGAAGGTCAAGGAATGTGCTACTGTGTAACTGAGATTAAACACAAATGGCTAGTGTTTAATTCACTCAGTGTTGGCTCTGATACCAACCTGTCACACCCCGAAATTTCCATATATTACCGGTGGGCCCGATGGGGAGTATCGTGACGTAATTGATATCATCATAGTCAAACAACACAATTTAAATGCACAGCGGAAGCAAAAGATAATTTTTTACAACCGAATGAGAATAACAAAGTATTACAAACGGTATGCAAAGGGATCCACAGGCGGATCAAAATAAAAGAAAACTGTTCAACAGACTTTAGGCATCTAAAACTTGCAAGATTCCCTATTGACGCCCTGAGCTCCCAGCCAATTACGTACAGTACCTGTCACTTAACCTTTTTGGAAAATACGTCAGTTTTCACTGGTAAATACAATTTACCTGACTCATTTTGAAAACGTTTAGAAAATTGATTTGAATGCACAAGGCACAAAATATTTTTATAACTTGGTACAATTTTATTAATAAAAATCTTGTATCTGATTTACATGTTTGTCCAACATTTAGGGCCGGTGATTATACATATACAAGCCGGTCAAAATTAATAGACACACCACAAATATAATCTCACAAGAAGACACCCTTACGAGTGAGTATATGTTTTACATAAGCAACAAGAGGTGTTTTGCCTACACCTTGTGCTTACGTTGCGGCCATTCACTTTTTAAATGAGCCAAGGATATCCAGGACACGGTCATTAACCCCCAATGTTATTTGTTATCAAGCAATACAGATCAAAACGGGATTATGCAATTTAATCATCTCCGACTAAAAGGTTTCTACACCCGACCAAGCGGTATTTTTATAATACAGTATCCCAAGCCCGTATAAGGGAAAATAAGTTAAACGTATTTACCTGAGCTAAATATAAATTCAATCCAGCCGTATATCAAATCAGCAAGCACAAGTACTTCTACTGGGGCTCTTAATCTGGAACGAAGGTTTTAATAACCTATTAAATTCCTAACGGGTCTTATTTAAGCCTATGCTTAGACCGGTTAGTTTTAAAGGAGGATACGGGTCTTATTTAACCTATTTGACCCGTTTTGGTTATTTTATGCAAACTAGTTATATAAACCGATTCGAACGCGAAACATGCGTAACGAGTAACCATAAGAGTCATGAACAAGTTTCCTAAGTTAATATGCCTTAAACATGTTGTGATATCATAATGATACCTTCCATTATGCCCCAAATGGTTTTAGACCCAATTTATGCCTCACAAGGGCATTTTGGTCATTTTAAAGGGTGAAAAAGGGTTTAAATAATAACCTGAGTTACAGGTCTGATTAAATCAGTAAATATACTTAATTTACTAAGTTATAACAGTAGGGTATTAATCCTATGTGAAATTTATCGATCTTAATCATTCTAGACACCGCAGGGGCGTTTTGGTAATTTCACATATGCTTAAAAGGTCAAAACTGGAATTCTGATCTTAAGATATTCTCCTACTGTTTAAAATATAAAATTTTACTAAATACATCAGTAGGTTTCAACCTCATATGCTTAGATAGGTTCTAGCACATACTTATGCGTTAAAAACGCTTAAAAAGGCGATTTGGAGCAATTTCCGGGTTTTATATAGAAAGCTGATATTTTTAAAATTCCAGAAGGCTCAAAATAATTTATTTAACATATTAGATCAGTAGAAAAAGGTTTGGGGTCAATCGGATTTATAAAACTCATTTTATAGCCCAAAAGGGCAAAACCGACATTAGCCGAATTAAGCTTAGAACACTAAGTTATGCTCAGCCTAAAAATAAATAAAAATCTCCAAAAATCCCAAAATATTATATTACATCAGTAGGTATAAAGTTTGGTATCAAAAATCGGGTTTAGATAGGCTATATGCTAATTACACCGAATAATTCATAAAAACTTTCTAATTACGCTAATGAGCATAACTCCTATTTTAGACCTCAAACTGATATCAAATTTTGGGTACAAGTTTATAAATCAGTAACTAAGGTTTCTACACTTTTACATTTCCAAAAATCATATTTTAAGGGCATTTGGGCATAATGGTCAACTTTTAAGCATTTTACGGAAACATGTATGAACTAGGATTTCTATGGAACCAAGTTGTATAACCTTGGAGGGTTATACTAACTTATAATATGGTCCTAATGGAATCCTAAGGCATATCTAAATTAATCTCAATCGGGTCAGAACTGAAAGTCAAAGCAAAAGTCAACTTTTGCGACTTTCGGTTCCGAACCGAGCCTATACTTAGAATTGTCGGGTTGAACTTGCTTAGACATGATCAACTAACATTTACCAAGTTATTAAAGTGAGAACACTGATTTTTTGGTTTTTTATTAATAGTTATGAATTTATTTAAAACTAACCCGTTTGACTTTCATTTGACCCGACAATTTAACTAAGTAAACGTGGTAATTAGGAGGTGCCCTTTTGAGGGTTAAACACCTACCTAATTACGGTAACGTAGCCATGTTCGTTGCGAACAATGGCTTAACCGTTTAAAAGTCAAAGCGTTTATCGAAAACGCTTGACTTTCGGTTAAAACGCTAAAAATTAAACTAAGCATGAAGGGATTACTTACAAGAGTCCAAAGGACTGAGGGAGGTTCTCAAAAAGGTTCAAGATCCTCTCCAATTCAGAGAATAAGCAGATTAGAAGGAAAGGTGCAAAAGAAGTGAAGTGGGGAATGGGTATTTATAGGTTTTTGAGGACCGTTAGGATCGTTCCTCGTAAACCGTGATTGAATCTGAACCCTACACATATTACCCATGGTTTTATAAACAATGGGCAGCCCCTAGTTTCCAAAAAAACCATTTACAATTGATAGAAACTGCTGGAACAGGCTGTTTACAGCTGTTTAGCAGCAAACAGCACTTTCATATATGGCAGAAATGGCCCCTGTGAGCCTTTATGGTCACTTTAGGCACGTTCAAGGCCCGTTAACCTCATTTTAAGGCCCCACTATGATGTTTAAACATAGGGAACATGAAACATGTTCAAAAGCATGTCGGATGTCGGTTCCTTTGGCCGTACGATCACGTAGTGCGTCGAATTACGACGAAACACGGACGAACGCTAAAAACGGTCCAAATTACGCGACGAGTGGAATTTTATCATGCCACACACTAAAATAAAATATTTTAGTGCTTACATAAATTTTTGGGTGTCCGGGGATATTCAGAATGCGGGATATGCGCAAAAGTGCAAACTTGTGCACTTTTTGACACTTTTAGTCCCTGCATGACATAAAAGTTTATTTTTGCGTACAAAACACCTCTAAACCTATATCTAAGCTATATAAAGGATAAATAGGGTATGTTTAACTTATGGACATATTCCGGAAGGTCCGTTACCATACGATTCGACCTCCTTTTGCAGTTTGACGCAATTAGTCCCTTAATTGCGCAAAGTAGCGCGAAATGCCGTTTAATGATATCTAAGCCTTCCATGGCCCATAATAATCATTCCCAAGCATATATTTAAATATTACTACGCTCCCGTTTGCTTAAATGGTCACCGAATGGCGTAGATTCAAAAGTTGACGCTTTAGGCCCCTCTATTGCGCAAACTTGCGCATTTTATCACTTATTAGCATTGAAGCCTCATCTAATCCATATTAGGCATCCTTGAAAGTATTATTAAACATTACGATGCTTCGGGTTCTCTAAAAGGTCATTCAGAGGTATAATTAAACATATTGACACCTTTAGTCCCTTATACTTACAAAGTTGCGCGTAACGTCACTTAAAGGCACAAAAGGCTTGGACGGCCAACGATTGGCATTCTCGAGAGCATAATCAAATATCATGAAGCTCTCGGTTTGTTAAAAGGTCACTAAGAGGTAATAATTAACATGTTGACGCTTTTAACCCTTTATTGCGCAACTTTCAATTAAATACACAAACGGCTACCCTTGATCAACAAGTGGCTTACTTGTGAATATAAAACCATAAAAGGTTATTTAAAAACTTATTTTAGGTATGCTAACACTTCCAGTCCTTTCATAATCAAAGTTTTTGATTTTTCGAAAAATTAGTCCCTAAAACCCAAGGTTTGACTTTATTATGGTTCATTACACGTGTCAATACATCATTGGACGTGATTTTACGAGGTGTTACAAATCTCGGCGCCGCTATCAATGCACCGATTGTTGAAGCCAATAACTTCGAACTTCGGCCGCATTTGATACAGATGCTTCAGAACTCCGCAACCTTCCATGGGCTTGCGGATGAGGATCCCCATCTACATATTACTAATTTCTTAGAAATATGTGATACCTTTCGGATCAATGGAGCATCAAATGACGCCATCCGCCTCCGAATGTTTCCTTTTTCACTAAAAGACCGAGCAAAAGCTTGGCTTAACGCCCTCCCAGCTGGATCGGTAAACACCTGGGATGAACTAGCCCAAAAATTTCTTTATAAGTATTTCTCTCCCGCTAAAACAGCTAAATTAATGACTGAAATTAATACATATTCACAAGAGGACGGGGAATCCTTATATGAAACTTGGGAAAGGTTGAAGGAGATATTGCGAAAGTGTCCACATCACAGCCTTGCGATATGGCAACAAGTATCCACTTTCTATAATGGATTGTTGCCACACACAAGGCAAACACTTGACTCTAGCTCCGGGGGACTTTTAGGTAATCGTCGCCCGCATGAAATATATAATCAAATTGAGGAAATTGCTTAAAACAATTTTCAGTGGCACACTCCCCGAGGCAATAAATCCATTGCCCCGGGCGCCCATAAGGTTGATGAAAGCACTTCTTTACAAGCTCAAATCGAGGCCCTTTCTTCAAAAATAAAAAAATTGGAAATGACAAAAACGGTCTCGGTTATGGCTTGTGAAGGGTGTGGTGGGCCACATGAAAATTGGAGTTGTATGAAAGAAACAGACGATCAACAAGAATCGGTAAACTACATTGATAATAGACCTAGGCCGCCGGGTCCTCCAACGGGCACCTACAACTAAGGATGGCGAAATCACCCTAACCTTGGTTGGAGAGAACCTGGCAATAGTAGTAACCAACAAAACCAACGAACGAACTTTCAACAACCAAGAAATGAGTCACAAAATTTCCCTCAACAACAAGGTGGACGAGAAAGGCTTGAATATACTATATCTCGCCTCATCTCCGACACTGAAAAGAAAAACTCGGAGAGGTTTCTACAATTAGAATCAAATTTTAGAAATCAACAAGCTAGTATTCAAAACATCGAAAAACAAATAAGTCAACTAGCCCAAAATTTCTTCGAGAGACCACAAGGCGCGTTACCAAGCAATACCGAAACAAACCAAAAAGCGCAAGTTCATCTCATCACATTACGAAACCGCATCGTGGGTACTACGGAAGGCCTGCCGCCTACCGAGGAGACCATAACGCCGCCCCTACAAGAGAAGGGTTCCCCTCCCTCACCAGAGCCTACCAAGGCTCCTCGAGTTCCGTACCCCGGTAGGTTAATCCGTCAAAAGCCCAATGAGCAATTCGCAAAATTCGAAAGTCTACTAAAACAATTGCATGTCAACATTCCTTTCATTGATGTCCTAACCCAAATGCCTAAATACTCTAAGTTCATGAGGGACTTCCTCACTCATAAAAGGAAAATTGAAACATTGCAATTAGTTAACTTAGGCGAAGAATGCTCTGCCCTCATACTCAACAAACTCACCCAAAAGAAAATCGATCCCGGAAGCTTCACAATTCCTTGCTCGATCGTGGACTCCCCCGTTCGTAATGCACTAGCCAACCTTGGGGCTAGCATTAACCTCAAGCCCTCATCAATGTTCAAGAGACTCGGCTTAGGAAAAACGAGTCCCACAAAAATGAGCATACAACTTGTTGATCGATCCGTCAAATTCCCGCAAGGTGTCATTGAAAATCTCCTAGTCAAGGTCGACAATTTTGTCTACCCGGCCGACTTTGTCATACTCGATATGGAAGAAGACACCGAAGTCCCCCTCATACTAGGGAGACCATTTCTCGCCACCGCACAGGCAGTGGTAGACATGAATGACGGAACACTCACTTTAAAGTATGGGGATGATGAAGTAAAGTTCGGGGTTGGGAAGAGAATAAAGGACGAAGACCCGGTCAATTACATGAAGGTTATTGATTCAAGTTTGGATGATGCTCTCCGACGGTGTAACATGGGAAGCAAAACATCCCGCTCAGAAAACATATAACCTTGCCTTGGGTCTAGCCAAGGACCCTTATAAACGTGGCGCACCACGGAGGCAATCCGTGGAACTATCCTTTGTTTAAGTTTAATATTTTAGTTTTAATGTGCAGGAATAAAACACACTCATGGTGGTAAAGGATGACAAGGGAAACGGGGAACATGGCCCCATGCACAAAAACAAGGCCACCCGACAACAATTTCTCCATTACAGTAAGTTCAGCACGGGCCGTGCCCAGCCAACACGGCCCCGTGTTGAACACCCTGCAGACAAATGCCCAGTTCAGGTAACTGGACACGGGCCGTGTTCACCAAACACGCCCCCGTGTCCAGGCTTCTGTTTCTTTTCTTTAATTATTGTTACTGGCACCTGAACACGGGGCCGTGTACAGACTGCCAGTAACATAAATTTTTGCTTTTAACACAATTTTACACATTCAATCAACCTAATAATTTATTTTTAGGACACATTGAGGACAATGTGTAATTTAAGTGTGGGGGGATGCTAAAACCTTGAATTTTGCAAGTCCTAATAACAAGCCTTACACAAAACTCAATTGGAACCGCTAATCACCCCAAATTTTTTTCAAAATTTTTTTTTCATTTTTTTTACTTGTCTAAAGTTTAAGTTGGGAATTCTAAGACTAACAAGGTTATATTTTTATAAGTTTACAACTGATTGCGTCGTGATAAAAAGAACCAACATAAGAAAATTATGAAACGGCATGACAAGCTTAGTTAAAATTTGATTATATATACTTGATCACATAAAAACCCATTCCCACAAAAGTGAGTTTTGAGCCTTTATTGAGCATACAAATATACATCTTTACGCTAAATGCTCATTTTTCGTTTCTTGTGTGAATAGCCGCTTGGTTCTTACGACTCAAGAACTTGCCACGACAAATCATTCCCGGTCCTTACCAACTTAAACCCAAGTAAGTAAATGATGGAGGCATTAGGACTAACCCTTTTTTTTCTTTCAACACCATTATTTTTATTTTTCTTTTCACCTACCCAAAAACTCCCCCTAGTTAGCCCCTTTGAACCTAAACCTTTTCATTTCTTAACCCAAAAACCTTTTTTACCCACCAAAAAACCTTTTTATTTTTACCCTTTATTTTAGTAACAAGCTCGGTTTCGTGTGACTAAAATATATATATATATATATATATATATATATATATATATATATATATATATATATATATATATATATATATATATATATATATATATAGGGGATCGCTAAAATGAAAACCACCTCTAGTTGTAAAAACCATGGGAACCACTTTCTAGCCTTTGGATCAACAAAATGAATGGATGAGATTAAAAGTAACAAAAATTAATATTAAATAGATTTTGTCGTATTATGTCTTTATTATTTTAATCCAAAAGGGTATTTAAGTAAAATAACTTTTTTTTGTCTTTTTGCCTTTATTATTTTTTATTACTTTTTTGTTTTATTATATTACTTTTTAGTTTTATTATATTACTTTTTATTATTTTAAAAGATTTTTTTAGTAAAAACATTTTTAAATTCAAATTTTTTTAACAAAAAGACAATTTTTTTTGCGGGCCGGTTTTTGCACGCTGGGTTTTTTCAACCGTCGTTTTTACGCGCCGTTTTTTACCGCCGTTTTTTTCGTCGTTTTTTAACGCGCCGTTTTTTTAACGCCATTTTTTACGCGCCGTTTTTTTTTAACGCCATTTTTTTACGCGCCGATTTTTAACGCCGTTTTTTTAACACGCCGTTTTAGCGTCCCGTTTTCATGTCCCTTTTTTAACGCGCCATTTTTTTAACGCCATTTTTTACGCGCCGTTTTTTAACACGCCATTTTAGCGTCCCGTTTTTTACGCGCCGTTCATACGGCCCGTTTTACGCGCCGTTTTTTACGTTAACGTTTTTTTTTTACATTTTACGCGCCGTTTTAGCGTCCCGTTTTCATGTCCCATTTTTACGCGCTGTTTTTTAACGCGCCATTTTTTTAACGCCATTTTTTACGCGCCGTTTTTTAACGCCGCTTTTTTACGCGCCATTTTTTAACGCCGTTTTTTTTAAAACGCCGTTTTAGCGTCCCGTTTTCATGTCCCGGTTTTTACGCGCCGTTCATACGGCCCGTTTTACGCGCCGTTTTTTACGTTAACGTTTTTTTTTTTACATTTTACGCGCCAATTTTTACGTTAACGTTATTTTACGTTTTACACGTCGGTTTTTTACATTTTACGCCCTGGTTTTTTACGTTTTACGCGCCAGTTTTTTACGTTTTACGTGTCGGTTTTTTACGTTTTACGCCCCGGTTTTTTACGTTTTACGTGTCGGTTTTTTACGTTTTACGCCCCGGTTTTTTACGTTTTACGCATCGGTTTTTTGCGTTTTACGTGTCGGTTTTTTACGTTTTACGCCCCGGTTTTTTACATTTTACGCGTCGGTTTTTTAACGTTTTACGCGTCGGTTTTTTACGTTTTACATGTCGGTTTTTTACGTTTTACGCCCTGGGTTTTTTACGTTAACGTTTTTTTTTACATTTTACGCGCCAATTTTTACGTTAACGTTATTTTGCGTTTTGCACGTCGGTTTTTTACGTTTTATGCCCCGGATTTTTACGTTTTAAGAGTCAGTTTTTTACGTTTTACGTGTCGGTTTTTTACGTTTTACGCCCCGGTTTTTTACGGTTTACGCGACGGTTTTTTACGTTTTCCGCGTCGGTTTTCTACGTTTTACGTGTCGGTTTTTTACGTTTTACGCCCCGGGTTTTTTACGTTAACGTTTTTTTCGGTTTTACGTTTTGAGTTTTGCGTTTTACGTAAAACATTTTACGTTTTACGTTAAACTTTTTATGTTTTTAAATTTTACGTTTTATGTAAAACTTTTTAAGTTTTAAGTTTTACGTTAAACTTTTTTACATTTTACTTTTTTAAGTTTTACGTTAAAATTTTTACGTTTTACGTAAAAGTTTACGGTTGAACTTTTTTTTCACAAAAACTTTTTTACACGAAAACTTGTTTACGCAAAGACGAACGCACCCATAAATCGCAAAGTCGGTAGGTGTCTCGGATTGATTTTTATCGTCATCGACGGGGGAAAGAATATAAAAAACCAACAACAACAAAAAAACAAAAGTGTATCTCGAAAAAAAACGGGGTTTGGCTCAGATTTTCTGATAATCAAAAAGGCTACAAAATGGGGTTGCAGGTACAAAAAACCTACCCTCCGCCGTCCTTGCCGCGCCATCGTCATCAAAATCAACGTTTTTTTTTTTTTTTTGCATCATCGCCCCCCAAATCCAAACCGATCAAAACCCATATAATCAAAGAATACAAATGCATCATTTAAGCAACCTGTATCCATTCAAAAAAATATTCAAACAAGTGCAGTTATCACAAAAGATCAAGAATTCAAATCAACAGAATCAAAGAATTCAAATCAACCCCCCAACAAATCAAAACCAATCTCCCTTCACTCGAAACCCCCAAATCACAAAAACGACCAAAAAACCTCGACCGCCAAAAAACCCCCCACCGCCACCAACCTCAACGCCACCACCACCAACACCCGTCGCCTACCTCTGCAAGCGTTCAGCACCATCAACAACCGTCGCCCACCTTCATCACAAAAAAAGCACCAGCAAACCCCCCCAAACATTCAAAAGCATAAGAAAAAAAAAGCACCAGAAAAACCAACCAAAAACAAACATTAAAAAGTATCAGCAAAAAACCCCCCAATATCAACAACATAAATCAATCACAGGGGGGTGTAGGTGACCTGAATTGGTGGCGGCGAAAGGAGTGGATGTCACAGGTGGCGGCGGAAGGGGTGACGGTGGAGGTCGCCGTGCACCACCATGGCGGCGGAAGAGGTGACGGTGGAGGTTTCTATATCTCTTGTTGTCGCCGCCGTTCGCCACCACAAAACGGTGGTGGCCGGCCGTTAAATCGAGAACAGGGGGTGTTGGGGGTTTACATAAGGGGATCGGATATGATGAAATAAAGATAGGTTAGGGGTGAATCCTCACCCTTTGATTCAGCTTTGATTCCATTCTATAATACACCGATAACTTGATGCTAGATTGAATCCTCAACCTTTAATTCCATTCTACACAGTGATTTGAAGCCAAAAAAAAAATCAGATCTGGTTAGAGAAGAGAGAAAGTTTCTCTCACACCTTAAGTGTGAGTAGTAAAAAATGGACAGAGAATGAAAAAAAGCAAAAGTACCTGACATTTTAAAAGTTGTTGGAATTAAATGTTGAGAGAGAGTGGATTTGACATTTGGGGGTAAATGATCAAATTACCCTTTTGGTTGGCAAAATATGATTGGTGGAGAGTGGTTCTCATGGTTCTTACAACTGGGGGTGGTTTTCATTTTAGCGGCTCCCTATATATATATATATATATATATATATATTTACAATGAAGTTAGAAATAAACAAACAAAGCTCCTAAAACAAAAGCTTGTTTGAAGAAATACTTCATTAAAAATAAAAAGTCACAAAAACGAAATGTTTTACGAAAACCGACGCTTTTTACGACTTTCGCCCTTTTCTACTAACCACTAACCCAACTACCCACCTTTAGCCCAAGCCTAACCCTTCACCCAAAAAGTCCTCTTGATATTTACAAAGGTATAAAGTTAAAAAGGAGGAGGATTGATTGCTTGGCAAGCTTATGGTAGAAATAAGTTCCATGCCGCTCTCGAGTGATTCACTAAAAATACACCTTCGGCCGAGTGTGAGTGATTTCTCCCGTGAGGTATGTGAACTTGTATATAAATGGAATTTTAGAAAGGTGTGTTATGCCTTAATAAATAATTTACCTTATGAAAAGTTTTTAATAAATCATGACGAATAGGATTGTAAATAAGTAAAAGTAAAACCTAAACAATCTTGGAAAATCCCGACACTCTATGACAAGCCAAAACCTTCTCTTCTACCCATTCCATTTGGGAGTGTAAGCCACATATTAAGGAGTTTTGTTTGAGGACAAGCAAAAGTTCAAGTGTGGGATATTTGATGTGTGTAAAATGCAACATATAGCCATGTGTCCCGTCTTCCGACATATGGGACAAGGTTTATCCTTGAAGCGGCATTCGCCCTTATGGCTTTTCCCGCAAATTTTGCAACTTGGCGACCCGCCTTTTGCATCCGATTTCTTCACCGTTTCATTTGTTCGTGCTTTCTTGGTAGGGCTTGGATTAAAATCATGTGCCCTTCGTTCACCCCGTTCAACCTGCTTTTTCAGTTCAATCTCCCGTTCCCGAGCAACATTTATGATTTCGGTAAGGGTCTCGTATTTCGAAGGAGTCATAAACTCCTTATACTCGGCGCTCAACATGTTATAGTAGTAGTATATCTTTTGTTCTTCGATAGTCACCAATTCATTGCAAAACTTCATCTTATCCATAAACGTTGTCGTGATCTCGTCTATGGTCTCGCCCTTGTGTCTAAGTTGCATGAACTCTTCTTCGATTCTATTAACGACCGCCTTGGGGCTATGGTGTTTAAGAAATGGCGTCTTAAACTCCTCCCATGTCATGACCTTAGCCGTTTTACTACCAATCTCTCTCTTTTTGTTATCCCACCAATCTTTCGCTTGACCCCTTAATTGACCTGTACCATAAGCTACGTAGTCATCTTCATCGCAATGGGTCCTCTCGAATACTCCTTCAATATCACTCAACCATCGTTGGCACACTATTGGGTCAACCTCCCCATTATATATTGGTGGTTTACACGCCATGAATTCCTTGTATGAACAAGGTTTTCGTCCTTCGAGCTTTTCTTTTGCTAGATTAGCACTATCTTCCAACTTCTTGATTCTCTCGTCTAATATCGATAGAACCGTGTTTTGAATTTTATCAATAAAGCCCGACAAACTATTTTCGATCGCCTTTCCAACCTCTTCGGCAATCACTTCTCTCATTTGTTCGGTGACTCTTGGCACCGCATCATCATTACCTCCATCCGCCATCTTTATTACTGAAATGTTTACATTAATTGTTAAACATTTCATTTATAACACATGATTTACTTGTTTTGATTTAATCAAGTTCATAACTTGATTCAACCGTTCTTGTTTCATGCATTTCTTGTGTTTGAGTGAGCTTACACACTCTTTGCATGCATAATTTGTTCATGATTTATTTCTATATTTTCTAAATCTACTTAAACGATTAACTCTTACCGGATGCTTGATCAAACTTGAACCGAACACTTTATTGACAACCTTGAGCTCTGATTACCAACTTGTAAGACTCGGCTTAATATAACTAGTTTAATGATATAAAACATGCATTAAATACAAAAATTTAGAGTTTACAAAAACTTTCATGATTTCAAGACCATACCTAATCATAATATTCACGTTATAACCCTACTAATCAAATATTCAAGACAGAACTACAAGTGTTTACATATTCTTAAAACAAAATAGATCAAGTGCGGAAGCGTTGATTTGTGTGTTCGGTTCGGATGCATTTGCTTGATCATCATCCACTTACATGTATTACCTAGAAACTGAAATTTTGGATAAACATTAGTATTAAAGTCCTTGGAAATTAACATAATCGAAACTATGTTCAAAAACAAATTCCAGTAACCAAGAATATAAAAATTCAGCATTCATGACTGGGCGCTACCGTAACTTACGGTAGCTACCGTAAGTTACGGTGGCCACTGGGTAATAGTGGTCTGCCGTAAGGCAGTAGGTAACCACCGTAACATTTTTATTTGCTACCGTAAGTTACGATAGCCACCGTAACTTACGGTAGCTGCTGTACATTCTTTCTTGTTTTGCTATTTTTGCTGATTCTCTTCCTACGTCACCGTAGTTTAATTTCGAACACGTTTTTCACATGACTAAGGCTAATTACTCATATCTAGATTTTACCAACTATGGCGATTCGCTTCCCTCTCGAGGGATCGCTTACGCAATAATCTAAAAGTTTACGGTTGAACTTTTTTTTCACAAAAACTTTTTTACACGAAAACTTGTTTACGCAAAGACGAACGCACCCATAAATCGCAAAGTCGGTAGGTGTCTCGGATTGATTTTTATCGTCATCGACGGGGGAAAGAATATAAAAAACCAACAACAACAAAAAAACAAAAGTGTATCTCGAAAAAAAACGGGGTTTGGCTCAGATTTTCTGATAATCAAAAAGGCTACAAAATGGGGTTGCAGGTACAAAAAACCTACCCTCCGCCGTCCTTGCCGCGCCATCGTCATCAAAATCAACGTTTTTTTTTTTTTTTTGCATCATCGCCCCCCAAATCCAAACCGATCAAAACCCATATAATCAAAGAATACAAATGCATCATTTAAGCAACCTGTATCCATTCAAAAAAATATTCAAACAAGTGCAGTTATCACAAAAGATCAAGAATTCAAATCAACAGAATCAAAGAATTCAAATCAACCCCCCAACAAATCAAAACCAATCTCCCTTCACTCGAAACCCCCAAATCACAAAAACGACCAAAAAACCTCGACCGCCAAAAAACCCCCCACCGCCACCAACCTCAACGCCACCACCACCAACACCCGTCGCCTACCTCTGCAAGCGTTCAGCACCATCAACAACCGTCGCCCACCTTCATCACAAAAAAAGCACCAGCAAACCCCCCCAAACATTCAAAAGCATAAGAAAAAAAAAGCACCAGAAAAACCAACCAAAAACAAACATTAAAAAGTATCAGCAAAAAACCCCCCAATATCAACAACATAAATCAATCACAGGGGGGTGTAGGTGACCTGAATTGGTGGCGGCGAAAGGAGTGGATGTCACAGGTGGCGGCGGAAGGGGTGACGGTGGAGGTCGCCGTGCACCACCATGGCGGCGGAAGAGGTGACGGTGGAGGTTTCTATATCTCTTGTTGTCGCCGCCGTTCGCCACCACAAAACGGTGGTGGCCGGCCGTTAAATCGAGAACAGGGGGTGTTGGGGGTTTACATAAGGGGATCGGATATGATGAAATAAAGATAGGTTAGGGGTGAATCCTCACCCTTTGATTCAGCTTTGATTCCATTCTATAATACACCGATAACTTGATGCTAGATTGAATCCTCAACCTTTAATTCCATTCTACACAGTGATTTGAAGCCAAAAAAAAAATCAGATCTGGTTAGAGAAGAGAGAAAGTTTCTCTCACACCTTAAGTGTGAGTAGTAAAAAATGGACAGAGAATGAAAAAAAGCAAAAGTACCTGACATTTTAAAAGTTGTTGGAATTAAATGTTGAGAGAGAGTGGATTTGACATTTGGGGGTAAATGATCAAATTACCCTTTTGGTTGGCAAAATATGATTGGTGGAGAGTGGTTCTCATGGTTCTTACAACTGGGGGTGGTTTTCATTTTAGCGGCTCCCTATATATATATATATATATATATATATATTTACAATGAAGTTAGAAATAAACAAACAAAGCTCCTAAAACAAAAGCTTGTTTGAAGAAATACTTCATTAAAAATAAAAAGTCACAAAAACGAAATGTTTTACGAAAACCGACGCTTTTTACGACTTTCGCCCTTTTCTACTAACCACTAACCCAACTACCCACCTTTAGCCCAAGCCTAACCCTTCACCCAAAAAGTCCTCTTGATATTTACAAAGGTATAAAGTTAAAAAGGAGGAGGATTGATTGCTTGGCAAGCTTATGGTAGAAATAAGTTCCATGCCGCTCTCGAGTGATTCACTAAAAATACACCTTCGGCCGAGTGTGAGTGATTTCTCCCGTGAGGTATGTGAACTTGTATATAAATGGAATTTTAGAAAGGTGTGTTATGCCTTAATAAATAATTTACCTTATGAAAAGTTTTTAATAAATCATGACGAATAGGATTGTAAATAAGTAAAAGTAAAACCTAAACAATCTTGGAAAATCCCGACACTCTATGACAAGCCAAAACCTTCTCTTCTACCCATTCCATTTGGGAGTGTAAGCCACATATTAAGGAGTTTTGTTTGAGGACAAGCAAAAGTTCAAGTGTGGGATATTTGATGTGTGTAAAATGCAACATATAGCCATGTGTCCCGTCTTCCGACATATGGGACAAGGTTTATCCTTGAAGCGGCATTCGCCCTTATGGCTTTTCCCGCAAATTTTGCAACTTGGCGACCCGCCTTTTGCATCCGATTTCTTCACCGTTTCATTTGTTCGTGCTTTCTTGGTAGGGCTTGGATTAAAATCATGTGCCCTTCGTTCACCCCGTTCAACCTGCTTTTTCAGTTCAATCTCCCGTTCCCGAGCAACATTTATGATTTCGGTAAGGGTCTCGTATTTCGAAGGAGTCATAAACTCCTTATACTCGGCGCTCAACATGTTATAGTAGTAGTATATCTTTTGTTCTTCGATAGTCACCAATTCATTGCAAAACTTCATCTTATCCATAAACGTTGTCGTGATCTCGTCTATGGTCTCGCCCTTGTGTCTAAGTTGCATGAACTCTTCTTCGATTCTATTAACGACCGCCTTGGGGCTATGGTGTTTAAGAAATGGCGTCTTAAACTCCTCCCATGTCATGACCTTAGCCGTTTTACTACCAATCTCTCTCTTTTTGTTATCCCACCAATCTTTCGCTTGACCCCTTAATTGACCTGTACCATAAGCTACGTAGTCATCTTCATCGCAATGGGTCCTCTCGAATACTCCTTCAATATCACTCAACCATCGTTGGCACACTATTGGGTCAACCTCCCCATTATATATTGGTGGTTTACACGCCATGAATTCCTTGTATGAACAAGGTTTTCGTCCTTCGAGCTTTTCTTTTGCTAGATTAGCACTATCTTCCAACTTCTTGATTCTCTCGTCTAATATCGATAGAACCGTGTTTTGAATTTTATCAATAAAGCCCGACAAACTATTTTCGATCGCCTTTCCAACCTCTTCGGCAATCACTTCTCTCATTTGTTCGGTGACTCTTGGCACCGCATCATCATTACCTCCATCCGCCATCTTTATTACTGAAATGTTTACATTAATTGTTAAACATTTCATTTATAACACATGATTTACTTGTTTTGATTTAATCAAGTTCATAACTTGATTCAACCGTTCTTGTTTCATGCATTTCTTGTGTTTGAGTGAGCTTACACACTCTTTGCATGCATAATTTGTTCATGATTTATTTCTATATTTTCTAAATCTACTTAAACGATTAACTCTTACCGGATGCTTGATCAAACTTGAACCGAACACTTTATTGACAACCTTGAGCTCTGATTACCAACTTGTAAGACTCGGCTTAATATAACTAGTTTAATGATATAAAACATGCATTAAATACAAAAATTTAGAGTTTACAAAAACTTTCATGATTTCAAGACCATACCTAATCATAATATTCACGTTATAACCCTACTAATCAAATATTCAAGACAGAACTACAAGTGTTTACATATTCTTAAAACAAAATAGATCAAGTGCGGAAGCGTTGATTTGTGTGTTCGGTTCGGATGCATTTGCTTGATCATCATCCACTTACATGTATTACCTAGAAACTGAAATTTTGGATAAACATTAGTATTAAAGTCCTTGGAAATTAACATAATCGAAACTATGTTCAAAAACAAATTCCAGTAACCAAGAATATAAAAATTCAGCATTCATGACTGGGCGCTACCGTAACTTACGGTAGCTACCGTAAGTTACGGTGGCCACTGGGTAATAGTGGTCTGCCGTAAGGCAGTAGGTAACCACCGTAACATTTTTATTTGCTACCGTAAGTTACGATAGCCACCGTAACTTACGGTAGCTGCTGTACATTCTTTCTTGTTTTGCTATTTTTGCTGATTCTCTTCCTACGTCACCGTAGTTTAATTTCGAACACGTTTTTCACATGACTAAGGCTAATTACTCATATCTAGATTTTACCAACTATGGCGATTCGCTTCCCTCTCGAGGGATCGCTTACGCAATAATCTACATGTTTGTTTCCAAGGTTTCAACTTGCCTTTTTATACTACTTGACATGCTTAAGTTTTCGAACTTTAACTCCCGTATTAGGGGTTAAATTTCTCAACTAATTTATGTACGTTACACGGCTTACGCTTTGTTTATAACCATTCATCGAGCAATGATAACTAACTTCAAAGTTTACTACCCAATTTGTTTTGACCCGTTTGGATGCCGAAATTAAGGCACCTTTCAAGACATTTCAAAAATCCATTTCTATCACTTGTTTTGACCCATTTTACTTGTTTAAGACACATAGTCACTTCCGTGACATATTGGTTTATCATATTTACCATGTTTCAATATGACGACATAAGACTAATAAATAAACATAATGTAACGAAACGGTAAATTTCGTACCTTTAGGGCACACATTTCCCATGCGTACTCCCTCCGGCTTGTCCGCTTGACGATCTGGACTCTTTGCCTAGAGAGTTCAATTTACAATTGGTTTAGAACTCTTTTCATGTTTATTAACGCATCATTATAAACAATAATCAAATCTGCGTTTTCATTCTATTTTTAACATTTAAATCCCCACTTAGGCATTTCAACAAACACCTAGCGGGTCAGATTTTCACATAATTATTACCAAGTTCATGACTTGTATTTATCATCTAATTTCACTTCAATTAGTCAATTCTACTCATGTCTTAACATTCTGAAATTACTTCTTAAATTCAAACGGTGTTAAAACAAGAGCTATAATTCTAGTATTTATCAAGTTTCTTCAAGTTCCTCAATCACCTACAATGGTGATTACAAAACCCTACAAGTATCATGAAAGATTTGTCAAGAAATCATCTAGGGTTTGTTCCTAAACCTCATATCACTTCTAATTTCATCCATGCATCAAGCAATCAAGCTAAATTTTCGTTTTTCACATTTAACCTAGAATTCAAGATGGAACAAAACACCATAATTTTACATACCTTTTGATCCCTACAATGAGGTGATCACTAATTTATGTTCGAGACTTGATTTAGAGCAGATTAGAGGCTTCAATTTGTGAATTTTGTGTGAAACTAAGGTTTGGAGAGAGCTCCTGGTCGCCCATACTTCTGTTCGATCGGTACACACCCACGAGTGTGTGGTTGGTGTATTTTGTTTACTATTTTAGCATTTAACTTTCAGTTTTTGACTAGTTTGGTCCCTCGCTTATCATTTAACTATAAATTTTAAGTGTTTAACCTTATCATAAGTTACTTCTAGACTTGTAGCTAACGAGGTTATGGGCTCCTAGTTAGTCGGTTCTTGTTTGATTAATACTTTATAATAAAATATAAAGTTTTATATTTTTGGGGTGTTACATGTTTTCAGTATCTTCTTTGTTTAATTATTCAGCGGTCTCAGTTTATTTCGAGGATTGAGCATATATTGTTTCAGTAATCCGTTAGATCAAGATTTGTGTGTGACAATAACCGAGCTTTGAATTTGTCTAGAGTTTTTCTTTGTTTTTATTAGATTAGTTCTTGTAAATTGTTCATACTTGTTTTGAGTTTGTAAAGATACCATTGTTTTGACAAGATTTCATTTAAAAAGGGTTATTTAAAGGTTGATGATATGTTAGAATAATATTGTTCCAATAACTTAGAGCATCTCATTCTTGTAATTTCCATTGCATTACAAAAGAAACGACATAACCTATCTTAAAGAATCAAGTACCATTTTTCTAACCAGAATCAAGTACCATTTTGTGGCTTGAACTCTACCAATAACCATGGAAGAATTATCAACAAATATTTACAAGTTTTTATTATTATTCCTTTTTTGGATTTTTGTCGGATCGATTGTTGATTGTCAGTTATTAATAAATATTTCATGTATTTATATATATATATACATTTAATGTATTTATACCTTCATTGTATGTATGTCTAAACAAAATTTTTAGCCCAAGTTTGGTTTTGGTTATTAACCGAATCAAACCGATAAACTAACCAAAAAAACCAAACCGAAAACCAATTAGTTAATAAAATATATTAACCGATGACTTAGGTTTCGGTTTAGTTAATGCTAATAACCGAATCGAACCGTGCACACCCAACCGACACTAGCAGCACACTGAATGTACCTATACCGAAAATACCAATCCTGAAAATTGACAAAATTAGGTACCGGTACTAGTAACGTACGATATTGAAAGGCAAAAATTGGCAAAATATTGATACCATACCAAAAAGTACGAAACTGAGAGTACCAATCCTGAAAACGTCAAAAACAGGGTACCAAATTGATATTAAAAGTTGATTGGTACGGTACCTTTCGATACGGGTAACGAAAATATCATCCCAAAGCAGGATTTCCTAGCTGATATGTTGCTAAATACCGAGCAGTTACCGACAAATATTATAAAAGTAATTTTTTTTTTAAATATTGTGGTTAACTATCTACCAGTAATAATGGAGGAATTATTGACAAATATTTACGAATTTTTTTATTCTTTTTTCGGATCCACCGTTGTTTCGTCAGTTATTAACAAAAAGATCTCAATTGTTGACGGTAGTCAATAATATATAGTAAGCCATATAGGGCAGGCCCATAATTCTTGGGGTAAATTGATTTTGTAGTATAAACTATATAGACTCTAATCACAACTATCGTTGGGCCAAGGCCCAACTCATATACATAATAAGTACCATCATGATTCATGTCTAGTTTGTCCTCCTTTGTTAGCTAAGACTACAGGGTCGGGCATTATGCCCACGCCACCTCAGCCATTTTCTTCTTACAGTACCCCTTAGATTGTGGGGTGTAGGGCGTGGGTTGAGGTGGCGGTTTGGGTTCAACGCCGACTGCTCCATCCCGGGCGAGCGTTGAGCATAGAGATGGGCATAAAACCCGGTTCCAACCCGATTCCAGTGGACCCGGCCCGGACCCGGTTCCGGTTCCTACCCGATGCTCAGCGGAACCGGTCCCAGGTTAAAAAAACCCGACGGGTACTAACCGGTTCCCATTTTTTCTAAAAAAATTTAACCATACCCGGTTCCTATCCGTACCCGGTTTATACCCGTACCCGGTTCCTCCCCGTACCCGGTTCCTATATATACCCGGTATGTTACCGTTGGAACCGAATCCTATATGGATATGACCGTTGTACCCGGTTCCTTGGTATATGGTAACTCATTAAATGCGATTATGACCGTTGGAACCGGTTCCTTTATGACCGTTGGAACCGGTTATACTATAAATAACACACTTTTTTTTTTTTTTTTCACAACTCATCTTCTTATTTTATCTATTTCTTCACCTTCTTTACAAAATTCTAATGGCTTCCAAGAACTCTAAAAGCACAAACTCCCCATCCGTCAATAATGTTCCAAAAGGTTCAAATGCTCCATTCGTGGTGGGAACATTATCGCATAGCCGCAATATGGATGTTTGGTGCAATTGGGATTTAGTCGAGATGAGCGATGGTTCGCAAAAGGCTCAATGCAAGCATTGTGGCTCCTTGTTAGGCAAGGATTCTAATTCTACTTTAACGAAGCATGCGAAAAAGTATTGCAAAGCCCTCAAAGATTTGACACCCGGTCAAGTCCAACTTTCAAAAGATGGGAACATTTTCCGCTACGAACAAAAGATAACTCGGGATAGGATGGCGAAGTTGGTCATCAAAAAAGCGTTGCCTTTTGGACACTTTGACGACCCCGATCTCACTAAGCTAATTAGGGAGACTCTTCAACCTAGCTACAAACATGTAAGTCGTCGAACTTTAAAACGTCATTGTTTAACTTTATGGGAAAATGCAAGAAAAGATTTAATTGCATTTTTTCAAAATTTAAAGACTTGTGTAAATTTAACTAGTGATGTGTGGTCGGCTCCACACGGTTTACCCGAATCATACATTTGTGTCACCGCTCATTGGGTTGATCCCAATACATGGCAAATGATGAAAAGCACGATCGCATTTGAAGAGTTTCCTTCTCCTCATTCGGGAGAAAATATTTATAAAATTATGAATGCCACAATTATAAAATATTGTTTAGAGGATAAAATATTTTCAATATCTTTCGATAACGCCTCAAACAACTCAAATGCGATCCAAAAACTAAAGTTGAAGTATAAACCAATTTGTGATGGTGCTTTTTTTCACACAAGATGTGTTGCTCATATTATTAATTTAGTTGTGCAAGACGGTTTAAAAGATAAATTTGTAGCGGATTTTATTATAGCTTTTAGAACTATGCTTCAAGATGTTTTTAAAAGTGGTAAAGAAAGATATCAAGATTATAAAAAACTTTGTAAAGAAGTTAACCAAAAATTAATTGGTCCTAATTGGGATATCCCAACTCGTTGGAATTCAACTTGTCATATGTTTGAAATGGCTTTAAAACAAATGGGCACTTTAAAAGCATTTCATACTACTTTAAGTGATGACTACCAAGTCGACCCTTTTCCCGACACGGCTTGGAATAACATTCAAACACTAAGTGAATTTTTACAAGTTTTCAAAAAATCAACAACTTTAATTTCCGGTGTTTATTATCCCACTAGTTCTCGAGTTATTTCCGAATTATATTTGATAACAACTAATTTTAAAAAGTTTGAAAACTCAAGTGACATGTTGAGGAACATGTTGACACCAATGATCAATAAATTTAAAAAATATTTTTTGGACTTACCACCCGTATTTTTATGTGCCGCCGCTTTAAACCCAATTTTAAACGTAGCGGGTGTTAACGCGTTAGTTGATGAAATTTACGACAAGTTGGATATGCACGAGGTTGATCCAACATTAAAAGGCAAAACTAAAAAACTTTTCGATGAATCTTTGAATAAACTTTATGATCATTATTTAAAAAAATATGGGGATAAAAATCATACAATTTTTAATGGAGCTTCATCATCGGCCTCTAAAGATCAAACAATTGCCGACCCCATCATAACCATGTTGAACGTCGTTAGAGACGAAACGGCGAAACAACAAAGGGGTAACGAACCATCTAGTGAACTCGGCCGATATAAACTAAGGGATGATGCACTTACTATGACGGCCGAGGAGTATAATAATTTTGACATTTTGGCATGGTGGAAGTCTAAAGAATCGGAATTCCCGATTTTAGCCACCATGGCTCGTGATTTACTAACGGTCCAAGCTTCCACGGTAGCTTCGGAAAGTGTTTTTTCTCTTAGTGGTAGGGTATTGTCGATTAGAAGAACAAGATTAACCCCGGAGTCGCTAGAGATGGCAATTTGCCTAAAAGACCATTTGGACGGCATTGATCGTGTTCAACATAAGTCGAGTCTCGAAGACGAGGTGGAGTTGGAGCACAAGATTATTGAAGAAGAGGATGAAGAGGAAGACGAGGTAGAGACCAATGATTCCGAAGACGATTGTAACGAAGTGCCCGCACCAAAGCGTAGCGGTAGTGAAAGTGTCGCACCGTCCTCAAGCAAACGAGTAAAAAAATAAATTATTGTAACCGGTTCTGTTATGACCGTTGTAACCGGTTCTGTTATGACCGTTGTAACCGGTTCTGTTAAACGATTTTGATAACCGATTATGATTACCGAAAGAACCGACTTTTTGTACTACTTAAACGATTATATATGAGATTTTTTTTTCCCACAAACAAGATATTATTTCACAAACATATTGTTACATAACACTTAAAACATAACACCTAAAACAAACATAACACTTCAAACATCACACATAAAACATAAGACATCAAACATAACTAAACAAACGCATCCACCAAACTACATATTAGTAGAACCCGATCCTTCGCCCTTTTCTTCCTTTTTTGCCTTTGTGACCGGGCAATGTTTGTCGGTATGCTTCTTGAGGGTGGAGTTTGCCGCCGCCTTCATGAACTTACCACAATTCTTGCAACGAGCCATCTCATGGTTATCCGACATCAAACACAAATCGAAGTTTTTCCAAATAGCCGGGTTACGCTTGGTTTCTAATATCAAAACCACTTGTTCTTCCGATGCCATAGTTCTTCCGGGTTTGATTGTGTTGAGAAAGAAGAGTGATGGAAGATGAAAATTTGAAATGTGGTAAGAGTTTGATGAAATAATCGATTTTTATAATTCAAAACCGGTTCTAACGGTCAAAATTTAAAAAAAAAAAACAGCTTTTCAGTCGTAACCGGTTTCAACAGTAACGGTCAGCAACTTTTTCTGAATTTACGCAGAGGAACCGGTTCTGGTCAGTACCCGTAACCGGTTCTGCACAGTACCCGGACCCGGTTCAATAGTACCCGAACCCGGTTCTACCGGTTCTAAAAAAAATGACGTGTACCCGGGTTATACCCGGACCCGGTTCCACTAACCACCCGGTTCCAACCACTTGTACCCATACCCGGTTCCGGGTTGGACCCGGTTCCGGGTTATATAAAAACCCGAAAATGCCCATCTCTAGTTGAGCATAGCGTTGCCTCTTTGGCGTGGAGATTGAGTCTGGAATGCAAATTATAAGTGAGATGTATGTTTGAAGCATGGCATCCTCACACCTATTTTTTCCTTTGGGGTCTCGTGTTCTATTTTAGGGCTAAGAAATCAGTAAAAAAGCTCATTGTATATTTTCTTTTTCATGTCAAGGTTTGATGTAAGCTATACTAATTTTCTTTGTGCAAATTTTAACATTCGACATTTGAACAATCTTAAATTCTTGAAGTTAAGATGTTAAGCATCTCAAACTGATGAGAGTCCGCGTTGTAATGTTGTATGACACCACATGTATGTGAGTTCTTTATAATGGAAATCTAAAACCATTCTCGTAATTAATATTCTTGCGAACACTACACTGTTAGTTGTTATCGTTATCAATTGTTTAAATCATACTCATAATGAAATTATTGTGCTAAGGGTGGATGGGGCACCCATCACATTGATCACACTATGATACCCAATCATCATTTGATACCTTACTTTTTCACATTCCGTCACATTTTCGTTATCACACTTGCAATGTTCATCACATTACATCACTAAAAAAATTTCTTTTTTATATAAAGTATAAGATTTAATATACTAAAAACAAACATTTTTAATATAAAAATACAATCTATAAGAAAAAAAAAACTCCGATTTAAAAACTACGATAAAAAGAACCTACTCTTTGTCGGAATCGGGTAATTTGATATCGAAACCACTGCCATAACATGTTATGTTAGATCATGTCGTAGTCGAAAGTGGGTGTCTTCATTCCGCAACTCCAGTTGATTATCCTCGTTAACGAGTACCTGTGTTAGAGGGTCCATCGCGTAGTCTGATGATATTGGGTACCCCTCATCCTTTATGATCATATTGTGCAATATGATACACGCGTACACCACGCTCCTTATTTCTGTTTGTTTAACTATACATATCAGTTGATCAATTATACCCCCATTTACTTTTCAAAACACCAAACGCTCGCTCAACGTCTTTTCTCGCCAATTTCTATAACTTGTTGAATAATTGTTCTTTGGTGTTGGTCGGAAACGAATAAGCCTTTACAAAAACAGACCAAGTCAGGTAATTGTCATCAACAAGATAGAAGTCGCATCTATATTATCTCTCATTCAAATGGACACAATGGGGCGATTCTTTGTATCTCGACA
This sequence comes from Helianthus annuus, assembly GCF_002127325.2. Lineage (NCBI taxonomy): Eukaryota > Viridiplantae > Streptophyta > Magnoliopsida > Asterales > Asteraceae > Helianthus > Helianthus annuus. The sequence continues at coordinate 5,095,182 of NC_035448.2, read as the reverse complement.
TTGAATAGTGGCGATTCCTTGTCTCTCGTTAACCACAAATGGACACGACAGGGCAATTCCTACTCATACAGGATTTTCAATAGCCCCTGAATTTCCAGGGATATCTCTGTATTTACTACACAATACATGTGTTAAGTGTGATTTTTGGTTTTATGGCAAACCAACTAGAATTTGACTCTAGAGCTAGACACAAAAGTTTTAAAAAAGATAAGTATGTTTAATAGCTGTTACATGACCCTTATGATCACCATGACCCTCCACGTCAGTGTCATGTCATCCACCTCTAATCCACAATCCAAAACCACTATCCTAAGGGTGTAGTCATGACCCAAACCATTATTCCCTTATTTATTTTAATTTATCTTTGTCTAAAGAAAAAAAGAAATGATTAGTTGAAAAATGAAAATGAGGACCATGGTTGCCATAGTTTAATCCATGCAAACCATGGTGGATCAAGCAAGGGGATGGTGTAGTCATTCATTCATGTTCCTAGGTGGCGAATCATGTATCAACCTTGACCCCCACACCCTTTAGCCTAATTGTACATATTTCAGTTTTTTTTTTTTTTTTTTTTTGAATGACAAATTTGGATAACTGACGGAGCACTGGAGTATCAACGTGCGATTTCAGTTTATAGTTATTTTTATGGAAACGAATTGAAAAATAATTTAAAAAAGGGAACATCTTTGACCATATTCATAAGAGAATATCCAAAAGTGGACAATCCTAAATCGCCTCGAAAATTACTAAACAAACTCCAACTTGGATTTAATGTCTTTTCACTTTTCCAAAGCATTCATCTAAGTTCGTAAAATAATCGATTTTGTAAAACTTAAACAATTGTTATTTTATACATATCACTATATAACTAATAACTTTTGTCACTTTAAATCATGTTAGGTGTAAGTATAAATAGAAGTAAATTAATATGTCGTTCAAAGAAAAAAGAATTGATAATTCACCACTAGTTACTCCTAAATCCACATTCATGTCCACCAAAAGAGTTGTACTCAACTCTAACGGAATCAAAGTGTGTAGTAAAGGTCTGTATATAGACAAACAGTAACCGAAATATAGTTTATTTCAATTATTTGAAGTTTTGAACATGATTAACTGAGATCGATGTTGATGTTAGAATCGTTACAAATGAAAGAAAGAAAAATACTATAGTTATACATTGACGTTGACATTTCTTTAAACGTTAAAAAGGTGTGTAAAATGGTGGGTAATTCATCAACTAAATTAACTTAAATGATTTTTTTAAATAAAGAAAATTATAAAAAATCCTCCCTAGATGAGGATTGTTCTACACTGGCCACCTATTAAAGAAAAACTTTTAAAAGAAATGTAAACTTATTTAAAAAGTATAGATATGAAACTAGATAGATTACAGACGATAGTACATTCTCATTTTAAACATTTCAGTGAATTTCATACTATATGTGAACATCAAAAAAAATATGTGTTTATTTCCACATAATGTTTAGATTTATGAATTAGTACTAGATTAATAAATAAATAAAAATAACATAATCTTGGGTATATGTTTTCTGCTAATTAATGCAGGTAAACACGTATATCACTTAACTCTATACCCACGTAAAAATTTGAAACTAATCTCATACTCGTCCCAAATATTTCGGGTTATGAGTTTAATCGTCGAGTTCGGTTTGGTTGTCATCCTGTTTTGTGGTATAAATATAAACGTGTGAACTTACGGATCAATAGCTAAAACACATTGACTTGTTTACATGACGTAGGGATTACAAAAATTAACAAGATAATCTATAAATAAATGATTAGCATATAGAAGAATTGAGGATATGAAATAGAATTTGAAATAAATATTTTGTATGATGTAATTTCCATAACTTGATTAGTAGTAAGTAATAAAAGACTTGACTATTAGTTGTAAGCATACAAGTCAATGACATAATATTTTTTTAAAAGAAATGGAGATAGGAAAGAGATGGGTTTAAACAATGATAAAAGGTGTGATAATTGCATACTTTGTTTGTCTTGTTACTTTTGGCAACTCTTTTCTTGTTTTAGTTGCAACCTTTTCCCAAACCCTAAAATGGTGTTGGGGTTGGGTTTTAGGGTTAACCCTGCCAACAAGTGATGGCCTCTTAGTCCAAAGCCTGTTTTAGTGACTTGGAATCCTGACTTAATTCTAACATATCTTTATAAAAACCATCACATTTCATTCATATATATTATTATTTACAAAAGTTATATCTAACGATACTTTTGTTTTTAGTAACTAATGAACAATATATATATTTTAAACGGCAGTATTTTTATTGAATAAATAAAAACGTTACAAGGGTCAGCAAGAAGCTGGGAGTCCCAAAACGGAAAGACAAATTACATAATCACGTCTCTAATACTAAAATCACACCAATGCCCCCACTCAAGGTTTTGTATTGGTGACCTATTTTTAATCCACGTAAATGTCTCTTCTTTTATGTCTTCCACAACCTTCCCCACCCGGAATGCAATGTTGTCAAAAAATCTTTCCATTTCTAGCCTTCCAAATCCTCCACACCGTTGAGTAAAACACGGTATGAAGATTCATCATTTTAACTATGTTATCCGATAGTAAGAAATATATAACTAGTAATAAACGTGTGCGCATTGTAGCGCACTAGATCGTGAAAACATTAGCATCCTTACATAAGTACAATATCTATGACATCAGAAAAACCTCTATTGTGAACAAATCCGTTTTTAACGGAATAATACCGTAATGCGCTACCAATGTTCGGACGATATCGGTTAGGATTATCACAGGAAAGAAAAAAATCAATTATAATTGACACATCCGATTTTGAACAAATCTTTTATCAAAATGTACATAAAATAAACACGTCATAATGATATATTTGAAATAATATAACACGTTCTTTAATAAAATAAAAAATAAACCATGCTTGGATAGAAATATCAAATCAAAATGATATATTTGGTTGGTATTGATTCGCTCCATTATTGTATTAATACAGTACAGACACAAAAAAACTACGTTAAAAAACAATTTAAAGTATAGAAAATTGATTGAGGTGCTTGGGGAATTACTTTTTGAGTACCTGTATTTTAGGGGTTTTAACCACGGAGAACAGGGATCTTTCAATCGATCGGCGAGGGTGAAAATCTGATATGCATACTTCTTGGGAGAAGCTTTTGGGGATCCATTGGATTGAACTTTGTCAAGCCATCAGCTTCGTGTGAAGATTTTGGGTGGTTTGATTCGGGGGTTCAGACGTGGGTGGTTAAGGTCGGAGGTAGGTGGTTCGATTAGGGCTTCAGGTGAAGGTTTGAAGCATGATGTTTGGTGAAACAAGATCGGTCGCCGGAGGTGGTGGTGGTGGTTACGGCTAGTGGTGGTAGTATTCGGGGGTGGAAGGTAGGTTGTGGTGGTTATGACAGAGGTGGTGGTGATGGTGATTCTGATCTATAAGAAGGATTTAGATTTTTATAAGAGTAAATTACTCTTTATGTGTAAATGACTAGATTGCCCTTGTAATTAACAAACTTGATGGATGGTGTTAGAAATTTAGACTCAAATGGTTAAGAAAAGTGGCTATAAGGACTCAGGGCGTTAAACATTTTGATTTTGAACTCAAGTGGTTAAAACCACTAAAAATGACTCAAAAAGTAATTTACCCAATAATTTTGAACTCAAGGATTGTCCTTTATCTTTATACCTATTTTCAGACGTTGTTCTTTATGTTTAAAATTGACGACTTTCGTCCTTTATGTTTTCATATCATACATGTTTTGTCCTTTAGGCCTAACCCATTTAGTTTTTTTAGTTAAATTTGGTCATGTGCTTTGCACATAAGGGCATTTTTGTCAAGTTAAAGGTTGCAGAAGCTATGAGTTGTAAATTTGCCGTTGAACTTACCTTTAAATTGACAAAAATGCCCTCATGTGCAAAGCACATGACCAAATTTAACTGAAAAAACTAACTGGGTTAGGCCTAAAGGACAAAATGTGTATGATATGAAAACATAAAGGATAAAACTCGTCAATTTTGAACATAAAGGACAACGCCTAAAAACGGGTATAAAGATAAAGAAGAATCTTGAAATCTATACTATATAATAAAAGAAACCACTTTGGGGACACTTGTCATCATATTAGACCATCTCTTATAGATAATTATACAATACTATATTATTTTTACATTAAATAATCGATTAATATAAATTAAACACATATGATATATAAATAACATATGTACACAGTTTAAAAGATAAAACCAAAAATTTAATAATTATTACGAAAAAAAGTTACCTAACTTAAAATGTAAAATATAAAATACACAAATTTTATATAACTTTATAAATTACCCGTTTATTAATTATATTACATGTATAAAAATATAAAATATACACATAATATTTACGTGTTCTTTAAAAGATAAAACCTAGGTTAATACTTTTTTATTATAACCCTTTATATAATATACGTGTTGAATAAATCTAGGTTTTCGTTTATCTTATTTCTGATCAATATGTACACATTTGGTCTTATGTGGTTCTTATAATATATACACAGTTTAAAGGTTTATTTCATGTAATCTTTTTTAAAATATATTATTTTTATACATAGTTATTATTTATATAAGGTATTGGAAAATGTATAATTGTATCATAATATTATTTATCATTTATACATTTACGGAGTTTTAATTAAAAGGTTAAATTTATTGAGACTTCGTTAACAAATTTTGCAACAACAGAATAATCTATTTTTATCACGAAAACCAAACTTTGTATTAATATATTAAATATTTTTATTTTCACTATACTAAATTACATATACTCGACCCATGTAATACAGGAGGTTTTTTAAAATATAACTTTTTATTATTTGATATATAAAATTAGATTTATTCAATTAATACAATACACGGGGTTTTTTTAAAGATATATATTTTTTATCATTTAGTACAGAAAATTACATTTTGTTCAAACCGTGTAATGCGCATATTTTTAAAGATGTAATTTTTTTATTATTTGGTATATAAAATTACATTTATTCAACCCGTGTAATAAATGAGGTTTTTTAAATGTGTATTATTTTATTATTTGGTAAACAATATTACATTTTAACTCGTGTAATATACGTGGTTTTAAAGATATAACTTTTTTATTTGATATAAAAAATTACATTTATTCAACCCGTACAATATGATTCTTATAGATATAATTTTTTATTATTTAATATATAAAATTATATTTATTCAATCCATACAATAAATGAGGTTTTTAAAGATATATTGTTTTATTATTTAGTATATAAAATTTATTCATTCAACCCCGTGTAATACACGGGTTATAACCTAGTTCACTATATATCTAAACAAAGTTGGGATTTTGTCAAAATATAATTGAAAGAAAAAAAAAATAAAATAAAGATGGAAAAGTACGTAGAAGTGATGTCATGTGAGAAAAGAAAGGAAAATAAGGCTTTTACAACACCACAAAAGATCATAAATATCAAATCAAACAAATGTAATCACTGTTTAACAAGAGATTTGTAGACCTTAATATTACAACACGTCCCCCTGGCCATACGTACGTACGAGGTACAATGGCATGCACCAGCAGGAACAACTGTGACCCATCTGAACCTCGTAAATCAAACAACCCCTTCCACATTATTAACCATCGGTTATAAACAGTATGCAAGCATGGTCCAAATAATCTACTTCACCTACCCAACCCCTCTCACCTTACTTCTCAATTAATTCATGTAGATACAAAAAAATATTTATCTATATGGTTACATTTACTAATTGAGATTTTCACGATCGGAAACCTGATTTCAAAATCATTTAAGATGACTTGTAATTCTACAGTTGCATATATCCATTCAAAATTTTCATAATATTATTAGAATTTTATATTGGTTTATATAAGTTCAAAAATTCTAAATTATGTGTGCATATCAACATCGCTAATATTATAATAACTTTAGCAGGGAATGGCAATACTTTATGTTAAAACTATCTTTTATATTTTAGATTCTACAATATATATTTTTTTATACTTTTGGTTTTGACGCAAGTTGTATTATGGTGGTGGAATACATAATGGGTTAAAACTTCATAAAATCAAACATGTTAATTACCACACGCATTAGTGGTTCATCAAGGCATCAAGAAGCAACTGATCTTGTGATTAGTAACACATTTAAAAATACTTTAGCGACTTCCCTATTCAGCATTGATTCACTAATCTCCGAACTAGGGATGAGCTCGGTACCGGTACCAGCATCGAATTTCTCGATACCGAAAATACCGGTACTTAATTTCGCCAAATATGGGTACCGGTATACGATATATGCCATGAATATCGGTTAGTTTTTTATCGGTTAATTACCCCTAATGAAGTTAAAGACCAAGGTTCAATTTTTGGTAGATGTAATTTAGTATAGTATTTAAGGAGGAAAAAGGTTTAGCCGTTTAAAAAAAAGTTAAAAACATTTCTTGAACAGTGAAAAGCACGATCGAGTGTTGGTCGCGTACCGCATTTATCATCGTCGTTAACGACAATAAAGTTTCATAATAGAGTCAATTAAAGAGGTTTTTTTAGACCGGCTAACTGTATGTTCTCTAACACTACTTCTAAAGTGTAAAGATCAAATATAAATGGTTCTTAATATACTATCCTTAACGTAAGAAGTGAAGAAAAAAAATTCCCTACTACGTAAGAGTGATGTTTAATTGAAAAATGTTGAAAAAATCGTGATTTTATAGTAGTAGAGTAATTACTCTATAAAATTACATAATTACTCTATTAGTGTAAAATCATGTTTTTTATTATTAGATTAAAATATCATAAGTAGGGAAAAATTAGAAAAAAAAAACAAAAATTCGCTCCTTCACTCTTTACATTAAACGTTAAAAATACTCATTTTTACAATTAATTAACCCTACTTCTAAATCTATATATTTGTCCAAATGGGAATCTTAATCTTAGTAACGTACAACTCTAGTCCATGGCTTTTTAGCCTAGTGGCATCTTGGTGATGAGATAAGACTTTGGGACCAATAGATCTTGGGTTCGATTCCCACAATGGGGGTTTTTCCCATGGGTTTCCTCCTGGATTGGTGTATATACATTATGTCTAGTGGAGATGTATATGATCGGGTGGTTCCACTGATAGCACGATGATACTTCAGTGGTCCGTCAGTGATCCAAATTTGCTGTTAAAAAAAAAAGTAAGTCCTCTATACGTACTCTGGTATTAAGATTTACGAGAAGCACTAATTGCCGGTTATCACTTAATATATTATTATGTGTATACGTACACTTTCTTTCTATGGACAATAGAATATTATATATTTCATTCATCTTGAAAAACGGGTCGGGTTAAAAGCGAGTATAAATAGTGACTCCAAGATTATTCATCACTCCCCATGCATCCAACTCCAAGTTACAGTACTGATCATACATACATAACACACACCTTCAAAACCATGAACACCCTCTTCCAAACCCTTCCATTTTTGCCTACAAACCCTAATTCATTTGACCTACACTTCCCATCACTTCCAACACAACATGTTGAACAAAACCCTTCACATGAAACCAATATTTTCACACAACACAATCACCCTCATGTTCTTGAAGGCATTGCAGCAGTTGTCGGAGAACATGTGTTGTTCGGAAAATCCGTAACAACAACAACAACAGCTACCACTGAAGCAGCTGATCAGCCTGTGGATGTCAAGAAAGAACCGGTGAAGAGTTATAGAGGGGTGAGAAAGAGGCCGTGGGGGAGGTGGTCGGCGGAGATACGCGATAGGATAGGGCGGTGCAGGCACTGGCTAGGGACGTTTGATACTGCGGAGGAAGCCGCGCGTGCGTACGACGCTGCGGCTAGGCGATTACGAGGGTCAAAAGCCAGGACCAACTTTGAGATACCATCAGTGTTCCCATTGTCTACCACCGCTACATCGCCAGCAACGTCCTCCTCGTCATCCAATGAAGGGAAAAAGAGGAAGTCTGACGCTAGCGGTGGTAGCAATAATAACAGTAATAGTAACAGTAACAGTAATAATAACAAGAAGTGTCACGTGGTGACTTCGGTGGGTCAACTATTTAGTAATTTTGGTCCGATGATGAAGATGAATTACCCTAGTACTATAACTAATAATGATGTAGAAGTTGATTTGAATCTTGGTGGTACTTTGAAGAAAAAAAGAGGAAAAACTGTTTGTACGTTATATTAATGCAATGCAGTTAAGTACGTATGTTAATGGTACTGTTTTTTGTATTATGACTACTATCATCTTGTTTCTTTGTCGCATTTTGTATATTTGATGTGAAGTTGTGTACTATTGTTTCCTCATTCTTCTATAATCCCAGCACATAAAGTCATTAACCATGTGATGACGGATTTGGCGAAGCTTGATTTTCGATCGATGGGTCGAAAACGTATATATACCTAAAAGAATTATTAAACCGGGGGTCAAAAACGTATATATCTAAAAAATTTTATACGAAAACTATATACCGGGTACTACTGAGTGAAAAGTTCGCGCGGGGGGGGGGGGGGGATCGGGTTAAAAAAAACTCATATAGTTAATTACAGTTATAAACTTGTAATTGGGATGAGTTAAAAAAAAAAAAGAAAAAAAAACTCATCGTTTATATAATGTATGTTGTGATTAATATATAGATTTGTTGAGTTAAACATTAAAATTGGTCTGGATTGGAAAAAATTGAGATGTTAATTCTTAACACACAAAAGTCTTATTAAAATAATCAAGTTTTGTAAGTTTTGGTTTAGTTTATAACATGTTTAATTAGAGATTTAAAGTTTGTTTATGGATTAACAATTAATAAATGGGTTGGTACAAAAATTTAACATAAAGACGATCTGATACAACTTGATTACAACATATTTATAACTTATAACTTAGGGGAGGAGGGGTGGTTCACTAGTGATAGATTATATCACTCTCACTGTCCAATAAAATCATGTAATGTCATCAACCAAATTTCTATCACTAGTGATAGAAATGTAGGAGGGGTGGAATCACTAGTGATGGAATTCTATCACTCCCATTTTTTTTTTTAATTTTCATTTTAAAATTATAAATTTCACTAATTTTTTTTAATTTTTTATTTTAAATTAGAAATTAACAATAAAACACTAAAACTAAAAATTTCATTAAATTTAAAACATACTAGAAACATACAATTTAAAAAAAAAAAAAAAAAAAACCTACTCCTCGTCCGAATCCGGAAACTCCAAACCTAGAGAACCTACTAGTTCGATTAAATCGTATCTCAACCGAAAGTGAGTTTCTTCGTTACGCAATTGTAAATGGATGTCTTGTGGAACTTGAACTTGTGTAGGAGGATCCGGCACCCAATCCGGGGATATTGCACGTCCGTCGTGTTTGATCAGCATATTGTGCAATAGATACATGCATACACTATGCTATGTATTGATTTCTTGGTCATCGAACGAACCGGTCGGTGTAGTATACCCCATCTACCCTTTGAAACACCAAATGCCCTCTCAACATCTTTTCTTGCCGATTCTTGCAATTTTTTGAACGCCTTTTCTTTAGCCTCGACAGGAAATGAGGGAGCTTTCACAAAAACAGACCAAGACGGGTAGATACCATCCACAAGATAAAAGCCTCGTCTGTAATGTCGACCGTTAACATAGAAAGGAGAGGAAGGTGTGGTACTATCCGTTACGCTTTGGAACAACGGGCGACGTGTGCAACACATTGATGTCGTTGTTTGAACCTGGAACACCGAAATACGAATGCCAAATCCATAAATCATTTGACGCCATCGCTTCTAGTATGATGGTTGGTCTTTTGATGTCTCCCCTAACATACGCCCCTCGCAACTCTCTTGGACAATTTTTCCACTCGATATGTGTACAATCGATGCTACCGAGCATCCCAGGAAAATGCCATTTAGCCTCGTGTGCGGCGTAAATACGTGAGATGTAGTGGCTCGTCATTTTACGTAAAAACTCGTTAGCATACAACTTAATGACCGCATTGCAAGAAAATTGCAAACATTCACGTGAAGTTCTTTCAGACATAGCTAGGTATTCATCATATTGATCGGGTGGGTTACCTGTCGCTAGTTGGCGAATGGCGGACGTGCATTTTTGTATCGGCGTGAAACTTGGTTTGCCCCTCGCATCGTAACGTTCATGAAACCATTCCTCGCTCGCTTCGATGTCTCCAACAATCTTTAAAAATAATTCTTTGGGTAAACGAAACCGATCTCTAAACGTTTCGGCATTGTATAGCGGGTTTTCCACAAAATAATCGTTCATCAAAACTTCTTTGGCACGTATACGATCACGGTCGACCATCTTCTTCTTTGGGCGGGACGACTCGGCATCAAGCTCGTTATACACCGACACAAAATATTTTAGCGTCTCGTTGTCGGAAGACGACTCGGTATCGGTATCGCTAGACATCGGAAACGTCGAATCCGTAGGGAATTCCATTTGAGAAAGATATAAAAATTGTGTGAAATGGGTTTAAATTGGTTTAAAAGATATAGTTTGGTGTGTGTAAAATGGTTAAAATGTAGATATATATAGATAAATGGTTTAATTTTTTTTTATTGAATTTTACCATTTTAAAACGGTCAAAAATCACAAACGGTCCAATTTTTTGAAAACTTCAACGCGTTATCGGTACAACGCGTTTTGAATATCACGCGTTATAGAGGGTGCGGCGGCGGTGTAGCGTGATACTTTCACGCGTTATCGAGCTCCATCACATACCACCCCGTGTCCTCTTATCAATCATGCCAGCATGTTTTATTTGTTTAGATGAACATGTCAAATGGCTCGTGTTGCGTGATTTTAAGAGTGTCTAGATTGGATTGTTGTCTTTAAAATAATTGTTGTACGAGTCTTGTTCGGATTTATCAGTTTAATCCATTTAATTCAAACCTAGTGTATGACACTTTTGAAACCCAAAAAACTAGATTATGCTAGTACATTTTAATAAGTCAGCTGTTTCTAAGCCAAAAAAGAAAAGCGTGTTTCAAATTCTTCACTGAAGACACACTGTAACACCCCGAAAATATTAATGTTACATTTTTAAACTAAATACTAGTAGTAAGTTAAGATAAAAGGCTAGGAAAGATAACCTAGTTAGTAAAAATCTTAACATAATATGACAAAGTTTAATAAAAACCCTCCTTGTTCTATAGTCCATGTATAATTGAGGGACCAAAATTGTCAATTCAGGAACTTAAATTATTATTAGTAAAAATAATACACTAAACACACACCTAAGTGTGTGTTTAATCGATCAAGAACGCAGGAACAAAGGGGATTCCCCTCAAACCCTAAATTCACAAAATCCATCAATTGAAGGTGCAAAACAAGTCCGAATTGAAATCTGAATATAGGGTTGTGATCACCTTGACTAGAAGATTGTAAGGTATGCAAAATTTCATGACTTGGTTCTACCTTAGATTTTGGATAAAATCATAGGATTCAAATCTGGTCATGCATGATGTTTGTTTTAATTGAAATAGTGTATATGGATGAACCCTAGTAGATTCCTTGCTAAAATTTGGTTTAATTCTTGCAAAATTCATGATCACCATTAGAGGTGATATGTGGGTTTTGTAGAAAGGTATGAAACATTAGGATTTTGATGTGTCCTAGAGTAATTCAAGCTTTATGAACAAGATTCAGAGATTATTGGTGTAAAGATTTAGCAAAATTGCCTATGTTGATGTTTATCATGGCTAAATGATGAATGTTAAGCTTAGTTACAAATTGTAAGAAATCATGCACACAAGATGCTTGATAAAATGCCTAAAAGACACTAATCGACACTAATGTGGTGTTGGTAAAGTAACAAGCTTAGTTATGAGCCGAATGGTTCTAATGATAATTGGCTTGTATGTTTTTAGGCAATACGAGTGAGGCGTCGGGGAGTCAAGCCGGTACAGACGCTCGCTTAAAGGGAAAGCTTTAAGGTACGTAGTTGACGCTACTATAATGATGATGATATAGATTTCTTATTATTGGTTGCTAGTTTAAACAATTTAGAATCGTGTTGGTTTGGTTGTCTAAAATGATGGATTTCATAATGGCAACCCCAAATGAGTAAATAATTGATGGGTACAAACCGGGTAACGGAAGTACCTCATCCGTAGACCATAAGCCCGGGTATGGGGTAATGGGAAGAATAGTAGAATCACGCAAACCGGTAATGGGAGCGTGTGTGGGTTGAAGCAAGGGATCCAAAATGGGTCGTACTTGTTGCGAAGGAATACCCCGTGCTGCACTTAGATGGCCGAAAAGTGCAGGAATCGGTACAAACAGGTCAAAACAGCAATTAGTAGGAAAATGCAGAAGCCACCGTAAATTACGGTACCACCGTAATTTACGGTGGAGGGCAATTCATTACGGCAGTTTTCTACTGACTTACGGTAGAACCTTAAACATCCAGCTCTCACCGTAAATTACGGTGACCACCGTAATTTACGGTGGAGTCCGGCTAGAAATGTCAAGTTTTGTTTAAGTTCATATTTTGAATCCGATTTAAACGCACACTTAATTATGTGAAATTTGAGGGATTCTAACCTTGGTATTTTGTTAAATTTCCAGATTTCAAGTAAGTCAATCAAGCGGATGGTGATCAACTCAAGACTTATGAACCGAACACTTTCAAAAAGATGATCTTCACTTTTGTTTTAGGAGTTCATGTTGTGAAAACTTTTGTAATGAAAGAATTACTTATGTGTCCTTTAAGTTTAGTGGTACTTTTCAAATACTTATGTACTAAACGTTTTAAATGACTATGATCTTTCTTATCTAGTCGGTTTAATTAGTGGGCATTTTAAGTAGAGTGTTACACACACGCAACGCATGTGACGACGGGCCAGTGGGGAAGCCCACTTTACCCGCTTTGGGCCTTTCTCTTTGGGAGCCCAAATACTTAAAAGTCCACCAGACAGAATAACCTTGTTCACTAAGGTTTCTCCTTCGTTTACAATGAGCGGGAAACAGCTAAGAGGAACAGGCTCATTAAATGCTTGATAAGAAGAGTATCCGATCTAAATCACTGTACTTATCCGGCTGAACATTAATGGAGAAGTGTATCCCACCGTTGGGAGTCAGACACGTGTCTGATCTTCCCAAGAATCTCCAAATACCGTCGGATAACATGTGAGAAAGTCCTCGATAAGATAAGGGCTGGCTATTATATAAGAAGGAGGAAGAGAGAGCTCAGGCAGGTATAATCTCCGGCACTCTCTCATTTACTACCCTCATTAACTCCTCTCTCATTAAATCCCGACCAACATTCCTCACATTTACTACACATAATTCATTAACTAGATTCACACCAAAGAAGGAACCTTCCGGTGAATATCCTCATCGGAAGATACTCCTTATATTTCCCGGCAAGTTTACTTACTCTCACGCCGGAGCTTGGTCACGGAAAGATCAGGCTCCCATTTACAGTTGGTGTAAGGGATCGGGTCCGGACGATAAATCTAACCTTCACAGTAGTCAGGGCACCCTCCAAGTACAATGCAATCCTGGGAAGACCCGGAATTGGAGATCTGCAGGCACAAGCATCCACCCCCCACGGGGCTTTGGTATTCCAAACACCAAAGGGTCTTGCATGGGTTAAGTCCGCCTACGAAGTGGTTTCTTCAGTATCCAAGGGGGAGGAACCAGGGAAATCCCAGGAAAAGAAGGTGGAGGAATGGGTCCTCTGTGATAGGTTCCCAGAACAGACAGTCAAGGTGGGGAGCCACTTAAGTGACAAGTGCAAGAGTGCCCTGAAGGAGTTACTCCTCCATAACATAGATGTGTTTGCATTTCAACATGGAGACATGACAAGAATCCCCAGGAGCCTAACAGAGCACCGGCTCAACACCTTCACATGGGCGAAGCCAGTGAAACAAAAGAAGCGGAGTATGGGACCTAACAAAAGAATGGCTGCTTGTGAAGAAACTCGAAAGCTGCTCAGAGCGGGGATAGTCAGAGAAGTTAAATACCCATCCTGGGTTGCCAACCCAGTTATGGTTCAGAAAAAAGACGGGGGGTGGAGGATGTGCATCGATTTCCAAGACCTAAACAAGGCATGTCCCAAGGACTGTTATCCTCTCCCGGAGATAGACACCCAGGTGGACTCTCTGTCCCAGTACCCCCTGAAATGCTTCCTAGATGCCTACAAGGGATACCACCAAATACAGACGTCAATAGAAGACGAGGAGAAAACCGCTTTTATCACAGACGAGGGGACATTTTGTTACACCAAGATGCCCTTCGGCCTCAAGAACGCGGGGGCAACATATCAAAGGTTCATGAACACCTTGTTTAGAGAACAGAGGGGAAGGAACTTAGAGGTGTACGTTGACGACATTGTCATCAAGAGCTTGACAGAAACAGCCATGATAGACGACATAGCCGAGACTCTCAACACCATGCAGGATGTGAACATGAAGCTGAACCCTGGGAAATGTTGTTTCGGGGTAGAGGAGGGAAATTTTCTGGGGGTAGTGGTAACCAAAGGGGGAATAAAAGCAAACCCGGAGAAAACCCAGGCTGTAGCCGAAATGCGTTCTCCCAGGTCCCTAAAGGATATCCAGCAGCTGAACGGGAGGCTGATAGCATTAAATCGCTTTTTATCAAGGGTGGCTGACAAAACCCTTCCCTTCATGAAAGTATTAAAAGACTGCCTCCAGACCAGCAAATTCAACTGGACCACTGAGGCCGAAGCCGCCTTTCAGGAAATGAAAACCTACATCTGTAAGCTCCCAACATTAGCCACCCCGGTGCCTGGGGACCCGTTGCTCCTTTACCTATCCGCCTCAAAAACGACCATAAGTGCGGTCATGATGGTGGAACGGGAGGGGAAACAGATCCCCATATATTTTATCAGCAGAACACTTAAGGGGCCCGAGGAACGATACATGCCTCTAGAGAAACTTGCGTTGGCTCTGGTCTTTGCATCCCGGAGGCTCAAGAGGTATTTCCAAGGGCATAAGGTCACCTTAGTGACCGATCAACCCCTTCAGAAAGTGCTTAGAAAACCGGAGCTGTTAGGACGATTGGCTAAATGGGCTGTAGAGTTAGGAGAACACTCTCTGGAGTTTAAGCCCAGAACGGCCATGAAGGGACAGATACTGGCCGATTTCCTAGCAGAAGTCCCTGAGGATGAAGAGAGGGAGCTACTAAAATGGGAGGCCTTGGAGGAGGAAGAGAGAAAAAGGGAAGACGAGGCTGTATGGAAGTTGTTCACTGATGGAGCATCCAGTGAAGAAGGGAGCGGTGCAGGTATCACGCTGGTGAGCCCCGAGGGGGTCGAGTTGACATATGCTATAAGACTGGATTTCGAAAACACCAACAATACCGCAGAATATGAGGCCCTCCTAGCAGGGATGAGGCTGGCACAGAAGATGAAAGCGAAACACGTGGAGGCTAGCACCGACTCACAGCTGGTAGTAAAACAGTACCAAGGAGAATATGAAGCCAAGGATAGCACCATGGCTCGATATGTGGAGAGAGTTAAGGAGGCGGCTAAGGAATTCAGAACTTTCAAGCTGGAGTACATCCCTCGTGGAAGGAACAGAAAATTTGATGCACTCAGCAAGTTAGCTTCGGTAGCATTCGACCATCTCGCGAAAGAGGTCAAAGTGGAGGTCCTAACATCCTCCTCCCTTAACACAACAGAAGTTGGCACGGTCGAAGGTCCTCAAGAAACATGGATGACCCCAATCATCAGATTCCTCCGGGATGGAACTCTACCCGAGGGGGAATGGGCGGCCAGAAAGATAAGGGTCAGGGCCCTACAATATGAACTGATCGAGGGGAGCTATACCGAAGGTCATATCTGGTCCCGTCCCTGAAGTGCGTTGACATGGAAGAGGCCGAATATGTGGTTAGGGAGATGCACGAGGGGATTTGCGGAATGCACTCGGGACCAAGAACAATAGTGAGAAAGGCAATGAGCGCAGGGTTTTACTGGCCACGAATGTACGAAACGGCATCTGAGGAAATCAAGAAGTGCGACAACTGCCAAGTACATGCACCGATGACCCACCGACACAAACACCCTATGGTACTAGTCTCAACATCTTGGCCGTTCCAGAAATGGGCCATCGACATAATTGGGCCTTTCCCCGAGGGTCCGGGAGGGGTCAAATACGTGATGGTAGCCATTGATTACTTCACTAAGTGGATTGAAGCGAAGCCCCTGGCAAAGATTACTGGAGACCAAATGAGAAGGTTCGTGCTAGATAACATCATATGCAGATATGGGGTTCCGAAGGAGTTGGTGAGTGACAACGGGGTCCAGTTTGCTGGAAGACCCTTCAAACCATGGTGCGAGCAGATGCGGATTCAACAAGTGTTTACTTCTGTTACCCATGCCCAGAGTAACGGGTTGGTGGAGAGAGCCAACCAAAGCGTTATTAAAGGAATGAAGGGTAGGCTTGGAAGGAAACAGAAGGGCTGGCTGGAAGAACTTCCATTCGTGTTGTGGGCATACCGGACCACCCCCAAAAGTTGCAACGGGGAGACCCCGTTCAGCCTTACCTATGGGACGGAGGCTGTGATCCCTGCTGAAATCGGATCCCCAACTGCCCGGATGAAGCTTTGGGATGAGGAGAACGAGCAGGATCTTAGAATGAACCTAAACTTGTTGGAGGAAAGAAGGGAGATAGCAGCAGTAAAGGAAGCCCAATACAAAAAGCTCCTGGAAAGTTACTACAACACCAGGATGAAGAAACTCAACGTTGTCCCAGGGGATCTGGTTCTCAGAGCCAACGAGGCCAGTCTGTAAGAAAACACAGGGAAGTTAGGCCCCAACTGGGAAGGACCCTACAGAGTCACGTGGGCGAATGGCAAAGGGACTTGCAAGTTGGAGACGCTGGAGGGCAAGGAGGTCCCCAGGACCTGGAATCTCATGCAGCTCAGGAAGTATTACATGTAAGGGGCGTACCCCCAAGGAAAACGGCCAAGGGCCACTTTTGTAATAGGTAACTATATGTACGGGGACTTTCCCCCAAGAAAGTGAACCTTTTTGTAAACAATCTATGACGGGAAGTATAAACCCTCAAAGATTAAATGAAAGACGGACGAAAACGTCCCATTTTGAAAAAACAATGGGCAACCACACCTGGGCAGACGTGCCTAGAAACACCATTAAATCTAAACTAGAGCAAACAAACACACGTGTACGAGGCATTCAAAGCATGCCAAAAGCCCGGCCGTGGGGCTAATAAAGGTCTAGCTAACCTAAAACGGACAAAGCAAGTTAAGAGCATAACACCGCATTATAAACTTGTCCACCGATTGGCCTCGAACAGACTATCAAAGTTTAACGAAACAAACAACAAAAAGAAAAAACAAATAATGCAAACACACCCGTGTATACAAAACTACGAAGGGGAATCCGCTTTATTTAATGCAAAATACATGTACAAAGAAAAGCCCCAATAACTTGGGCAAAAATTAGCAATGTACAAGATTACAAACACAGCAAGGTGAAACGAAAGCATAACTCCTCGCTAAAACAACCTGAAAATTCCCACGAAATCACCAAGCTGGCCTCCGGTAAGAACCCCTGCAAGACAGGCAAACAGGCAACACAACAAGAAAGACTATGCATAACCATAAGCCATACGATTAAAGGTCAAAGTGGTCCCCAACACAAAGGACCACCTAAGATAGTCAAGCAAAGCACAGAAGTATCCTAAAGTAAGTTAAAGTTATTACAACCATATCGAACTGTATCAAATGTTTGGAATTCACTGGGGATCACCCCCGGAAAGAGACGGTGGAGACGAAGGACCGGCGGAGGAGAACAGGGTCTTCAATTCATCAATAGAGATCAGGGGATGCTAAAGGATTTTGGCAAGAATGGCCGGGGTTTTACGCCCAAACTCCTCGTTCAGTTTGGACAACCTCTTTTTTGCCTTAGAGTTATAAAGAGAAGTCTCTTTTCTGCCCAAGCCTTGGGCAGAATAAGCATAGCCATCCTTCAAACCCGCCTGATAGCCAACATCCCTATAAGCCCTATAAACCTCCTCCAAGCCACTTTTAAAGTCCTCCGATTGAGCGACAGCAGCGAGGAAAGCCCCAAAACCCTCAGTAATCAACCAGTGCTTCTCCCCCGCCAATCGTTGATTATCATCGGAAGTTATCCCATAGTCTGCGTACATGGTATTGAGCTGCTCCTGGGAAACGGAGCCAACTTCCTTCACATGCTTCAGCTCAGCAGCAAGCTCCTCCTTCTCCTCAACCAACGTTCCTTCCTCTTAAGCATAGCTCCAGCCCCCTAGAGAAAGGATCAGTGAGTATGTATGTATATATATAAAAAAAAAGGAGGGGAGAAGACTATGCACCTTCTCCTCCTGCAATCTCCTCTCGGCATCAACCACCTGGCCTCTAAGCCCAGCAACAACCGATTGAGAAGCCTTAAGCTCAGCCTTGAGTCCTTCGTTCGCCTTCCTCAAATCATCAATCCTTTGCAGAATCCCAGCACCCCTGAAAAAGCTTTCACACAAAGACATGCTGTATTGATCTTCAAAGAGATCATCCCTCAGGGCAGAGTTTACAAATTTATGTGAGGGAGGGACAACATGGTTCAGAAAGTCTCTGGCAGCTTCAGGAGTCCCTATCACGGAAGAACTAGTTACCTTCCATTAGGAACATAAGTGGTGGGAATGGCATCGGCAAACAAAGGGGCAAGAGGGGATCGATAAACAGGGCCTTCGAGGAGAGCGGGTTTGCTAGTTCCAGTAGCATGTGAGGGAGAAAGCTCAAAAGCCGAAGAAAAGCGAGCCACCCCCACCTCAGAGGCCTTGTCCCGGATGCGGGAAGGAGAAGGACCAGTTGGAATTTCTATAGGCTCCCGGGAACTCCCCTAAGAAGCAAGAAAAAGAACAATCAGAAGCGACACAAAAAGACAAAGAAAGAATAAGAGAAAAGAAAACTTACCAACAAAGGAGCACTCACTAAGCTTGAGGACTTCAAATGCTTAGACAGGGAACCTTTGACCCCGGCAGGAGGAAGGTCAGAGGCAGCCTTGTAGGAAGGGGGAAGCTTCTGACCACTGGCACTACGAAGCCTCTGACGGATGTTACGGGGTGCAGGAGCCGGTTGGGGACTGGCAGATCTCCTTTTACGAACTAGCTGTATCTCCACGTCTTCGTCGTCACTTTGACCGGAGGGATGAACATGAGGAAAGCCGGGAGAACTCTCCTCCTCACTAGAAGGATCCTCCTCGTATCCACCCAGGGCAACAGAACCTCCTGCCTGGACGGATCCCCCTGTAACCTGCACTTCTGCGTTCAACCTAGAATCAACCTCATCATCAACCACATATTTTACATCCTTGGAGTCACCCTGGAGAAGCCTCCACAAAGTTATCTCTGCACAAAAAGAAAACACTAAAGATGACTACGGGGTCCCCAAAGGCATAAAAAAGAGGATGGTTGTAAAAAGGAAACCAAAAACAAAGAGATACCTTTCTTGCCGAAAAAAGCTCTCGGACGGACTGGGTAGGAGGGACTCAGCCCCCCCCCCATAGCAAGCATCCCTTCGGAGAAAGTGAATGCCCTCGTTGGGTTGTCACACATCCTTTTCCACTGAATGGTCTCGCCCGCGGAAAGGGTAGGGATAGTGTCTTCAATAGCAGCGTCAAGATCCTTTGGCACAGGGGACTCCGGCAGCATGGCGGCAGAAACGAAGATGAATCTACACTTCCAGTCCTTTGGATAGGTAGAGGTGGGCATGAAACTGTAGAAAGGCCTCGAAATATTGTTCTGTCGTTTAGCGAAGGTAAACCAATCTCCGTCGGAGATACCGGTAAAACATACAGAACAAAGGGACAGAGGGCTCCCCTGAGATAGCTGCACAGGATAGTTCAAAATGAACCACCCTCATGAACCCTAAAGGGTGAATCTGTGAGAAATGGACACCAAAATGACGGAGCAGAGAAATCTTGAAAGCAGAAAGGGGGTATCGGACCCCACAGGAAGAAAAGGCAAGGGTGTAAATGGGTATCTTGTCCGGCGTACATTCTGCCGACTCACTGGGGCCGGGCAAGGAAGGAGAAAATCGATCCAGGATGTTGTATGCCTCAACGAAGGATTGCAAGTCCTTCGCCGTCAGTATAGACCTTATCGAAGACCGGCCACCACGACTCATGGTTAGAGGAAACGGTGATTTAGGAAGATGGTTACAAGGAAGAAAAGGGAGTTGGAAAATTTGAATGAGAAATCGGAGAGGGCAAAGGGGGTATTTAAATGCTGACATGCAAGTAACCGTCACATCAGCAGTCTCTTCAAAATTCAAAAATGGGCACGTGCTACTAGGGGAATAACTCCCGCTACAGTCGATTCGGCGATGTCATGATTAATGGGAACGGCAGGCAGTAACTGACCCGGAGTGGGCCCACCAAAAGAGAAACCACCTCTCTTAAGCGGTTGTGACTCAGCCTCGGATCATGAGCCTCGGGTCTCAGAACCAGGTACTAAAGATGACTTGACGACGGGCCAGTGGGGAAGCCCACTTTACCCGCTTTGGGCCTTTCTCTTTGGGAGCCCAAATACTTAAAAGTCCACCAGACAGAATAACCTTGTTCACTAAGGTTTCTCCTTCGTTTACAATGAGCGGGAAACAGCTAAGAGGAACAGGCTCATTAAATGCTTGATAAGAAGAGTATCCGGTCTAAATCACTGTACTTATCCGGCTGAACATTAATGGAGAAGGGTATCCCACCGTTGGGAGTCAGACACGTGTCTGACCTTCCCAAGAATCTCCAAATACCGTCGGATAACATGTGAGAAAGTCCTCGATAAGATAAGGGCTGGCTATTATATAAGAAGGAGGAAGAGAGAGCTCGGGCAGGTATAATCTCCGGCACTCTCTCATTTACTACCCTCATTAACTCCTCTCTCATTAAATCCCGACCAACATTCCTCACATTTACTACACATAATTCATTAACTAGATTCACACCAAAGAAGGAACCTTCCGGTGAATATCCTCATCGGAAAATACTCCTTATATTTCCCGGCAAGTTTACTTACTCTCACGCCGGAGCTTGGTCACGGATCCCCCTCCCGGGGTCCCCCGTGGCGAGGCTAACGGTTTATTCTTTTGTAGCAAGCAAGGATAGAAGCTCTTGACGTCACCGAAGATCCAGCTAACGTCAGCCGGAAGTTGGGTATTCGACAGCATGTCCAGTTGCGTTTGTGTCAACGCAACATTGTTGTGCGTTCTCAAGTAGGTCGAGTTTGTGCCAGCACAACATTGTTGTGTGCAGTGGCGGATCTAGAAAATCCTTAGAGGGGCAACGTTTCAAAGAAAAGGGGTAACGAAATCGAAAAAAAACGTCAGTTTTTTCTAAAATTCACACTAAATTTACACTACCGTAGGTCGATAGCTTGGTTCATGCTTGGTTCATGCTTCCTCAAGTAGGTCGATAGCTTAAATGATGCAACGTGGCTTACCCCTTGTTAAGAGGTAGATCCGCCTGCGTTCTCAAGTAGGTCGATAGCTTGGTTCATGCTTCCCCATTGCTTAAAACTGAATAGATGAGCCCCATAACTCACAATCAATTTTATTTAATTAAACTTTAGATAAAATCAGTTCTGTTTAATAAAATTCAGATAAATGTATGGGTAAACTATAAAAGAGTTGATTAAATAATTTTGTGTTATATGTCTAGAAAATGACGTAACAACGTTTAATCCCTATTGTAAGTACAACATGTCTTGTCAAACTAGTTTCCACACCCCTTGCTTTTTAATCTCACATCTTCGTCGAACGGGTGTTTGTGTATATGTCAAACAGTCGTTCGCACGTATGTATATCAAATCATGGGCCCTCTAAATTTCAAACTACTATTTTCTTGTCATCAAACGGATATTTGATGACGTGGGACAATGTGAGATTAGAAAGCAAGAGTGTGGGTATAGACGTATTAAAGTTAATTTCATATTTAAAGTAAATCTTTTAAACAAATTACCTCCAAAAGTTCTGTATTTAACCAACAATCGTATAAAATGAAACTAACATCAATAATGTCATAAGACCTATCAATGAGCAACTCCTTACTCCTCTGTTATGATTAAAATAGTGAATCCAGAAAAAGGTGCAGAGGTCGCAATGAGATGACAAACATAGTATCACTGTATTTACATCATCAAAATCTAATATTTGATTATTCAATACTAACCTTCCAGTAATCACAAAATAATCTCACATAACAAGGTTTACTTTGTTAACAATACATACTTTTACGTTATTATATTATATATATAATTATAAATTGAGTAAATTTCTGTTTTCGTCCCTGAGGTTTGTCAATTTTAACTAGTTTAGTCCAAAAATCTAATTTATAACAAATTCAGCCATCAAGTTTGCATTTGTTAACGCTTTTCATCCCTAAGGGTGCTTTTTCATTTAATTCTTAGGGATGAAAAGTGTTAAGAAATGCAAACCTTAGGGATGAAAAGCGTTAAGAAATGCAAACCTCAGGGATGGTTTTGTTATAAATTAGATTTTTGGACTAAACTAGTTAAAATGGACAAACCTCAGGGACCAAAACAGAAATTTACTCTTATAAATTTATATATATTGGTAAAGTATTTATATATATATATATGAAGTAATCATGAATAGTAATTTATTTTTAATAATAGGGTGAGAATTGACTACAAAATCCATTTTTCCTATAAAGTGTTAAAAGTCATAAAACACCGTAATGTCAACCATAAAACACACTCAAAACCCACCAATAACAAAGTGAATGTTTCTAAAACGCCATATTTGTGGGTCTTGTGTTGTGTTTTGAATGATAAGCCTTTGATTATCGAATGGCTAACATTAGTGTATTTTATGTTAATTATCATGTTATGTTTTATATGCATAGTTCTACGATTGTGTGTTTGAAGTTTTATAGACTGTTAGGGTTTGGATATTATGTTTTAGTAGTCTTCATTCTGTTATTTGTGGGTTTTAAGTGTGTTTTATGGCTGAAATTGTGGTGTTTTATGGCTTTATACACTTTGTAGGAAAAATAGATTTTGTAGCCGAACCCCACCCTCTTTAATAATAATATATATAGTTTCTTTTTCATACTTCTATTATTTCAATATTAAAATAGATTATTATTATATTTATTTTTAATCTTAAATATATTTCTTTAATTTTAAATTTTAATAAAAAAAATTTAATATTGCTAATATTGTCTAGACAACATCGGTACCGGTACCGGTACCGTATAACATAAGTATAGTTTTTTTTATTATTAACGTCATCATATACCTATTATTACATATGATTCGATAAAAGTTCTACTCGAACATGTCATATATAGTTGATTTTTTTTATCATCACAAACCGAACATATACCGACCAAACAACATCGGTATTCGAATGTGTCATATACAGTTGATTTTTATCAACACAAACAAAAAATATACCGACCAAACAACATCGGTAACGGTACCGTATTCGTTTGTATAGAATTCTCGACGTGGCGGTATAAAATTCATTGAACACAAAGTAATATTCGCAATAAAGTATTTTTGGTATCGTAAGCTATATCGAGTATCTGTACAATATTACCGGTATCGTAACGGACCGATACCGACCAAACAACACAGGTACCGATACGGGTATTCGTTTTTATGGGTTTTCAATCGATGTAAAAACTGCCGATTAGCCTATGCCGAGTGCCGGTGTCGTACTGATATTGTAATGAACCAGACCGATAATAACAAAAGGCTCGCAACGAAGCGTACAGAAATCCCACTAGTTCAAATATAAATTCTCTTCTGTTTAAACCCCTTGGTTGAACAGTTCAAGTTGGATTACTTTAGTATACATAGAAAAAGAATGTTTGTCCATGATTATACGACATTGACAAGAATAGTAAATTCCATAGGAGTACATATACATCCTACATACCTTCAACAGTGAACAACAAAGGTTACCACTCTCACTCCCACTCCTTGAACACTGTATTCAAAGGAGAACGCACAAGTGGTTCGGTAGGTCAACAAAATCTAGTGGATCCACTTTTCGGGTCATGGTTAAGTCTCCGCAAACAACTCACCAACCAACCATCATGCATTGTTTGTTTTAGTATCATATGAAATATTAAGTCCTAGGTTTAAATCGATATCCGTACGTTTAAATGATTATCCATTTTTTTTATTTAAATTTGCTTAACCTTTTATAGTTAACGTGACCCATGTTTAACAAAACACATATAACAATATTATTTTGTATTATATATCAATATATTTACATTTACAAATTAGGGTTTAGATCAAATACCAATGCTCCAAATAATAATAAGTCGTACAAAGGGTATCAAACGGACCAGCGACGGAACTAGTCCAAAAATTTAGCGGTATCCCATTTTTTTATTCTTTAGACCAGGGGTATCCTCTGTGTAACGGAGACGAAGTTGATGGGTATTTTTACACTATGGAAACGGAGTTAAGGGGTATTTTTACTCTACGTAAACGGGGTTAAAGAGTAGCCCGTGCTACCCCCACTAACATTCTAAGTCCGCCCCTGAAACAGACTCCGATTGACCCCATTTAAGTGACATTGGAACGGTTTCATCGAACTCTAAGATGTGAGATTTTAGATTTTCACTTTTGAATTTATGGGTTGTAGATTTTAGAATTTTTGTTTATTATCATTGTGTCTTTTATTTATCATTGTGTTTTTTTTATATTTGCGTCATTATGTCTTTTTCCTCGACATTGTGTTATATTTTCCTCGACGTTGTGTTACATTTTGCAATCCATTATGTCTTTGTAAACTTCTTAATTTTAGAAGCTTTTATAAAATAACTTAACTCTGCAAATTAGATTTGTTTTAGAACGTAGTGGAAAACTCACACATTCAATAAATCTACTACACTAAGCTACAAGTCGTTTGGTATTTGCAAATTAGTTACTTGTACAATTTCTAAAAACCATTAAAATGTGTATGTTGGTTGTGTAATTAATAAGTCTGACCGGTTCATTTCCACTAGAGTAAAAACAAGCAATTTTAATTTGAATTAATTTTGTCATGTTACTCGACAGAATGTGAACCTAGGATATCTAAACTATTCAAGTAAAAGAAAATCACGAAAGATTGTTCGTATGGACTAAGATCCTAGGTCTTACAAGTAGGAGTGGGGTATGGACGTGCAATCATATCCTGAAATTTATTCTTGTAGCTAGTGTAAAACAACAAAAATAGAATAGTAATAACACAATAATATAATAGAGTTTTGCGTAATAATAGGATCATTACTTAAATCACTTAATTGACATGTAAACCCCCTTGAAGTTTCTGTTTATTATGGGTAATAGAATAGACGAGGGAAGAAATAGAATGGACGAGGTAATGGAATGGACGGTGACGGTAATGACAATAGTGGTGGGTGTCGGTAGCGGCCGGTGGCGGTGGCGAGCGATAGTGATGGTTAGCGGCGGCGCGGGTGGCTATGGTCAGTGGTGGTGCTGATGGGGTGTGGTGGTGGTGGTGGTGCCGGTGATCAGCGACGACGGAGGGTGGTGGTTGTGATCGGTGGTGGTGAGAGAATAGAATAAATTTAAACGCGAAAAATTTATTTTGATCGTGAAAACAAAACTAAAGCTTTAGTAATTTTGTTTGTAATGAATTAAGTTCGGATATCAAAAGCTAATTGGTTTAGTAATTTTGTAATTTTGTTTATAATGATTTGAGTTTGGATATCAAGTTCAAGTATTTGCTCGAGATGTGAATGCATCTGTAGCTTGAAAAATTGACATTTGAACTCATATGATTCCACTTTTTGCTAGTTGTCCTTATTTAAGTTTTAGGGTTTTGTTTGTAAGCTCTAACATTTGTTACAAATTGGTAATGAATTTAAGCATGAAAAATTTTCAGGTGTTACACTAACATGTATATATACACACTAGTTGGGTGCCCGCGCGATACGGTGGGGTCGACACTTTATTTTGCGGTACTCGTTTCTGTTAGTTTTCTTATTCGTATAATATTTATGATTACATTATTGTAATGGATATATGTCATAAGTGTTACACATATGTAAAGTTTTTTTTATAAAAATTAATAATCAAAAGACAAAAAATATTGTTTTTTTATAAAAGTTAATAATCAAAAGACAAAAAATAAAAGACAACTTGTTATAATTGTAAAGTATGTTTATTTTATTGGTTAAATTATAAAGTATAATTTTATGCTTTAAAATTCATAACTTTTTTTAAATATCCACATAGTACTCATCCAATAAACTTTAAGTTTAAAATTTTCGTTTTTATAAAAATAAAATAGTATTTGACTCGTAAGTACATTTTAGACCTTTAACTTAAATTGTTAAATTTCGTTTTTTTACAGATATAAAAAATTTATATTTTTATAAAATTTCAAGATCTATTTTTATAAAAAAAATAGGATATTAAGTGTTTATATCTTTATTAACTTTATATCAGACTAAGTTCAGATTTTTTGTTCCTACCTAATTTTATTTATATGAGTCTACTTTTAACTTATAATACCTAAAAATATACAACATAATCTACTATGTATCTAGTCAAGTTGGTAAAGAATTCTTTTGGAACTGATTAATATTATTTATAATAATATAGTTGAACTTATAATTCCTAAAAATTTGTAACACAATTTAATATTTATCTAGTAAAGATTGTAAATTTCTGGAGTATTTTATTTATATTACTTGTTACAAAAAATGTTTATAAAAGAATTATCTTTTATAAAAACAAAATATTTTGTTCATAAATAAAGTAAACAAACTGTTTTACACATGTAAAGTTTGTTTTTAAATAAATAATAATAATCAAACGATAAAAAAATTAAAGATAAGTTGTTATAGTGGTAAAGTAAGTTTATTTTGTTGGTTAAATGATAAAGTTTATAATTTTATTCTTTATAGTTCATAACTTTTTTTAAATATCCACATGATACTCATCCTATAAACTTTAAGTTTAAAATTTTTGTTTTTATAAAAATAAGATTTAATTACATAGTTAGTGCCCGTGGTTTGCACAAAATAACATACTTAGGTACTAATAGTTTAAAATCGCTTTCTAGGGTATTAACTTTTCATTTTGTAACGTTTGGAGGTATTAACTTCTAGGGTATTAAGATAGTTAGTCCATGTGGTTTGCATAAAATAACATATTTAGGTACTAATAGAATGTGATTTTAAACCTACAAATAACGTTAATACCTCCAAACGTTACAAAATGAAAAGTTAATACCTTAGAACGTGATTTTAAACTATTAGTACCTAAGTATGTTACTTTGTGCAAACCACAGGGACTACCTATGTAATTAACTCTAAAAATAAAAGATAGTAGTTGACTCATAAGTACGTTTTACGCCTTTAACTTTATTTGTTAAATTTCATTTTAATATATATAAAATTTTTGTATTTTTATAAAATTTTAAAAACAGTTTTTATAAAAAAAAATAGGATGTTAAGAGTATCTTTATTAACTTTATATCATAGTAAGTTCTGTTTTTTAGTTTAGTTTTAAAGTTTATTACTTTATTGTAAAAAATAAGATATACAAATTATTAGATTAATATCCAAGAATAAATGCAAAATTTTATAATTTCAGCTTGACTATATCTAATTGCAATATCTATTTATTGCAACTTTAGGATATTAACTTATATAAGTTCACTTGACTTGTAAATTTAGGATACTAACTTTATTTTAACCTTTATTAATATGGTCAATAATTGCATTATATTAACACAAAAAAAATAAAGTTCAAATATAAAATAAACTTTATTCATATGTCTAGATCAAACATAACAACTAAAAATGGAAAAAAATATAAAAACACTTGATAGATTTCATATTAGACTGCATGAAATTTGTTCCGCTTCTGAATTGACACTCGATGTATGTTTAATCAGGTTTTCTGGTTTGTGCTTGAATCGGCAGTATCTTCTAATTCCTCCTTTGTCATTGTCCTCAGAATCGTCTAAATTAATAACCTTACCCCATTTCCATATAGAGAGTCTCTTGGATCTCTTCCTTTGAATCTTAAACTTCCGATCCTTAAAAAGGACAAAAATTGAATACAAAATTTAAAAAAGATTAAATAAACCTTAAAAATACATCTTCACTAAATTCACGTTGAAAATTAGACTTGTATGGACTAAACATTGCACCAAAAGAAATAATATCAACACTTTTATCACCATCATTCTGCAATAAAACACACTTATAATAACACAACGAACATGTTAATATACAAGATATACGCAAAAATAATACTTAAAAACCAGCAAAAATCAATACCTTAGAAGCTTGTTCAATAACTGGTTTGTTTAAATTGGCATGTTCATCATGCAACTTGTGACATCTGTGCTTGTGTAATCATTGTATAAACTCTGGACAATTCAGTATTAATAAAACAATGTGTTTTGATCCCAATATTTGTTTATTTATGTTTGAAATTTTGCACGTTTTGATTTTTGTTCGATTTTAAACTCTATATCGCTTTCTAGAAAGTTATACGCAGACTGATGCGTAAACGTAATCAGTTTAACGTGACAAACACTCCGGAACAGCAAAATAAACTTAACATACCTTAAATAACCTTTACATAACTTAGAAATAAGTTTTGAAGGGTTTGGTATGGCAAAAACAAGTTTATTCGCTCACATGGACTATTTGCGTCAAACTGCAAAAGTCTGTCATTTCGTATGGCAACGTACATTCCGGAACATGATAATAAGCTAAAAATACCATAAATAATCTTAACATAGCTTAGAAATAAGCTTTGAGGGGTTCGGTGTGCTAAAATACGCTTATTTGATCAATAGGGACTAAAAGCGTCAAAAACTGCGTAAGTTTGCATTTATGCGCATATCTTACGTTTTGACCACATCTGGACATCCAAAAAATTTTTAGTCACTAAAATATTTTATTTTAGTGATAGGAATGCAAAAATACCATTCGTCGCTTAATTTGGATCGTTTTCGCGTCCGTTCGAGTTTCGTCGTAATTAGCCGAATAACGCGACCGTACGACCAAACGAACCGACATCCGTGATATTTCCAAACATATTTCAAGTCCCCTATACTTTTACGTCCTTGTAGAGCCTTGAAAATGTCTTGACGGAGGTTAAATACGTCAAATATGCATATAAGTGTGTGCAGGGACCGAACTTGTAATTTTTGAAACCTGATGCAGTCCTCGCGCTGCGCGACGGCCAGAGGGCCATCTGTCGCGCCACGCTGTGAGTGTACATGAATGGTTCTAAAAGATGAAGAACGTGGTGTGAATCTGTCAAACCCCAACCGATGATGGAAACATCGGGGCGCGGCACTGAGCGAAACAGATTGTCCAGGAGTTTCCATAACAACTACGATTACCAATTATTTAAGCATCACGTCCCATACCATGACATAACATGTAGCATAGTTATTACAGACAAATCAAAGACAAATAGTTCTGTTCCGACAACTCAAATATAAATTGTTTTTGTTTGTTTCTAGACTCCATCCTAGCTCGATTCCATCACATAGCAAGCAAAGCATCCTAAGCATTCAAACAGCTGTCACATATGTTAAAATAGAGTCAATACACATAGTGTAAAGGTGAGCATACAATTTTGATAGTATATTAGAGTTCGAATTCGTCTACGCATAACCAGCATGTACAACGTATAATGTGAAGCATGTAAGTTATCGACAAACATCCTATCAATACCAATGACTGCGAGTTGACTGCGAGTAGCGAGTGCGCAACACATGTTCACCACTGCGAACACGTGAAGTAATATCCTTAACAACCCCTGAGTGAACAGGTGCTGAGTCCAAACTATAGTACTTACGTTGCTAAGGCAGGTAGACAGCAATCAATGTGTAAATATAACAAACAGGCATTCATCGAGTCACGTATAACATGCAATAGCGGTTAGCGTTTAAAGTGTTTGCGTTGTGTGTTGATGTGATTTGAATATAAGTAACGTATGTCACACCCGAAAGTGCGTAAAGCAAAAAGGGATCGAGTATACTCACATATCGTGTTTAATAAGTAAATACTCTCTTGGATTGAAGGGAGCACTGGAAGAGATTAGCCTAAACAGTTAAAGATAGCATAAGCGATGAACGGTGCGTAAAACGGTGCAAAGTGGCCAAGTGTCGAACGGTAATCCGATCGGATGTCAATCCGTTCGGATGGCCATTCGGTCGGATTGACATTCGTTTGGTAAGGATGTGTTTGTGTATGATGGCTTTGAAGTTTTCGTTGTAGCATTTTGGAAATAGAGAAGTATTTCTACCCTTCAGGTCGTTCGATCGAACGGCAGTTCGATCGGATGGCGATCCGATTGGCGAGACATTTCTCAGAGAACAAGTTCACAGCAGGATTGTCATTCGATCGGATGGTCTACCGATCGGATGGCAATCCGCTAGAACTGGTAATGCATTGAACATGTTGAAAATTGTTTAAGTGTTAAAATCTAAGTGCAATCCGATCGGATTGCGGTTCGATCGGATGACAATCCGATCGGATGGCAATCCGATCGGACGGCAATCCGTCCCGTGATCTGATCATTTTGCAACTTAAAATTTGTTAAGTCTTGCGGTTTGCTCGAGACGGTATGACAACGTGTTAAAAAATAGGAACTCCACCAAGACTCAGGTTACCCGATCGAACAGGAATCACCCTAGTCCAATCAGTTAACTTGTTCGAGACGAACGTTCATGTTCAACCCGTAAATCGGGTGTCTCTTTGATAGAAGTCAGATCTTGCACCAACTCTTCACTAAGAATGAGTAGAAGATCAGAACGAGCTCCGATTCTATCGGTTTTGAGTGCATTGAGTGTAAAAGAGTTGAAAAAAAGTTGAAAAAGTATCTTTTAATCCTTTTAACCATGAAAGTGTTTAGATCTATGCGAAAACATTGTTTAATCATGTGAAAATCCTTCAGATCTAAGTTGTTCTCGGTGGAATGAAGCCAAATCTTGAAGTTCATAAGAACTCCATGATGATATCACCCTAGAACACCTCAAATCCACTGATTTCACGGTTAAAAGTTAAGATTCAAAGGTGAAAATGATGAAGAAGTGTGTGTAGATCATAGAAGTACAAGATTTGAGTTGAAAACTTACAAGAATCGCGAGAAATCGAAGAAAAAGTAAGCTGGAGCGCTGCTGGTCGAATGAGGGAGCTGTCACATCAAGTGATGTGACAGGAGGGGTATTTATAGGTTACCAAAAAGGGAAAGAAGGGCACCAACGTCGGATCGGATGACAATCCGATCGGATGGCCATTCGATCGAATAGTCATACGATCGAAGTGGCTTGGCGAGTTGAGTTTCGGCGTTTCGTTTCGTGTTTTGAGCGATGCGAGTTTCGATTAAGCGATGCGATAGATTAGTAATAAACACACAAATACTATATCTAACATACAATCATCCTAAGTAAATTGCATTTAGCATTTGCGATTAAAGTGCGATTGCGATAGAGTTGCGATTGCATTTTCGAATAATCACCACAACAAACCATAAATAAACATGCACAAGTAACAAATAAGTAGCACACACACGTAAAACAATATCCAGAACGCATAATTCGAGTTGCGAATGCGATTGCGATGCGATTAGCAATAAGCGATAAAACATTCGATTAGACCTTGATTATTCACAGATACTCCACATAATACAACTAAAGCAAATAAAATAAAAGATTTGATTACAAGTCACGGTGTACAATCCATAGTTAAGCAAGGAGTGACTGTAACAACTCTCACTAAAATCAATACTTAGGATGTTAATTATCTATTAAGGAAACCCTAATTAAGAAACCCAAGTAATTCTGCATAAACCCTAAAATTTTCATAACAATCAGAATTAGGATCAGGACCCCTAAAACTCAAGGGGGATAAACCCTAATCGATATTTATCTTCTAAATTCGTTGTCTGAATTCAAATTTCACAAAATGTCAACTCAGCAAGCCTACTGGAACACAAGGCTACCCTAGGGTAGACTGGCATCTCTCGCGCCACGCGACAGGTGCATGTATCCCTGTCGCGACACGCGAGGGGGGGCAATTTCTGGGTATAAATAGTCGGGTCTGGGACTTGACATTCTGCTTTAATTCGACACTCAA
This sequence comes from Helianthus annuus, assembly GCF_002127325.2. Classification (NCBI taxonomy): domain Eukaryota; kingdom Viridiplantae; phylum Streptophyta; class Magnoliopsida; order Asterales; family Asteraceae; genus Helianthus; species Helianthus annuus. Next base: position 5,063,015 of record NC_035448.2, on the reverse strand, counting down.
ATTCCTATTATGCTCTGAGTTATAGTCGAAACAGTCCAACAACACACACAATTCACGAAGTGCTGCCGCAATCAGGGTAATAACTCGATCGCTATTACGATTCAACGTCCGATCGATTGTAACTATCCAACGATTGTTTGAGTGCTGCTCAAATTGAGTTTATACTTTGTTATTCATAGTGATTTCGACTTGAATGTTTGAGTGCTGTTCGAATTCGGACTATACTCTGTCATTCGTTGTGAATCCGTTGAATTGTTAAGTATTGCACTTGTAAATCGTTGTGAGGGTTTAATCTCGTGAATTATCGTAACTGCTGTATTAGTTACTAACCCGTTTGTGTGTACGTTGTTATTCAAATTAGATTAATCAAGGCTAATCAGTAGGCTTATACTCTGCTCGTTAAATCTGCAATGTGAGTCATTCTCTTTTTATCAACTGTTTTACAATACTCCAAATTATTTTCAAAGTGTTACAATTACAGGGATTAAGTCGTGGTTATCTTGAATCACTCGCTAGTGGGGTGTTGTGCACATTACTAATTTGCTCCCAGTTAGGTTCATTGACCTACTAGGGATAATCATCACTATTTAGGTTCATTGATCTAATAGTGGTATGACCATCGTCACCATTGTGACTTGTCACCATTGTGACAGAGCGCCAGATAAAAATAAGATATAAACCATTGTAATCGCTCGTATGCTGTAATTTATAACTAAGAGTCATTTTATAAAACCTGAATGAACTCACTCAGTATTTCCCGCTGACAAAACCTTTTTCAAACATGTTTCAGGTGATCTGTTGTGATCCAAGAAAAGTGCCGTGAAGCACTTCAAGCTAGAAAAGTGGCTCAATGTAAATAAATAAAGAAATATGTTTTGTAAAATAAAGATTTCCTAGTGAAATCATCTTATTGTAAATTACCGGGGTTTTATCCCTAGATTATATAAACGGGCAGTTTTAAATATTGAAAGATCCTGTTTTAAAAAGACTTCCGCTGTCGCCTAAATTAAATACCACGGGATTTCTGTCCCGCGGCTCCTGAAACGGGTCAAACCGGGTCGGGGGCCGTGACAGTGACAGATCGCAATTAGCAATCTTTTCTTCCTTTGACTTCGACTTTGACTTGTACGTTGACTTTCGTAACACGGGGTGTTACAGAATCGATCAATAACGAGGTGCGGAATCCCTCGGCATCGTCAGAGAATCATCAACAACGATATCAACGATTAACTTGTCCAATTTCATTAGCTGATATGAAAGTACAAAAGATCCTGATGCAAACTGGACAGAGCTTCGCTATGACAAAATGGCAAAAGGTTCTAAACTAAGACCCCTACTCACCTATTTATAGGGAATCTTGGGAGAGGTGATGTCATCCGATCGGATGGTCATCCGATCGGATGGCCATCCGTCCGGATGACCCATGTCATCCGTTCGGATCACATTTTACGTTCCGTTCTCCCGATTCGTCTAGATACAAAATACATACATATAAAAATGTACAACGACACATACAGGACAAAATACATAGACTTGATACAGACGGAAGCTACAGACATAATGCACTAACAGACTCCCCCTTGGATGTAGTTGTAGTCTTCCTTCCTGCATAGTCTTTTTTTCACCTTCCTGCTGCGTCTCCTAGCTCTAGCTTTCTCTCTCCTCTTTTCTTCTCGTTTAGCAAGCATCTTGCGCCTCAGAGGCCTACCAATCTCATTCCAGTACTTTCTATACTCAGTATCTCCATCTCGCTTTCTATCCCACCTAGGGATCATGTTCTCATCTGATTCTATTGGCGTTTGGTCAGTTGGAGAAGGTCTTTCGAACTTTCTACGCCCAAGAACCGCTGCTCTTTCCCTTATCTTCTTGAACCTTTCAATTCGCTTTTCTCTTTTCAAGAATTCCTCCAACTCTAAGTCTCTAAACTTTGTCTGCCAACATCTGCCAGAATTGATATCCTTTGCAAAGCATAAGTTTGCCATCTTCTGATATTGTTGCGCTTGAGCTTTCTCAGGAGCATCATACACAATCTTGTTGAAACATAAGTACTCAATATCCTTCTTCGAACAATTCACCAGTATGAGATATATAATTAGTAGTCGGCGGCTTTACGCTATCTATGATAACAACTTTCCTATGAGCTAAGTTGTGTTCAAAACAATAATAGTGTGTTTGAAATGAAATTGAAATGAGGAAATGCCATGATCGGCGGGTGTACAAATGAAGTGTTTACAAGTGAAAAACCATGATGCTTAAGCTACTTCCGTCGGGTTTTACTTCCACTCATACGCGCACACACTGTGGGTACAAAGGTTGGTTCGAATGGCTTGGTAACTCAGAACTTCTTATTTGAAAATTGTTTGAATGAAAATGTGTCTACACAATCTATACATAATCTAATTTATCCACGTCAAAGTGGTGTTGGTTCAAGCCCACACTGAATTTTAGAAGTACATTTAAAGTGGTGTTCGCCGTTCAAAAAACAATATAATTCTTCTAAATTTGTTAAAGACTCTTAGAACAACAGATATTGTTATGGTTATATAGTATTCATTTTACAATGAAGAATAATGAGACAGATACATACATACCACTTTATCCTGCCAAACGCCCCGCCCCTTTCGTTCCTCACAAAAAACATTAATTAAATTACGCTGAAAAGCGAAAACTAAAAACAACTCCAGTAGTAATGTACATTTCTCAATTCAGAGACTAACATAAACTGCATTACCGAAAACAGACATCATCTCATATAACATCACAAACATAGTCGGTCATACGAGTTTTCTGGAACAATGCGTTCACCAGTAAACGGGTCAAATTTGTAAGGCTCACCAGTGTACGGGTCAAATCTCATTTGCAGACGACCATCACCGCCTTTTACATAAGCTGGAATTGCGTACGGATCTTGTGCATGAATTGCATAAGATATTGAAGATGAGCCCGGGATTTGGTGTGACGACGGGTTGGGGCTCATTTCCTCCATGTTTCCGTAAGCTGTTGGGAGATTTGAATTTGTCAAATATCGACTGACTGTAAGAAGCAGTGGCGGAAGAAGCGGGTAATTCATGAAAGCGTAATGGACTTATTTCATCTCTTTTTAAAACACTTGCATGACTTGGCGCACCATATTCTGAAATTAATGAAGAATAACGAGATGCATAACCATCCGACCTGCTGCATTATACACACGAGAACAATAACTTTAAGGAGTCAGCAGAAAACACAATTTATCTAACCAAGATTCAGATTTTATTTTATCATGTTCACATGATGGGATTTATCTAATTTGTAACTTGTAATCATTCAAAGGTTATACGTCGTATATAACATTTGTTTTGGTTGACAGGTACAAGCTATCCATACCGAGATATCTGGATAGTTATAAAATACTTATGTTATATTGTGCAATCATATTTATTATACATTACATAGTGCAGATTGAGATATCTGGATAGTAATCAAATGCTTTTGTCATAATGTGTAATCATATTATTATATATTTATACATTACATTTAAGTTGAGACCTGAAGCAATAAGATTATTTTAGAAAAATGACTCGCTTTTTCAGCAACAGAAAAAATATATACAAGTATAGAACAAAATATAAAACTGGAAAACGGAGAAAGTGTCTGAGCCCACCCAACCCGACCCGTGGCCAATTTGACCTGTTTTTATTTTAATGAACATGTTACCCAACCCAGCTGTCTTTTATCCTTTACTATGTCTGAACATTAGACTCTGATTAGTTTTGAGCGATATGAAACTGTTGTTTCCATTTGTGAAAATTATGCTGCTATTACATTACAGGAGTTTATATAAAGTATGGTTTGGTGTATGGATAGGAATATTATTTAATCAATGTTTGATTAACTATTGAATTAGGCTTAATAATAAAGCATTATTGGGAAACGGTGCCACTTGATTAACGTTAATAACAGGTTGACTTTTGTGTTTACTTTTTTCCTTATTTGTGTTGGGTCCTATAAAAATTGCATAGGAACAATTATTAAGAAAAAAAAAAAGTGAAGCTTTATCAAATTGCTCTTTATAAATGTGAACTAATATTATTATAAACCAAGTTACGTCGTCGAATGCAAGAAACAAACCTAGGCACAATTGGGTCAAGAGGCAAGCCAAGAGAATCAAGAGCTGGAAGATGGGCCCTACCAGAGAGGCCCAGGCCCACTGTTTCCCTGACATTAGTGTCCCTTAATCTCACAGGGCATTGAAGATGATACTTTTGATTAAGGTTTGTAAGCTTTTAATGATTTTGCTAGAGTTTGCAAAAATTCAATTTTGCTAAAACTAGATTAGGGGTCTGTTGGCCCTTTCCTGTTTTTCTGCATCTTGCAGAAGGTGAATGCGGGTAGCTTTGTAATAGATGTATATTTGTTTTAGTAATAAATTGTTCTACTAAAAAAAACGGTTAAGATGGTTCAGTTGGGTAGATAGAATAATGACGCAGTGCATTTTTGTTTCTACATTTCATATTTAGGTAGCTATCACTACAAGAAAATAAGCTATCTCAGTATGAGGGCTTTGACACGTTAAATTAATTGAGAGTTTTACTCATGGTTGCAAAAGTCGCTAGGTGCTCCCTAGTCGGTGGACCGGGGAGTTGAGAGTACTCGGCCTAGGCGGAGAGTAATCGGGGAGTACTCGGACATGCTAAATTATAAAGAAATTAGTTTTTGGAAATTATATATATGTCAAAAACATAAATTTACTAATATCTAGAACAAAATACGTGAAAATGATATTAATTATTTAATATGTTAAGCATAGAAATTATGTTTTATTATTTTTTAAGTTAAACTCGGACAGAGTTGACCTACTAGATACGATTTTGGCCGAGGTTGACCGCGTTTGACCGATTTCGAGTAACTAGGCGGAGTCAAAGAAAATCGCCTCGGCAGCCTACCTTGTAGCGACTACTCGGGGAGTACTCGGCCTTGGAAACCTTGTTTTACAACCATGGTTTTACTTAACAATCATATAACTCGTTCTTATTTTATTGCTTTTGCACCATGCAGAAGAGCAGTTAAATTAATGGATTTCTTTTGGGGTTCTATACATTAATGATGCTTTTAAAAATTTAATTACTGACGGTAAAATGGGAATTTATTGGTGTAGGATTACTTTTAGTGGAATAATAGATAATGGAGGAAGAAATTAGAAAATAGTGTTTCAGGGTTTTGAAAGGGCATGTAAGATTTTCGAAAGGAGATATACAATATATTGAAGTTTTAAGTGTGTGTGTGTGTGAAATTCTGGCTAAAACCAAAACTTAATATGTACCTTTGAAATTAGTGAAGTGAGATATGCTCCCTTGTCATGCTCTTCTTCTGCTCCCAATAACATAAACTGTAGAGAAAGATATAATAGCATAATTATTAATACTTGTGTATAACAGATATCTTAATAATATTCAATAGTTAACCTGATCAAGAACTAATATGGCTGTAGATTCAGGTAGTTCCGCTAGATTAGCTAGGGATTCAACTTCGATCTGCAAAAGAACAAATACAAATATAATGTCAACTCCCCCAAGCATATTTTCCAACAAAAAGACAAAACAGAAAACTAAATCAGGGGATAACATTACATCATATCGAGTAGCAATACCTTGGTTTAAAAAAGCGTGAAGCGCTCCGAAGCGTTTTGGTTCCAAAAGCTTTAAGCGAAGCTTCAAGCGCGAAGCGAGAGCTTCACGTATACGAAGCGCTCCATATTATATATAATTATATATAATGTTAATTTTATATATATGTATAAAAAATAGCTATCCATATTATATATGGATAGCTATTTTTTATAATGTTAATTTTGTACTTTTATGCATAAATTAAAAAGTTTAAGGACCAAATGTAAACTACTGAAGATAGAGGGGGTTAAATGTTTAAATAGACAAACTATCTTTACACTTTTTAAGTAAAAAGTTAGAAGTTTCAGGGACTGAATGTAATCTAATGAAAGATAGAGGGGTTAAATGTTTAAAAACCTTAACTTATAAAAACCCTAAAAGCCTAAAAGACAGATACGCCCGCTCTCAGCATCTCTCTTCTTCTTCCCCCTTCTTCCTGGTTTCCGGCTGAAAGCAACTCCGCCGCCGGAATTTGTCGCCGGATTTCACATAGGAAGTCGCTATATCGTCGATATAAGGTCGATATGTACCTTGTAAGGACTGTTGGGCTTAAAAAATGGCCCAAATGGTGATCTGATTGGCTGGAGCGTCGCTTCACAACTTCATCGCTTCGCCGCTTAAAGCTCGCTTCACGTAATGTAACGCTTCAGACCCAAAAAAGCGTTTTTTCCAGCGCTTCAGCGCTTCACGCTCGCTTTAAGCGCGCTTTTTTAAACACAGAGCAATACCGAGTCGTAAAACTCGAAGTAACCGATCTCTAACAGCCACTGGTAGCAGAAGAACAGCAGCTTCATGGGGATCAGCAACTATAGGATCCTAAATATAAGCAGAAAAGAATATCAAAGTGTAAGTAACCAGATAGATATATTATTCTTTTGGAAAAGGACATTAATATCTAACAAACCTTTTGAACTGTGTCGTCACGGTAGCCATTGAAAGAACTCATGACTGACTCATAATTTTGAGGTTTGTAGTTATTTAAAATTTCACGCGACTGAGTGATTTGCGAACCCTTTTCCGTTTCTTGTCCATGGGCCTTGCAACTTCAACCTATTATCATATCTCATATTTGTTTGTTATTCTTATGTAAATAACTTATTAAATACCTACAGTTGCTTACAGTACCTGTAGCTTAAATGATGGACCGCCCTTTGACGGTTTTTTCATTTAGCCCCCCTATGGCATTATCAAGGTGCTATTTATGGAAACAAAGTTAGCAATTACAATAACATAAAAAAAAAAAAAAAAAAAGATTAATATGTCAAACTGCATGCTAAATTAAGTTTTGCCACTTACTGATCGTTGAGCAAAATGAATAAATCCGACACTAGACGCGCCCTTGTTGTGTACCACCACTTTTTCTACCTGAAACATAAGCATGCAAACCATTAAATCTTATAACTTACATACTTAAATTAAAATAAATAAATAAATAAATAAATAAACCACGGTATCTCTAACCTTCCCAAAGGGCCCAAAGAGTAACTTCAAGTAGTTTTCATCAGCAGTAGACGGTAAGTTTCTGATAAATGCTATTTTTTATCTGGAAATTAAAAAAAAATATCAATGTACATCAGATAATTCAGAAGAATCATGCATGATAAATTACCAGTGACATCGGTTGGCATCGTCTTTTGGATCAACACTTTTGGACTTAACTTTCAAATTAGTAAACTTTAACTTGACATTTCTGATGCCGTTAGTGAGTGACATGTGTCCCGAAGCAGGTTTTATATAATACGCTATAGACTATAGATGTTAAGTTTAGGTGATTAAAAATCTATCTACCCATCAAAGCAAACAAAAGAAAACAGAAAACCAAAATGCCCTAAAAGCTGCTAACAAGAAACTACAAAAATTTCAAAACTCTAGTAGAGTCAAATCCTTACAAACATATAAAAAACACATAGCACCTTAAACAAGACAGAAAAGAGAAAACATAGACATTCAACTCGAAAAGAATTGCTGCCTGAAACTGGTGGTTATCTCCAGAAATATGCAGCAACCAATGGAGCCATTAATTCAGGAACTTCGAAGCTCAACTTGAAAATTCATGAATCCGTCTTATTATAACTACTCTTCCTCCGCATCTTTCTTCTTTTTCTTCTTCTTCTCACTTTTGCTTACTTCTTGACCATCTTCAGCTTCTTTACTTTTCTTTTTCTTTTCACTTTTGCTTGCTTCTTGACCATCTTCGGCGTCTTTAGATTTCTTTTTCTTTTCGGATTTATCCCCATCTCCGTTCTCAGCTGCATCCCCATCTTTCTTCTTCTTTTTCTTCTTCTTCTCTGTCGTCTCACCTTCCGCCTTCTCCTCTTCTGCTTCAACCTTCTTTTTCTTGGACACCGGTGTTTCTTCAACTTCTAAGTCTTCTAACTTACGTTTAACCCCTGCATCACCGTCTTCGTCATCCTTGTCCTTCTTCTTCTTCTTCTTTTTCTTCTTCTCACTGTCAACTTTCACGGTCTCTGCAGCCTCCTCCACAGCTTGTGCGGCTGCAGGTGGTGCAGCAGCAAGGCTAGCAACGATAGAGTCACCACCAGTAGGAAGAACAACGTTCCTCGTCCACTCAGCCGGAGTTTTCTCATTCGGTTTTCCATGTTTGCTCAACTTCCCTTCAGAAATCAGCTTCTTTTTCATCGAAGCAGTGGGACCCAACCCCCATTTCCTAGGATAAGTATCTCTATCCATCACCACCCTCTTAATCTTCGCCACAACACCATGATCACAAGTGGCCATTACAGCGGTAGTCATCTCCGCTATACCTAACGCTATCGCCTCCCCTTTCGTTGTCATCAAAACCACTTCCTCCCCGTTCTCAATACCATTCTCAAACCTCAACAAACCCGGAATCATAAGCTTAGCACCATAACAAATAGCATTCACCGCAGAATCCTTAACCACTAATCTCTTATAACTAGTCAACAACACCTCCAACGGCATAACCACACGCCTCAAATAACTCTCATCTCTGTAATTATCATACATCCATTGAGCATCCATAACATCGTGCATGGTAATCATGTTATCCTTCTCGCCCATAATACCGGACCGAACCCTTCTCAACTCCTGCATATGCCCACCGACCCCCAAAATCAACCCTAGATGGACACACAAAGTCCTCACATAAGTCCCGGCCTCACAACTAATCCAAAACACAACCAAATGCTTCTCAGCATCATACTCCAACAGCTTACTCTCATAGATGGTCCTAATCCTAAGCTGCCGTTTAACCGCGGAAATCAACGGTGGTCGTTGAAACACCGCACCGGTCAACGTCTCGAGTGCACGGGCCACTTTGGCAACATCAGGGACAGCAGAATGTAACCTAGCAACACAAACATACTCTTTACCAGCACCTTGCTGGGACTTAACTAACCTAGTGGCTCTATCAATGCAAACAATCAAATTACCAGTGACTTTGGGGTCGAGTGTGCCGCTGTGGCCCGTTTTCTCGACCCGGAGGATGCGTTTAATCCAGGCAACAACCTCGTGTGAGCTAGGGTTAGCAGGCTTATCGAGGTTAATGACACCGTACCTAATGTATTCAGCGAGAGGACGCTTCAGAGGAGAGTAGCCGGAGGGGAGAGGAGTGTAGTGGCCGGTACGGACGTTCAATCGGTCGTAGTTTTTGAGGAGAATGGGCCATTCGGAGGTGTCGATTGCAGGTGTGAAGCTTTGTGGTTTGATCAAGTAATCTTCGGCGGCGGCGGGGTTTTCGGTGGTGGCGTCGGTGTCTTTGGACTTGCTCTTCTTTTTCTTCTTATCTGAACGGTGGAGCTCGACGTCGGACATGGTGGAGGTTTGTGGCGGTGGCGGAGGGAGTTAGGGTTTTGGGGGAAAAGAGAAATGGGGGTTTAGGGTTTTGAGATGTTTTATCACTTATGGTGGGTGAACTTATAGAGCATTTTATTTTCGTTAAATATCAATAAATATGATATAAAGAAAAAAAAAGCATTATGCATTAAGATGTTTTGTTGTATAAACTAGCAATGTGTATGTATTTTTTATAAGAGTAAATTGCAATTCGTGTTTCTGTGATATGGATCAAAATGTTTCAGAGGCTGTTTAGTAACATCTCTGAATGGTTAAGTGTTGAATTAGTAAGAGGTCTGAATCATTAAGTGCTGAATCAGTAAGAGGTCTGAATCATTAAGTGTTGAACCAGTAAGAGGTTTGAACCATTAAGAGACTGTTTAATGCTTAACCGTTCAGTGGCAAATGTCTGACCAATTCAGATTAGAGATCTTAACCATTCAGACTCTGTATAATGTTTAACCATTCAGAGGCAAATGTCTGAAGTCTGAACCATTCAGACATCTGCTCATGAAACAAACAATCTGAACCATTAAGTGCTAAACAAGTAAGAGGTCTGAACCATTAAGAGGTAAACAAACAGCCTCTTATATGAGTCTTATAAGGGTGCATCTAATGCTGAGATGCATAAGTCTTCCCTAACACGACTCAAACATTAAACACACACTACTTTCACACACTCAAGACCTGACACAAAGATTGGTCCGTTTCTCTTTTTTTTCACGTTAAAGGTTAGTTTAACTCGTGATCATGAATGAATATGTATTTTGATTTTGTTTTTATCCGTTAGAATTAGATGGTTTGATTTGGGGTGGGTTTTTTTTAATTCAATTTTTTTTTTTTTTGAAAAGGGGATAAACTTGTATTTATTAAAATATTTAAAGAGTTTATAAATTTAAAAAGTGTATTAATTTGTTAAAACAAGTAAAAGCCTCCCGCTTGACGGCAGGTTTACAACTAATATATTCATAATAACCAGTTGAGTATTCAGGCACGTTTAAAGTTTGCTAATTTGAAATATAAGTCCAAAAGTGCTAATCCAAAAGATGATGCCAATAGATCCTCTTCCCATGAATCGATCTAGAAGACAATGTCACTTTCTGAGGGCATCGGATATGTGGATTTCTCGCCTTATGATCATTTTCTTAAACAAAGCAGCAAGAAGCGTTTTGGGTCACCTATGACCCGACATTTTTTTCCAAACTCTTAATCGATCCATTCTTCATAATCGGTTTCTTAGACTGCAACTTAGATTCTATATTCATCGTTGCATCATCTATTTGGATTTGAATAGGTTCTTTTATCAAAAACACAGCTCCACATCGTGTTCATATGTAGATTTCGTTATTTATTTTGAAACTATTTAAATACCAGAATTTATGCCGCTACATCGCTTTTAGTTTTTGATAACTTATCTTGATTTCAATGATACCCGATTGTGGTTGTGACTTTGTAGGAGTAGGTAGTTTTTGCAGGTTATTTTCGTCTTGGTGGTCTATTTCAATGAACTTTCTCTCTCTAGCACCTCTATTGTTGTTTCTCTTTCCAACGTCACTCTTGTTAGCTTAATCATAAGTCATTTTGTAACACTCTATCCTGTTTATATCAACATTTTAAGCAATCGGATATTTTGGTCCCGGATTTTTTTATTTTAAAACATAGAACTTATTGTTGATCAGTTTCGTTTAAACATAAGGGAAAACATGTAAATAATACTTGGTACAATAAACAGGCCAGCAGAGAATCCAGTCAGAGACGCAGCCATGGAGTTCGACATACTTGTCAATATGATTTGGTTCCCCTTTAGGATGTATGTTAATGAGTAGTACCAAGTTCTTTAGGGTTGAAGAACTCATAGTAATGGAGAGAGAGGATGGGCGATTTTGAGTGTGATGTTATGAATGTCTAACTCTAATCCTTCTCTAATAATCTCCTTACATACACCCAAGGGGAAACCCAATTAGTTAATAAGCGTAATTTGGCTCATCAACAATTACCAACTAATTTATTATAGGTTTTAATATATTTTAATCTATATTATATAAATGATAATGATGGCTACTAGATTAAATACATATAAATAAATGTTTAGTCTTACATTCTCCCACTTAGCTGAATAATCATTTATCATGAGCATTAGATAAGTCTGATCAGAAGTTAATACTCATTTTAGCTTTAAACCAAGAACCGTAGCAGAAAAACACAGCCGTTGATTCATTATTCGACTCAGGACCCCCATTAATCATACTACAGCCTCAATTTAAAACCTATCAGTTATGATCAAAATAAGTAAGCCCTTTAACATTTGATTTGTATTTATATTTGTCTATATGTCATTATTATACTGGCATAACATATGTTAGAGACATACAAAATCAAACTGATGAGAAAAATTAATTAACAGTTAGTCATTCATAGTACGATATGCAGTTGTACATGGTCATTAATTAAAACACGTCTCTTTTATGAGCCATCTTAATAAGACTTATGGGTAATAGACCTTCAGTTATAGGATCCTTAAGCATATCATGAATGCATTCGATACAAAGATTTAGTTTCCCCAATTCGTTCATAAACGAATAATTAATCTCGTATAAAAATTTAATGCAACACCTCTCGAACTATTACTGTCCAAGGAGACATGGTAGCTGACATTATCACAATAAGTTAATTTATATGGAGTTAATAAACTTATGTGTCCACTGATAAATTTCCAACAATATTTAGTGACTATTGCTTTGTGATCAACAATATATTATGTAGTTATAGCTTAGGTTGTTGATATCAGTCAGTGACACACATACGCACTGATTCTGAAAGTCGTTTTGAAATGTTATTTGTGGCCATAGGTGCGGTGGTAAGTGAAAGACTATAAATAAATAAATCAATAAATAAATTTTTCCCCAAAAATCTAACATTATCGTATTGCTTTCAGATTCGGAGCTTTGTCCGTAATTTAAGACCGCTTATCATCATAAATGCGGCCCCCTTGAAGGGTGAATTTAAAGGAACAATGTTTTTGGCTGTGGGCATGGACGGAAACAATCAGATTTTGCCTATTGGTTATGGCATTGGTAAATCTGAAGACGGTGAGTCGTGGACGTGGTTCCTTTCAAAACTGAAAGAATGCATCGGCGAGCATCCAGATTTGGCAATCATTTCTGACCGGGCAGCTTCTATACAATTAGTCGTATGGGTGGTGTTTCCAAGAAGCTTTCACGGGTTATGTTGTCGTCATTTGATGGTCAACCTTCGATTACCGTAAAAAAAAAGGAATATGAGAGTCTTTGGTGGAAGACTTGCAAATCTTACCGGATATCCGATTTTCAAGAATCATTCGACGCGCTATGTGCTGCTGTTCCAAGATTACGAAACATTCTTATAGAAATTGGGTTTGACAAATGGTCAAGAGCACATTGTCCAGCCAGAAGATATCATTACATGACATCTAATAGCGCTGAATCTATGAATGCTTTATCAAACCATGCCCGAAAAATTCCAATAACCCAACTGATAGAATTTTTCATACAGTCTGTCTAAAAATGGTTCTATGATCGCCGGAAAGAGGGAATTCAAGGGGAACACTTGCTTACACCGTGGGCTCAAAAAAAAATTCGAGGCAAAGTTGAAGGTTCTCGTTCGTGGGTGGTTGCTGGAATTTCCCAGGACAGTTTTGATGTTGATGACGGTGGAAAGAGAGGTTTAGTTGACTTCTCTAATGGAACATGCAGTTGTCGGGTTTGGCAAGTATCTGGGTTACCTTGCGGGCACGTTATTGCGGTATCTAGATTTTTAGGTGAACCAGATTGTGCTCATTATGCGATGTCATTTTACACTAATGAAGTTTATAAATCGACGTATGAGGCGCATATAAATCCAGTCCCTGATAAATCAGAGTGGGAAGTACCCGATGGACTGGTGAATCTGCAACCACCGCTTATTACAAAACGACAAGCCGGACGTCCGAAAGAAAACAAACGAATCCTATCGCTAGGAGAGGACCCAACTCCCGTATATTGCGGTAAGTGCAAAACGTATGGGCATTCACGTGCGAGCTGTTTAGCACCGCCCAAAACAAAGACTTCTTCTCGCACCGTCTCTAAGCCACAACCCACAACCGCCCAAGTTGAAGCCAGAGAATTTCAGGATTATGTACTTCAAAATACATGGCCCTCGTACAATTTGGGTGATGATTAAATAAGAAGTTTTGGTATAAATTTATGCCAAATGTATATCCTATTTAAGATATATTACAATCCTTATTTTATTTATATTAACTTTCTATTTTAAGTTTTTTGTAATTCACAAAAAAAGTCTTTTATAATTGAAAAACAAAAGAACATAATTTCACTAAATAAACAATTAACAAAAATTTCGATTCAATTAATTTAGGGATTAATTTATCTCACAATAATTTCACTAGGCATTTTTATTAATTAGATTATTAATGGGGTGTGAAACGTGCAGAATAGAGTTGATCCGCCGTAAATCTTCTATATCTCATACATGCATCTTGCATGTTTCGTTCCTGCCAGTTTGGAAGTACACTGTTTTGCACAAGATTTTGCAGCAACATACACAATATCACACCCGAATTCCGACCAACCCGATGTTCCAATGTAGGCCAGACAACATCCCCGGTGTAATCCAACGCATCAGCCTCACTTAGTCCCGCATTTTCCCAATATTGTATACGACCGAGGAACCATAAGAAGAGACTCTCGAATTCTACTAGAATTTGGTGTATCCTTCTGTGAATGCAGAATCGTTCCCCGCAATTAAGTGCATCACATTTATTGGTAAAATAAACGGTAATTTTTAGTGAGTGCATATCTATCTTCAAGATTACCAGCCTTCTTTGTCTTGGGATACTGGTATGTAAACCTGAAAAGGAGATACGGTAAATATTTAGTGAGTACATATCTATGTTGCTCATTCTTACAATGTAATTTTTTTTATCGTATCCACTTCCCAAAAGGCAGGGTAAAGTTCTACAATGCCAGTAGCGTATCCGTAAGCATCTTGATCCTGTTCCGCCAGAAGGTTTATAAAATTTGGGGGTAGAATGGTCCAACCAACAGTATTTGATGAAGATGTCCCTCGACGATATTTTGTTTCTCTATCTTGTATTAGCTTGTTACACCATGCACGGACATGCTAATTTTTTTTTTTAAAGTATCATATTTAGAAATTATAAATAATATAACTAATAAAACTAAGTAAAATAATCTAATTACCGTTTCATGCATAAATCCATCTCCACAATACCCTAGTACTCCACCCCACCACTCCCTGTCTAATGGCGTCTGCCCCATATAAGTTGAATAGCAAAATTGGCTATCACCGCCGTAGTAGAAGTCAAGAACATTTTGTGACCAATAAACAGATTGGTCATCCCGATTAAGCCAAACAGCGTTCTCTACACAATCTGGAATGCTTGATTGACGCCTTCCTTTTGACGACATTATTGTGAAAATTTGTGGTGGTATGAAGAAATCCCACCAATGGTCCATATTTATAGACCAATAATAACTTCCACCTACCTCCTCATTTTTTATAACTAATACATTATTATAATTTTTTTTAAACCGTTTGTTAAAAATAGGTAAACTCAATATTAATAAAATAATTTAATAACTTTTTATAAAGTTTAGAATCTGTTTTTTTTATTATTATTTAAAGGTATTTTTTTAAGTTATACAAAATTAGCAAACTTTATGTTACAATTTAGTTCCTTTATTAACTTATACTTATTTTGCATTTAATTAAGACATCCATGCATATATATACATAACCTACCTCCCATTTTCATCATTCCACTTTCTTTACTCTACACAAAAACTTCAAGAATATGGATAATTCATGGACCGAGGTTGAAGACATTGCCGTTGCAATGTCCTACGTTGAAACGAGACACCTATGCCGGCATGCTACTATGGATGCCGCCTTTTGGGTCAGCGTTTTCCACATGTTTTTTAGACATGTTGGTGAAACCGAACGAAATGTGAATGAGGTGGAGTTCCGTGCGGCCTACCTAAGGTGCATTTGTTCGAGGTTCAATGGAAGGGTAAAGGAAGCGTCCAAGGCAGCGTCCGACGAGAAAAAGAAGGTAACTGAACAAGAAGTGATCGAGGACGCAAAACTAGAGTACCTGTTGACGTATTATGAAGACTTCGATCGGGTCTCTATTTGGGAGATTATGAAGATTTACTTGTAAATCTTCATATAGTTCGTCACTTATGTCTAAGATCACCCGTTTGTTAACCGATTTTGGTTTTATGTACTAGTTTGGTTAACAACTTTTATTTTTAATATTTAAGATATGTATGAAACGAACCGTTTTGGTTATATTAATATATATTATGTGCATTAAATCTATTTGGTTATATTAATATATTTGGTTAACAAGTTTTTTTTTTTTAACATAATTATGCACCCCCTTCTGAATTGGTCCGAAAATAGTGTAAGAATTGCTGCACTAATGGAATGAGATTTGGGCCTGCCCGAAAATAGTGCATTAAAAGTTATTTTTTTTTATTATTTGGTTAACAAGTTTTTTTTTTTTTTTTTTTTTTACATTAAACAGTGTTTTTTTTTAATGAGCCATATCAGAAAGTTGCTCTAATGAGCCAAATCAGAAAGGGGAGAATCAGATTTGGGCCGGCCCAACCCGTAATAATGGGTCAGCTGCATGGGCTAGACCAAAATATAAACAATAAACAAAATATTGTAATGTAAATGGGCATAACCAGATTTGGGCCGGCCAGAAAATAGTGCATTAAAAGTTTTTTTTTTTTATTTGGTTAACAAGTTTTTTTTTTTTTTTACATTAAACAGAGTGTTTTTTTTAAACATAATTCTGTACCAGTTGAGAATATGCAAAAGTTGCTTTAATGAGCCAAATCAGAAAGGGGAGAATCAGATTTGGACCGGCCCAACCCGTAATAATGGGTCAGCTGCATGGGCTAGACCAAAATATAAACAATAAACAAAATACTGTAATGTAAATGGGCATAACCAGATTTGGGCCGGCCAGAAGATAGTGCATTAAAAGTTATTTTTTTTATTTGGTTAACAAGTTTTTTTTTTACATTAAACAGAGTGTTTTTTTAAACATAATTCTGTACCAGTTGAGAATATGCAAAAAGTTGCTTTAATGAGCCAAATCAGAAAGGGGAGAATCAGATTTGGGCCGGCCCAACCCGTAATAATGGGTCAGCTGCATGGGCTACACCAAAATATAAACAATAAACAAAATATTGTAATGTAAATGGGCATAACCAGATTTGGGCCGGCCCAATGAGATTTTTTGAAATCGAACAAATTTAATTCAGTGGAAATAGGATGGGGCGAATCATAATTGGGCCCCAAATGGGCCGGCCCAATGCAAAATGTTCAATGTCATAATACCATGTTTACGGATCTACAACTTTTTCATCAACTTGTTCATCCTCATCATTTTCAAATGACTGGCAACTACTGACAAGATCAAAGTTTTCCGGTAACAGGCTATCGTAGAACATGATAGCCAACCTTTGTCTCATTTGGTAAGCTGCCTTTGCGGTGTTTTCTTCTCGAGAAAGGGGTTCCTTTTTGATCAGCATTTCCATGAAAATGCAAACCCATACACCACAATCTCCTAAACTCCCTGATTGTTGAGGTACTTGCCTGGGGTAAACGACTTTGAACGGCAACGACAAATTTACTGGCTCATCGGCTGAATAGTATCCGTTGATGCGTAGCCATATGTCGAAGGCAAAATTGATGTGGTAAATGACTTTCGTTCTGTCTTGAACCAATGTTTGACTTTGCAATAAACTACACACGTATGAATATGTAAATTGTAAGAAATTGATTCAATGCACTATACTGGTAGTATATATACGATATGACGAATTTGTCGTAAATTGTGAGAGTCCGATTGCGAAGGTGGAACACCCCCAAAATCCAATGCACGTTTTTTATATTCAACGGAACATAAACCTATCCATGCATAAAATAGTTGCTAGTAATTTTTTATTTTTAAATGAAATATATATAAACATTTCGGCATTCAAACATAATTTACCTCGTCAACTTCGGAAATTGGTGGAATAGGAATCAAGGACCCATTGAAATAGCGCTCCATCCTCCGGTGTGCATCACACTGAATTACGGTCAATTGAAAATAGGGTGGTAGAATGCTCCAACGATCGGTGTCGTTCCTCTGCTCGTACATCTTAATCATCCAACCGTATAAATGCTGTTTTGAAAAATTTTTAAAATAACAGATTTGAAAATATAAATAATTTGAAAGCATTAATATTGATAATTTCTTACATCATCACTTAACCAACCGGACCCGTCGTCACTTAGCAACGAAGACCAAAATTGTGGACCAACTTCACCGGCCATCGTTTTTCCAAGCTTCCGGGTCCTTGAATCCGTCTTGTTTACAAGTGAACGTTCGATGATATACCAATCTCGGATCTTTTGAATCTGTTTATCCGTACACGTACTATCTTCTTTGTTCTTGTTTCTCTTTGACACATTCTTGAACAAAACAAAAGGTGATAGCATAGACGGATCGGGCTTTACTAACCTCTCTGATCGCCGCATTGCGGCTGTCGGGGCATCGTGGACTAACTGTTCTGTATTATTACAGACAAGATCGTCACACGGTTGCAACTTGACAGTTGCCACTTCATTATCACCAACATCATTGAAGTTCACAAACGAGTCTACTTCCGGCTACAAACATAAGTTTAAGTGATAACGAACATTAGTATATATTATTTTTGATGTAATTGAATTGCTTAAATCCTCGCAATACAACATTACCTTTCCGACTGAATGAACTCTACCATGATCAAGACTTAGACTCATTAGCTGCATAAGAAATAGACATATTAGCATCACTATCACATAAAACACATTTATTTAATTTCACCCTCACCTTTGCCTCAAACTTTGCATCAATTATCGAACTTAGCTTCTCATTGTTCAGGTCCAATATTGATATAAATTTTTCAATAAGAGACGATTCTAATTCATCCGTATTTGAAACATTTCCTCCATCATGAATTGCAGATCTTCTTTTTCTTGCTGTTTGGGTGGCTGCTGTTTGGGTGGCCATGGGGGTCAACGTTGCATAACCTTCAAACCCGTCAGCAACCCCATCATTTGGAATCTCACCACTGTTGTGCATCGTATCAGAATTGGGCTGCATGTTACGGGGTACCTCACTTGCTATACGAATACTATCTAAATACTGAACACTCGATATGTACCACTCAGTCTGCATCTCCTGACTAGTGGGCAATATGGTTTGAATCGGACGGTAACGTTCATTCTAAGAATTGAATAATGGAAAGTTTTATCAATCACTTTATTCTAATCTTACTATATAACTGAGAATAAAATAACAAACAGCAGCAATTACCTTTTGGGCAGATTGAAAAATGCGTTCAACGGTGGCAGTTGTAACCCTTTTTCCAGGCCCCCAACCCAAAAATCTTGGAATTGCTTCGGTTTTAAAAAATGAAACCATGTCCTTAAATTCTGGAAATACTTCATAAATCCACATCTACACATATACATAAATTTAATTTATTTTATTTTAAGTAAGCAGTTGCAATGTATTGCATTAGATTAAATCAAAATTTGTACCTTGAACGGCCAAACGCAACCAGGCAACGAGAACCCAGCGTTACCCTGTTGGTGTCGACGACTCAAATCATAAACATGCACATACGTGCTCTGCCAAAGATAGCTACCCCACGGAAAGTTGTTCCATGCTTCTAAATCATCAACCAAATTCAGAACCATTTTGTCAATTGATTCGAACCGTTGGGTACCTTTAAAACTTAACTCTAGTAACATCAACAGACAAATACGAAGACAATCGTCTTCACTGAGTTGTGACCAGCCCGAATCAAATGCATCTTCTAAATGACGTAACTTTACATCGCGTGTCCCCGGGAAATTTCTTGAACTGAACGAACTAGGTGATCCATTAAATATCGTATTTGTAATCTGCCCAAATCTAAACCCGGTGATAAGACAAAATTGGATGGGAGTAAAATGAATAAAATCATTCCCAAACACATAACTTATTCCGTTGCTAGGATTATCACTGGGAATCTGATGTCGTGCAACACAAAGCAAAAGTGGGCTTTCACAAATGACATATTCAAGATCCAAATAGTGACCAAAGACCGTCTGCCTTAGCCTATGTTCTAAATTACCCGTCATTTTCTTCTTGATTCTATCTAGAACCGTCCAAGCTGCTCTAACTCTAATTCTAGGAGCCTTAGCCTACATCAGTGGGATAATGAATGGTAAAGACTACAACAAAAACTAACAAATCAATAACACTAACATAAAAAATTAAGATTAAGAATTACCAGTTTAGTGGTATCCGGAAGAGTGTTGTCCAGCATAGCAACCGTATCTTCTACAGTGAATTCGATGTTAAAGTTTGGGATTGAGTCATCCTCCCAATAATTCTGATTCATTGTGCGTGCTTCCGTTAAAAAACGGGTCGGATCGGGTCGGAGAGTAACGGAATCGGGTCGGATTGTGTGGTTTACTGAGGAGAGATGGTTCGGAGCTCCGACAAAGGTGGTCCCTGTTACCCGCTTCGGAAGCAGCAACCTAGGAACAGTGTAACCACCGCATGTGGTGGTCCCTGCAATGGGAGACGCCTAACACCGGAAGCGTCTATGGACCCCTCGTTTAATGTGTCGCTGCATCGGATGCCTCTAATGTAACTTTAATTTCCATAAATCAATTAAATAGTCATTGGCACTTTCCTAGGCGTCTATGACGCATAGGATGCGTCGGGGCGTCCCATCTCATTTATCTTGTTCTTTTTTGTTTTTTTTAATGTAAATTTTTTTTATATAATTAACTTTTATTCCAAGTGCCAAAACACATAAAAAATATGTGGTTCCGTAAATTCTATAAAAAAGCATGTCCGAACGGCGGGGAAAAGAATTAGCTGGTGAAGAATACTGCTCTCAACCTGCGAAAAAATCCTCAAGTTGGATCCTTAATCGATGGAGGAAGCCGGTGACTGCAGCAGAAAGCGGAACATCATCCAACCCCCAAAAAATGGGAGGTGAAGACTGTCTACATAATAGACATAGCCTACATCAGCACAACCGCGGTAGATGGGCGATACCAGACGATGAAACAGAAAATTGGTCGAAAGATGTGCTCGAGTTCTACAACAGAGGCGATGCACCGTTCTGTTATTCAGCCGTTTTTAATAGATCAGTGCAGCTTGACAAAAACTTTTGGGGAACTTTATTGGGATTTCGTTTCAACGGCTATCTCAACGACACAGTAAATTATATGAACAATTTTGCGTAAACTATATTTTTGTTAAAAAAAATTACTAACACTACAATTTTTACAGCATATCGAAGCGTGGGTTGGAAGACTGATGAATTGGAGAAGTAGAAAACTTCAAAAAAACTCCTTGTTAAATCTACGTTGGACAATACTACCACCAAAGTTTTATGATTGTTTATTGGAATCGGTTACGAAAAACGCGGCTACTTACTGTAACGGTAAATTAAGCCCGTTTCCTTCCTTTTTTGACATTGATTATGTTTTTTTTCCGATCCCGCTAGAAAATAAAGAGTGGCTAATGCTACGTCTCGAGCTGGCAACCCAACAGCTGGTAATGTTCCCGGGTCAAGACATTTGTGCAGGCGAAAAATACAGACAGGTTGTCATCCCTAGGCTGACAAAAATATGCGTATACTTTGGAGCAGTATTAGTTTATTTGCGCTATTGGAAAAAGACTGGAAAGCCAGAAAAAATCATTTCATTTGAAATGAATGATGACTTTGTCGTGTCAAACTGCTCTTTGGCTGGAAATGAAGCTGTGTATCTATGTATGCTGATGGAGCATCTCGTTACGGATAAACCGATAAATCTCACCGGTGACATCAATCAAAAAATGAAGTCATATAGAAGGTTCATGGCAGATAATTTGTATTTCTGGCATTGTTTACCACGTCCTAACGTAGTTTAATATGTAATTTTTAATTTGGCCTTTTTAATTTACCTTCATGATCGTTTTACTTTCTGTTCTTTATGTAATAATTCCTTTATAAATATAATTTAATTAGTACTATAAAAATAACAAAATCACAAAATATAATTTAATTGATAAATTTTATATAAAATTTGTTTTTCATTTCTCTTTTATAACAAATCACCTAAAATATGAATTTCTTTAATAACATATTAACATTTTAATATATAAAATTTAGAAAATATTTGCATGTTTTTTTAAAAAAAATCAGATTCATATATTTATGTGTATTCATAAGAAATTACTGAATTGTATATAAAATATAAAATTTGTTTTTTATTCACCTTAAATTTGGACTACTTTTTGATAAGATATTTACATAATACCATTAACATACATTCTACCATTAATAACTATTTCTCTAATTTAAACGCTGATCACTTTTCTTGGGCTTCCCACAATCCATGTAGTTTGACTGACTACCACCAACTCGCAAACACGAAAACTGGAGTTCTGCCATGGCACAATCGTAAGCAAAGCTTGCTTCTTCATCGGTGATACCGTCCCACTCATCATCGGTATTCACAGGCGGCGGGTTGAATAAATTAGGATTTAAACGGGGTGGTGGCAGTGCACGGTAGCCTGGTGGCATTGCACGGCAGCCTGGTGGCGGTGTATAGTGGTTTGGTGGCGGTGTACAGTGGGGTTGTGGCGGTGCACGGCAGCCTGCTGGCGGTGCACGGCAGCCTGCTGGCGGTGAACGGCAGCCTGCTGGCGGTGCACAGTAGGCTGGTGGCGATGAAGGGTAGCATGGTGGTGGGTTGCAATCACCCGATGGTTCAAATTCTTCAAATTCACCACCACCCATCTCTTCTAAAGTGATATACTAGTTACCAAATTTTAAATATATAGATGGAGATATGGATAATAATGTTAAATAAAAAAAAACATACAACTTTTTATTTACTCAACAATTAAACCTAATAAAAAAACAAACCAAAATAAACCAAAAAAATAAATTACAGAATTAAAATAAATTACAAAATAAACCAAAATAAACCAAAAAAATAATAAAAAATATATTTTTTAAGCAATAACACGAAGTGATCCAACTCGTCCACAAAGCTCGGTCTCCAATTCCTCTTTGTTTTTGAATAATTTGGTGGCTTTGGAGGAGCGGTAGAGGACGTGGACGGGGAAATCCGATAACACGAAGTGATCCAACGTTCCCGTTGTAGGTGAGTTCTTCGCATTTCTTCGTTAAACCCCCTACAATAAATGGCAACGATGATCACTTCCGGCACTAGTGGCAGGTCCCGTCACCCATAAACACTAGCACTTCTAAAGCTCAGGAAAACGTCATCTTCAACACTGTTAAACATCTTCATTTTTATTTGGAGAGTATCAAATGGCGGATACATTGACATAAACATTTTATAAAGACTTTTATAAATCAGTTGGTTTGGAGAGAAAATTTTGAAATATATCTGATTTTTTTCATTATATATATAGTAGGAAGGAATGTAAATAACAAAAAATGTAAATAAATATGTGATAAAAAAAGAAAAAGAAAATCACGGAAACCGATGCCCCCCATGCGTCGAACAGATCCCAATGCGCCACCATGCGTCTAACAGCTCCTCCAAGGAGCCACTCAACGAGCCACAGCCGAGCCAGCCATTTGCATCGGGATGCAGCTAAGCCGGACGCATCAGCATACTTTTTGGACCGGATGCGTCGGCGGCTGACCTATCAAATAACTTTTGCCACGTGTCAAGTCACCATTGGCGGAGGCATTAAATGGTGGATGCCCTGCTCCAAGAATATATCAGCTGCTAAATTGGTGGTCAACCTATATTCTTGGCTAAATTGGTAATTTTCCCTTAAAAGAATATATTTCAGTGATGAAGTCCGAAAGCCTCTTCGATGGATGAAGAAGAACGTGACGACGATTTAGCCATGTTTCTATCTGGGAGTGCGGAAAGATCGAAGAAGATTCCAGTTATATGACAAGTTGAAGTTGACCATCTTGCATAGAAGCTGTTCGTTTCGGGTCACGCTTGTTTTGATGCTAACTATCTTTATGCTTGGTAAGTAGTTTTGCATCTGAATTGCTTGCTTATTATCAAGATTGTTAAGAGTCAAAGCTAACATCCTAAATTGAAGTTGACCAACTAGATATTCCGCTCCTCCTGCAAATCTTGAAGATCTGTTTGCAGCGGAGCTTGCTTCTTCTCCAAGACAGCAGCAAAGCATGCTTTCTCCTATCAATACCAACGTGTTTTCACCTACCATATGTTGCAAGCTTCTTTTGGCGTTTCATCACCGGGGAGCATGGATCCAATATCTCCAATGGGTGCTCGGCTTTGCGCTACGTGAAAAAAATCAACAGCTACGCAGTCTCAGTTCTAGGGATCTTGGTACAAACAGTCCTTTTAGTGTCCTGTGAATAATAACACTTGGTCTTCTTGGTCAAAATGGGGATCTCCAACTGGGAAAGCTGAATGGTCGGTGGTCAACGGAGACGGGTTTGGTAAACTGAAAAGGTCGTCTTCTTTTGAGCACCACAACAACAACAATAATAGCAACGGTGCTGAGGAGCCGGACCTATCATGGGTGCAATCGCTTGTGAAAGAATCACCACCTGAGATGATGAAAAACAAGGCGGCTGCACCATCCGGTGAGGGTCGTTCACAGGTCGAATCAAGTGATCATTCAGTATTAGGGGCTTGGCTCGAGCAGGTGCAACTCGATCATCAGCTTGTAGCCTAAGCAAATAGATGATTTCATATTCATTTTCATGTCTTGACAAAAACACAACTCATTTTCTAGCTATAATTTTTATATGTTGGAAACAATTTTGAATTTCTTTAATATTTACTTACTTTTGGCTAAACCAACAACACTCACTGCACATGTCTATGATTAAAAAACAATCTGACATGTTACTTCTCATTTGTGCAGATGATTGATTATAAAACAGACTTTTCCCCTGCTTTTGCCTTGAGATTTGCTAGCGATTGGTTGAAGTCGTTGTACACAGATGCGGAGCTGCTGAGATTACAAAGTTAATGATTTCTCTACATTGCCTGCAGGGTTAAAAGCCTTGACAACGGCCGCAACAGCTGTGAGTGTTTCACGTGCTCTATACATACATACATACACAAAAGTATATATAGTGTTTAACATGCTCTGCTTGCTTTTTTTAGGAAGGAATTGAAGAAGAATGTAGAAAACTATGTGGTGGTCATTAATAGTGGGCTACCTGAACTATTTGCATTTTATGTACATACGAAGGCGAAAATGTTGTCATGCTGCTTCAGGTGGTATTTAGACATAAATCATCTGTTGAAGACAGTCTCTGACCTGGGAAACAAACTGCCAGTTGGGACAGCAGCTTATCGGGTGACGCCGAAGAATTGTGTTGTCCAAACTGGTAGATTATCTTCTTCGACAATGGCCTCTTAAACTTGTTTGTTTTTACTTGTATTGATTTAGATACGTATAACTGGCTGATGAAACAATGGTTAACCGGGCAGGGTTAACTCACTGGTCTCATCAAGAAGGGTTAATCTCTTCCTCTCGAGGATCGCGGGCTGGATCACCGGTGGGTGATCTCCTGCACAAGGAAACAAACCGTGACTCGTAACAAGAAGGATGGGGTGGGGGGTGCTCCTTGTTACCACTCTCCGGGGTGAAAATCAGTAGTCTGCTTGGGAAGCAAAATGTGATAGTAGTAGTAGTCAGAGAGTTGTGAAGAGATACCTCAAACCTGGTTTGGGGTTGGTGTTTATAGCCGAGGAGTGAAGGAGGAGGTGGATGAACGGACTGACGACATGCTGCACCTTTGCAGGCGTGTCAGGCTTGTCGGATGTGGAGGTAACGCCACATCAGTATGTTGCTTACGTAGACCTGACAGGTGACTGTCATGGGTGCTACTTGCACTGTGGTGTCAGTCCCACTTGCTGAGCGCACAGGGTGCGGTGCGAGCCGCATGGCTGCTTGCGGTAACTTTTGATGTTACTGCGTCTCATACTTGTGATCAAGAAATACGCGAGATGCGGTGCCAGCCGTATCGTCGTCCGTGGAGACTGTTGGTGTTGCCTGCATCCCTTGTCGTGACGAAAATGCCCATATGATGCGGTGCCAGCCGCATCGTTATGTTCATCTGCTTCCACACACAAGGTAAGGCTTCTCATCCTCTGATCAATTGGATTCGAAGGATGTGACCGCATGGACGCGGTTCATTGCTGGTGGGGGTTTGTTTGATACGGGTGATGGTCGATTTAGGACCATACCCCTTCACTGGCTCACTAACTTTTAAGTGTGTTGGGGATACCCCTTCGTTCCATTACCCCAAACCCAAACCTGGGATCACGTATAACTGGCTTACTAACTTTTTGCTCTCAAATGGGTATCAAAGAATCCTGGGTTGGGACAGGTTGCAGCAAGGGAACAAAATGAATGCTTATCTGATGCTGTTGGGTCATGTTTTGTTTCCAGTGTTAATGGTTGGAACAGGCAAGAGCAGGTGGCATCAACCGATAGGGCAAAGCTGGTATAAACACCGAATTCGTTCCCAGGGGTACCAATGGTATTTTGGGTTAAAAAGGATACACAAGCAGTGTAATTGGATGTTCTCGAGCTGTAGAAGGTCTGTGGTTCTAAATGGGAAGTGTACAGCAATGTAAAGTTGATGGTTCTTGGTCTCGGTTGGTTTGTACGTAGGACAACCGAGAGCTGGTGGCATCAAATTAGCACTATTTCTCAGCGTAAAGGATACTAGTATTTTTTTATCAGAAAATTACATACTCGTGAAAATGGCATGATTATCGTGTATTTATTATTGCTGCTGGGTCCGGTTTAACGCTGCTGTTCAAGTTCTGGAGCTGGTGCTGTTGGGTGTGTGACGAGCATAGGAGCTGGGTTTTATCCCCATTCATGAAGGCCCTGGCCCTCATCAAAAAGCTATGGTCTGCTCTGCTGTGTTATGGGATTATAGAAGGTTGACTTTTTAGTGTTTGTTTGCCCGTAAGTCAAGCCACTTTTTTTTTTTCTACATTCAGTTTATCCTAGACTTCATTGTTAATAAGTAAACTTGGTTTTAAGGTTGAATCTTTTGTTGCTTATAAGTACAAAGCTCTTGTTGAGTTGATTTCTTTGCACTAACATTTCCGTGTAAGTTCTTTTTTTTTTTTTTTTTTTTTGACCAATTTTGTTTGTTGCTTCAAATGATTGTACAATGTACAGACTTGTACCATTATGGTCATGAGTGGTTGACATTTGTATTACTGAATAGGGGTGTTTATGCTTTTGTTTAAAGCCGTTCAAACCGGTCATTAGTTTGGTTTCACGGTCGGTTTCTCTACTTAAATTTCGGTCGGTTGATTTCAACATTTTCGAGTAGTAGCCAACTGTTTGGTTTGTAGTTTATACCAAAATCCGGCTGACCGTAAATTTTGATTATGTTTAATTTTTCTTAATATTTCATTTTGGATACATCTATTTTGTTATTTAATACTTTACTAAAATTAATTAAAACTATATTATCACTAACTCAATTCAAGTAACCTGGCCGACTCTAATTTATATTAGGCTATTAGTCTTTTAGCCCACCCATTTAACCGTCGTGTGTGTCTTGTAAATTCTCATCTTAAAGTGGTTTACAACATGTTTTTTGGATTTCGTGATCTATGTAACTTTGAAAATTTTTGTTATATTTCATTCTATGTATTTGATTATATGCCCAAATTAATATCCATGAAACTAAATTAGAACAAAGCCATTCGCAATGGTTCGGTTTTAAATTGTAAAAAATTGGTTTCGATTTTTGATAATCGAAAACCGTTATTACTGGTTTTGCTCACGGTTTGATATAAAACGTCAAAAGTTAACCGCGAATTAGTGAATACCAAATGATGTTCAAGATTTACTTTTATAATGGGGTAGTTTATTTGTACATGATAGGGGAGGAAACAAATCGAATTAACTAACCTCAAGCAAAACGTGATAGTCAGTTTTTTGATTAACCGAAATTTTTGGTTCGGTTTGGTTTGATTACTAATCACAATTAACACTCTATACATAATATATTTTTAGAATATTGTTACTATTTTTTTGAATGAAGTCGTTTTTTACAACATATTGTTAGCGTTGTTAATATAATTTTGTGGTTAGAAAAGCTCGCTCCAAACCACTAGACGTACTATATAATATATAATAAGAGGATTGATAAACACAAACAAAAAAAAACAAGTATCGCTTTGTATATGGTCGTCGCCGCCGCCGTATCGCGCGGATTTTTGCTAGTTTCAAATGATATGTATAGCTTGTTGTAATTCACCATTCAGGTTCATTTACAGGTCTATCTGTTCTAAATGTTAAAAATAAAATGTTGTAGACTCGGATACCTTTCTATTAGACCCAAATCAAATATTTCTATAAGTTTAGGAACATCTAATATACTAGTTACATACCAAAAGATGTTAAAAACACCATCAAATCTAAGAAATCATCATTGGAGACCCAATCTACCATGATCATAATCAAATCTCACCTTCAAAATTGAGATATTCTTTCAGTGATGCGGAAACAATCTAAAAACCACAACGCCATCGCCTCAACATGCTTGCAGGCCGTGGCACGAGAACTATAAATCCTCACATTATGAACGAGAGGCGACAAAAGGTTCAAGGAATGGAGGAAAATGAGAATTTGCGGCGTTAAGAAGTCGCACCATCACGAACAATCGAAGAAGAAACCAGCCGTTATCATGTGGTCCATGTTATATAGCAGGTAAATCGTTCACTATTTGTTTTGAATTCAAGATATTTGGTTTGATTTTTTTTTTTTTTTTTTTTTAGGATAATTTTTTTTTAGCTTTAAATAATGAACAAAGACGATTTGTTTGATTTTGACCGTGAAAACAAAATTGAAGCTATGTTTAATTATTAATTCCTCAACCCAACCCAACCCGGCCAGATCCCTAGAAAACCGGTTTGGGCCCCGACCCAACCCGATGGTTTACCATAGGTTTGGGACTTGTGTGTTGAGTCTGTTGACTGTTGAGCACCTCTTTTAATTTTATAGCAGGCCCATTAACATTGAACTGAAAGCCCAAGCCCAAGCCCAATTACACTCAAAATACCTAATCGAAACAGTTCTGCCCTTCACCACCGTCCGTTCGCCACACCACTCCGTCACCGGAACACTCGCAGCTATCACGGCCACTCGTTTCAAGCTCTCAGGTAACCTCTTGTCTATCTCTCCTGTTGGCTCCTCCATCTTCTAAACCTAAAAAACAGCCGACGACACATCTTCTTTCATTCGCAGGGAAGGTAAGGTTCAATCAACAGGTAACCAAATTTTTAGGCATTTTAATCGACTAAACAGTCGTAATCTTCACTAATTGCATTCGCT
Source organism: Helianthus annuus (assembly GCF_002127325.2). Taxonomy (NCBI): domain Eukaryota; kingdom Viridiplantae; phylum Streptophyta; class Magnoliopsida; order Asterales; family Asteraceae; genus Helianthus; species Helianthus annuus. The sequence continues at coordinate 5,034,104 of NC_035448.2, read as the reverse complement.
ACGTAGCGTATAGGTAGGTTGTCTCTATTTACTGCTATTCAGCTAGTGATATTTCATTGTTCTTTATATATCAGAACGAATCGAGCCTTCAGTTAGGGTTTCTAAACCGTTAAAAAGCTTCAATTAGCGTCTCTAATGGCGGCAACGGCGCTTTTTCTTCATTTCCATCCTCATAGACACCGTAGATTCGTACAAAACGTGGCGTCATCCATCCGATTCTATTCGTCTAACGATGATAACGATCAGAATCGAAATTCACCTTCAAGACCACAATATTCGTTCAGTGACGTGAAAAACAGTCTGAAAACCACTCGCAACCCTAACCCTAGCACTCGTGAGGATTTGAATCAGAAGGTGGTTTCTCTTGAAGAAATTCGTAACAATTTATCGAAGTTTCGTCGTGAATTGCCGGATCAACCGCCGCAATCGGCTAGGCCGGTTGTTTCGTTTCAGGAGCTTTACCAGCGGAATGCGACGCTGAAAGCGGATACAGGATCTGGAACGGAAAGCGGTGTGAAAGGGCAACCGGATAAAACTCTGCAGGCGATCAAGATGAGTTTGAAGAGCATCAGATCGAATGTGGCACGGTCGCAGGCGCAGCCGGGAGTTGGTACACGGAGGTTGCCGCTTGATGATATTGAACTGAATTTTAAACCGAGACCGAAGAGTTTGAACGAATTGCCTTCGGATTCCACTGGGAAAGGTAATGCGTCGAATGAGGCGAAAATAGAGTTTGCTATGTTTTATAGTTATGGGGATATGGGGGAGAAGTTGAGGAGATTGAGGCCAGCGAATAAGAAGGTTAAGTTTTCTTTGGAGGAGTTGAATGAGAGGCTACAAAAGGTTCGGGAAATGGGGGAAAAGGAGATATCGGCTGGGAGATTTGGGCCGTTAAGGGAAGGCCTTATAAAGTTGCACACTAGCGGTCAAGAAAAGAAGAAACCAGGTATGTTATAGCTTACTCGGTTATCCAGTAACAGTTTACCTCGTTGGTTCTATTACTTTTTGCTGTATCATGTAAAGTTTTACAATCATTTGCAGTTCAGAAAATTAGTGTGTTGGCGGATATGGGGGAAATTTCTAACTATTCGTCACATCCACCAAAGGAGGTCTTAGTCGAAAAGGCAAGTGCTACATTTTCGGCAATGGTCGTTTCTCTATAATGATTTAGTTAATATCTTAAGCGTTTTGAACTTTGGTAATTTTTCTGGACAGTATTTCCATCCGGATCATATGTCATCTGCAGAGAAACAAAAGCTTGAACTTAAAAAGGTAAGGGACAAGTTCAAAATTTCTGAATCAGACTGTGGATCGGCACGTGTTCAAGGTATGGGACAGAAAAATATTACATTTTTTCTGCATTCTTTTCTGTGTTATGTTTGTGTATTATGAATTCTGTGAATTGTGCTTTCTGCACTGATTTAATCTGTCCTTTTAGTGATAGTGTTAGGAAGCTTAGAAAAAAGACCTTAATTAGAATTCTTTAGCATCATCTGCCCCTGAGAAATCCTATAATAAGTTTACCACCAACCAAATTGAAGATTAACTGCAAAACGAGGTTAGGCCGTTAGGATATGTGACGTTTGGTTTCTCATAATTCTGAGGTTAAATTCCATGGCAGCCCTTACTTTTTCTACTTCCTAGTGTTCATAGTTGTCAAAAGCGCAAAAGGCGCGCGCCTAGGCGCTCGGGCGCAGCGAGGCGCGCCTATAGCGCCTGGTGGTAGCTTAGGCGCAAAAATGGGTTTTTTTTTTGTAAAAACTGTGCTCAGGCGCAAAAGGCGCGCTCCTAGGCGCTCGGGCGCAGCGAGGCGAGCCGAAGCTGAATATCCAATTGATGTTGATGGAAGTTTTGATGACTTTGATGATGCTCTTGATGATTGATGATGAACTATAAGTCCTATACTTTTGCTACTAACTATTAGCTACATGATCTTAAATCGCATATATAATAGTTTTTTTTTTATTTTATATGTGGAATCTTATTTATTTTCAAAGCATAACATATTTTTTATATTTTATTTCTCTATGTGCGCTTTTCTTAAAAAAGCCCACGCTTTTTTTGCGCTTTGCGCCTAGGCTCTGGGCGAGGCCGATGCGCCTCGCCTGCGCTTTGCGTCTTTGACAACATATGTACTTGACAGTAACCTGAAGCATATATAATATTTGTGTATGTATGCAACTGACAGAAACCTGATGTATATGTAACATGTGCATATTTATGCAACTATAACCTTTTTTTTCTTTGAACTTATAATCTTAATTAGTTTAATATTAATAAATTTATTTAACAAATAAGTTGAAAAACAGTTGGCAAGCGACAAAGTTTTCAAACTTCCCGGTTGCCGTGTTCAAAACATGCTTACTTTGCTTTTATAATTACTCTTGTGTCTCACTGCGGATTGATTCACCGCTGCGTGTTGCTTTAAATGTATAAATGAGAACCCATCTCTCATCGCTGGTTGCTTTCATTTCTTTGGGTTCTTCCAGCTTTAAGAACATGAAGTGACAATCTTTACTTAATCTGGTTCAACCGTGTTTGTTTAAAAACCGTACGATTTGGTGTAGCGCGTTTCAGTTGAACCAGTTCGGTCTTAATAGGAACACTGCTTTGTATTTAGATGATTATTAATTAAAGACTATTTTTATGTTTATGTTTTAAGTGTGTTTTTCAATCATGTTTTTGTGTTTATTTATGATTAACAAGTAGAATACGTCATATTGATGTGTACAAATATTTTTTATACTTATTTTAATTTTGAGCGCTTCGTATACGTGAAGCTCTCGCTTCGCGCTTGAAGCTTCGCTTAAAGCTCTTGGAACCAAAACGCTTCGGAACGCCTCACGCTTTTTTAAACCAAGGGTACCTTTAGGGGTGTATTACTAAAAGCTTGAAAACGATAAAACATCCCTTACATGTGATATACTAAAAGCTAGCATCACTTTTAGTTTGAAAGTGTATTTTTCGTGTTGGTGTTTATATTGTGTTTTAGATCTATTTTGTTGGTGTGTTTTCACCTATTCCCAGAAGCGGGTTTTCAAGCCGATTTTGTTATGTTACTGCTAATGTCTTAGTTTTAATTGGTTTATCCTTTTTACTGTTTTCAGTGGCACAACTCACAACAAAGATCAAGCACCTCGCTACGGCTCTACACAAAAAGGTAACCGACATAACACATTACGCAACTCCTGCCTGTTGCATCATGTCCCTAGACTTTACTTTTAAGTGATTTAATCTAGGGCTGCAAACGAACCAAACGTTCGGCGAACAGTTCGTGAACCGTTCGGCGGGAAGTTCGTTTGTGTTCGTTTGTTAAGAAATTTTGTTCGTTTAGTTAAATGAACAAACGTGAACAGAGGTCGTGTTCGTTCGTTTATGTTCGTGAACGTTTGGTAACGTGTTCGATAGTTCATTAGTGTTTTTATTTTTTATATTTATTTAAATAATTCAAAATTCTGACAAATTAAATATCTAATAAGTGTCAGTGTATTATATATATATGTTCATGAACGATTGTTTGTGTTCGTTTGTTTCCATATGCGTTACTGAACATTAGTTTGTACTCATTTGTGTTCGTCAACGTTCATTGCCTAAAATTAACAAACAAACAAACACAAACGAACACGAACAAGTTCATTTCCTTAACAAACGAACACGAACATAAAATATCGTTCGATAAGTGTTCGTGAACGGTTCGTGAACACATATATTTCTTAACAAACGAACACGAACAAGATCTTGTTCATGTTCGCTCGGTTCGTTTGCAGCCCTAATTTAATCTTTTAAGTAAAAGTTAAACGTGTTTTTTACGAGTTTTTATTAGTTTAGAGACTTAAGCGATGAAAAAATTAGAGGTGAAATGGATGGAATTTGGTGCAGGATAAGCACTCTCGAAAGGGTCTACAAGCAATGGTACAGAAAAGGAAGAAGCTATTGAAGTACCTCAGAAGAACCGATTGGGATTCTTATTGCTTTTGTCTCTCAGAACTCGGTCTTCGGGACAGTGCGGATTACAAAGCTTAGAGTACACTTTATCTTCTATTTGTGTTTTGTTTCAAACCGAGTCGAATAAAAACAGGTTGAAAAATCTTGAATGTCCATGAACGAGGAGTGTTTCGACTCGTATTGAATTCAATCCAAGCATGTTTGATGCGAATCTATTTGTCTTCTAGGACTGACCGCTTGCTCGGCTGTTTAGGAATTTCTTATGTTTAATTTTATAGAGGTGAGTCTAGTTTGTACTGGTTCTGTTATGTATCAAAACTCAACCTGTAACTGATTTTTGTTTACCAAATATTTTTAAATCGATCGGTTCGTTACACCTGGTTTGTTTTATCGGTTATAATTTAGTAGAGTAATAGTTAAGTTTTTTAATTGTTCTATCTGCTCTATTAAGTTTATACAGTAGTTAAAAATTTCATAACACTAAAACAAATTAATAATTATTCATTTTTATAGTTGAAAAAAGGATGATTGACTTCACAAAACATTATTGAAACTTGATTCCTGTTTTATACATTTATTTTTGAGTGAATTTCAAGAATTGTCCTTTATCTTTATATCCATTTTCGGGTGCTGTCCTTTATGTTCAAAGTTGACGAGTTTTGTCCTTTATGTTTTCATATCATACACGTTTTGTCCTTTAGACCCAACTCAGTTAGTTTTTTCAGTTAAATTTGGTCATATGCTTTGCACATGAGGGCATTTTTGTCAATTCAAAGGTAAATTCAACGGCAGATTTACAGTTCAAAGCTTCTGCAACCTTTGAATTGACAAAAATGCCCTTATGTGCAAAGCATATGACCAAATTTAACCGAAAAAACTAACTGGGTTAGCCCTAAAGGACAAAACGTGTATGATATGAAAACATAAAGAACAAAACTCGTCAATTTTAAACATAAAGGACAGCGCCTGAAAATTAATATAAAGATAAAGGACAATCCTTGAAATTCACTCTTTATTTTTACAACATTTTTTTTACTTATTTAAGTTGATCTAATTACATTATTACAAGACAATATGCAAAGGGATTACATACATTTGACTTTTGATATAGCTACAAACATCATACACCTCAACTCGACTATATGCGCAACTACTTATCACAAACTTGGCATCCATGTCTCAAAATAAGCTGTCGTTGGCTTTCTGAAGTAACCGCATAAGACGGTGGTACCAGTTTCCTCAACGATGGCCTCGTATGAACCATCCAATCAACAATATAAACATGTAAATTAGGGCACCCCATCAGATTAACCTCCCTCAACTTCTCACAGTTCTTAACCATAAACTTAACCGCACTTGTGGTCACGTGTTGACACCCTTCAAGATCTATCTTCACAAGATCGTTACATCTAACCGCGATTCCAACTAACCCTTCATCGTTAACACCAGATCTAGCCATATTCAGCTTCTTTAACCTCAAAGGTAACATATTTAATCCTATATTCTTAACCCCACCACAATCTTGTATGCTCAAATGCTCAATCTTGGGACAGCTTTTCAAAACCTCGCCTACGGACCGTGTAATACCTGAACACGAGCTCACATCGAGCTGCGTTAAGTTGGGACAAATCGAGGTTATCTTTAAGAGGCATTCATCAGTCAGATGTGAATTCCATCCCAAGTTCAAGGACTTCATACTTGATGATTTTGTGTGCACGTTGTTCAAAACGTTGATAATCGTATTTAGATCTTCTTCCTTACCGAGGCTTGCATGTTCCATTTCAACATGTTCAAGAAACGGACAGTTGATGATGAGAGCAAACAATGATGTGTGTGTTAGCTTATGACAGGAATTGAGCTTTATTGAAACAAGATCACGAAGATACCGAGATAAATCTACAATGGAACTGTCACATAACTGGTAGCTTTTAGTAAGATCCAAGAACTTAAGCGAGTGATACGCGTGCAGGAACCTTAAAAGTCCATCAATGGAGTAACTACCACTATCAGAAAAACACACACTCTTCAACGGGACACGTGCTTTCACAATTGAATCCAGGAACTCATCGGAAATATCAGAATCGCTAAAATGAAGCTCAGACAAACATCTACCCGACGTAACATCAACGAAAAGCGAATCAGTTCCATGAATATTCGAAATGAGACACATGGAAACCGATCTTAAATTAGGACTATTATGCAGCATAAACCGGACACCTTTCATCGTAATCATAATACATTTCAACATTATTATCTCTTGCAGACGCAAACACTTCGACGACAGATTAACAAGCGACCTATCCGTAAGCAGCGGATTCATCGAGATATTAATTTTAACCAAATTCCTCAAACCACAACACAAACCTTCAATTCCAGCATCAGTTATCATAATCTCACTAATACTATACCTACGCAAAGCATCGATTTCAAACTTATTACGCGGATAACTAACATCTAACTCCTCCAGATCTGGAAAATATCTCGCGATATCTATCAAATCAACATCACGTAACTTATCAACATTCGCACATCTCAACACCTTAATTCTCCTATTACTCAACCCTAATTCCTTCAATCCTTCAATCGGAACCGAATTATGATTCGAAACATCAACAGATTCTAAATTCAAAGCAACAGACGAACGAGCAATCTCTCTAATAGCAGTTTCTACGTAACAGTTCTTCAATTTACTAAGATCTAGAGTTTTTAGGTTTTTAAATCGGTAAATGAATCGAGAAATCGTACCGTGAATGATGTACGTCTGATCTACGACGGTGAAGCGGCGGCGTAACCGATCGGTTAACGATAATAACCGTTTGCTTACCGATGAAAGTGATTCGAATTGTTGATGATGAATATCATGATCACCGCTCAATCGGTGCAAAATTAGCTCCCAAATTTCCTCCGGAAGTTCGTCGTAGTTGCGATCCATGATTTGATCCGGTTATTGATGGTGAATTGAAGGAAATTTTGATTGAATTGTGAAGATCGTGTGATTATGGAAGCAAAATTGGGAGATTCACACACACAAAAAACACACAGTGGGAGTGGGTGATTTGGAATTCTGTTACAGGAATATGGAAATTATGTGCTTGATGACGTCAGTGGAGCCCGGTGTGATGTCATGATTCCGTTAGGCGCGGGGTTGCGTTATCGTTTTCTTTGATGATATTTATTGTTTTATTGTATTATTATTATTTATTCGATTTCCCCCTTTTTATGATTTAAATTTTGAAAAAAAAGGGAGTAAATCTAAATGTTAGAAAAGATAGGAAGGTGTTAGAAGGTTACAAGCTACATAAAGAAGTTGGAAAGACAATATACTAGACATTTATCTATCTACCTTTTTATATTAAACTAGACGGAGTAGCATAAATACTGCAATATGTTTTGTAAGATGAGCGGATTTTTTTTTCTAAAAGGTTATGAGTTCTGAGCTTACAAAATCTATCAAATAGTAGACTAGATCAACGTGAGTTTGAGCTTGTACGATGATCCATCTCATGGACCATCATTGATTATTGAAGATCTTATGTTAGATCGTTAGTCTTACCTACTTAAGAGGATCCAATCTTCATAGTGCCTTAGATATTTCTTACAAAATCTAGTATTATTTGTTATAATTTAGGTTTTCAAGGATTTTTTTAATGTATAGGTGGTTTAGAAATTCATACATGCTTTTTAGGTGAGTTTTGAAAGTGTGTTGGTTTTTAGGTGATCTGCTTGTAGAAATAGCATCAGATCTCAAATGTGTCAGAACATAAGTACTTACATGAGACTATACGGAATTACGGAGTATGGGGCATGAAAGAGTGGCGTTATTCGATATGTGGTTGTCACGTCAGCACGCGTAAAAAAAGCGGCGTGGTGCAAAAAAGGGAAGAGTGGGAGTGACGTGGTTAGTGGCGTTTTTATAAAAAAAATAATAATAATAAACATGAACCAATTAAAACACACCCAAAATCCACCTACAAATCAAGAGCCTCCACATCACAACCCAAATGCCCCCCACGTCGGTGGAAAACTCCCCGCCCTCATCACCACAAGGGGTGGTGTTCCCGGCGTGGAAAGGTCACCGCTCCACTTTTCCACGCCCACACTGTGTAATCTAAGCAGGTCTCTAATTTCGTTGTTTTTATTTCATTAGCTATTATTGATTTTTTTTTCTTTAATAGTTTGTTATATTTCTTTTTTTCAAAAAATCTAAGTACGCTCTTTTGTTTGTTTTTTTAAATGTATTCTAATTTAATAGTTGTTAAAAACCAAAAATTTTAATATAAAAACTACCATATTTTTGAAATAACTCGGTTTTAATAAAATTTACATTGGAATGTCCGTAAAAAAAACAAAAAAAAACAAAAAAAAAAAAAAACTAAACAAACTGGTGTATTTAGATTTTTGAAAAAGTTGAATATTACAAGCTACTAAAGAAAAATCCTATGTTTACAACAAAAAAAACAACACTTTCAAAACATATCTAAAAACCAGCCCATGAACACATTAAACCCATTCTTCAGCAACAGAGCAAGAGCCCAACTACACTTCTCATTAATAGCCCAGCCCAGCTGTAGCTCTTAGCCTATCTCAGTATCTCCTCAATCTAAACTCATACAAAAAATCAACAATAAACAAAATACAATAACACATAAAAATAAAAATAAAATTGAATTTGAGCAAATCAAATCAATATTTTTTATCAGTTTCATTAAAATATTTTTTAAAGTAAAATATGATAGTTTATTATTATTATTATTATTATTATTATTATTATTATTATTATTATTATTATTATTATTATTATTATTATTATTATTTTAGGATTAACCATAACCATTTTCATTCATACTTGCCGAGTTACATCAAAACAGAAGGTAGACGGCCAACAAATTGCGCCGCCACCTCTTTCTGAATTGCAAACCCTAATCTACTAACGACAAAACCCTGCCCCCTGGGGCTGAACAATTGTTGTGAATGACCCGTTGGACCCTGGTTAGGAATTGGATAGCTTCTAGCACTAGGAAGCGAAATGTGTCAGCAACAAGATTGAAAAGGATTATATATTTCAACAAATTAAGAATATGTATGAGAGGTGGTTGTTTATAGTAAATCTTAAGTCAAATGGTTAACTGTTTTCATTAGAATTCAAAAATCATGAAAATCACTTCACCATATTTATATTAGATGTTTGTTAACATATGGTAAAAGGTTACAGACAATATATATAACACACGTACACACTAAAAGTGATACATTCATTATACACTCTTAAATCATATGTGGTGTTGAAAACAAAGGCTGCACTTATGGTATAGGGTCCTCATCTACTGGTGGAGGCATTATGATCTCCGGTAATGGTGTCGTCGATTCGAACGGTGGAAATTGTTGTCCAGGATTATCGAATTCTGGCGGAAACTGCTGTCCAGGGTCTGTTTGTGGTGGAAGTTGTGGAATCGGTCCAGGATCGACCTGCGGTGGAGGTAATATAGGCACAAGTGGTGGAGGATTTATATCGAAAGCGGGCGGGGAAAACGATATTGGATTCGGAACCAACGGTGGGGCTTGAAAGGGATTGTTGGGTAGCTCGGGTACTGCGGGAGGAAGGATAAAGGCTGGTGGTGGAGATAACATAACAAGTGGCGGTGATGGGACGGGTGGTGGAGGTGACGGTACAAGTGGCGGTGGTGGCGGCGGTGATGGCGGAGGAGGAGACGGGACCAAAGGAGGTGGTGGGGGTAGTGCGGGTGGAGGTGGGGATGGGATAAGTGGCGGACGACGTGGTCGCCAGCGAGGGGGAGGTGGGGATGGGATAAGTGGCGGACGACGTGGTCGCCAGCGAGGGGGAGGCCTAGACAGAAAGGGATTATTCGGAGAAGTACGAGAGAAAGGCCATCGGCCACATCTTCCGAATAGATACTGGTATAGTGGATCACAGTTTTGTGATCCACTAACTGGTCTTGGTCTACCACCGCCACCCACCCTTCGCCCACCGCCACGGCTACCTACCCTACCCCGATTCCTACGTGGAATCCGGGTTAGGGTTCTTTTGTTAACATCAAACTGGCGATGGGGATCGAGCGGGTGGGTGGAGACTGGTTCCGAAATAGAGAATGTAACCAAGAGCAATGCAAGACATATGGACACTAGAATGCGTTGTTGCACACCCATTATCTATCATTAGGTGTGTCTAGTTGAGGTGTTTTGGAGCAAGAATACAAGCAAGAGTATTTATATATTGTAGAGTAAATTGTCAAAATCGGCCCTGAGGTTTGGGTATGTTTGTCATTTTCATTCAAAACAACTTTTTTGTACCATATAGTCCTTTACTTTTTGGTTTTTTTGTCATTTTCATCTAAACGTCTGACTTTTTTGCCAAATTAGTCCCTTGGATTTGGGATTTCTTGCCATTTTCATCCAAATGTTTGATAGAAAAAATAAAGCAAATTAGATGTTTGGATGAAAATGGCAAAAAATCTCAAAAGTGAGGGACTATATTGTACAAGAAAGTTGTTTTGAGTGAAAATGACAAACATACCCAAACCTCAGAGACAATTTTAGCAATTTACTATATATTGTAGCTCTAAGTTACACTCCTAATTAAAAGTTTTTTTAGTGAAATGGTATGCTTATCTTGAACACCAAATTGCTTTGGAAAAGAAGCCAATATGGGCATAAATAATCAAAGAGTAGTTGGGTTGATTGGATTGTATTTAATAGAGGAGACTAGAGATGGGTTGCCCTTGTTTTACGTGCCCCCATTTTCACCCAAGTGTTGGTCGAATCGTTCGTTTACACTTTGTCATCAATCCTCAAGGTCAATTGGCCTTAAAAAACTACTTTAAAGGTGGAATGGGTTATAATATAACTCGGAAGGTGTCGGGTTGATGCGAGTTGGTACGGGTAGGGCGGATACACCGCCACAATCAACCTGGGTAGTTTGATCGAGTAGCTTTCGCAGTTTCACGAGTTTCACATCCCGGAAGAACATAGGGTAGTAGGTTGAATTAGGTTGTATAAGGGTAGTGAGTTGAGCTAGAAGAGTGCCCTCTAGTATTTGGGGTTAAATGAGGTGTCATAATCCTATTGAATATGGTCTAAGTACTTGTGGGTTGCTAGGAAAGTGCCCCTTCAATTAGTGGTGGAACTAGAAAATAATTATACTGGCAATATTTCAAAAAAGAAAATTTCTATAGGGCAGCAAAAATCGAAAAAAGTCAAATTTCAAAAAAGTTACACTACGGCCGGAGTGTCAAGGGGTAGCGGTAGCGAGGGCTACCCCTTGTTCTAAGGTATATCTGCCCCTGCCTCCACCCTAAGCTCTCTAAACACAACCTGTTTTTGCATCTTTACCGTACAGAGTTGATACCGTTTGAACAACGTTGGTAGCATAATTTATTTTTGTGGTTTTTTGTTTCGATAGAAATTGTTTAAATGTATAGATAAATGGGTTAAGTGATGGTGTGTTCTTGGAAGGTTAACGTTTTGGACTTGAACAACGATATCTTAAACCTGAAACCTAGCAACCCAACACAATTAACACCTCTTGTGTTAGAAACATCTTTCCTATAGTTCTTATGGGCCCAACACAGGCAATTTTGGGCCACAAAGTTTTGTATCACCATATATGTTAAAAAAATCTTTTTTTTAACGGCAAAAAAGGTGATAAAAAAATTATTAAACGTCGACAGCAGGGTTCGAACCTGCGCGGGCGAAGCCCAACAGATTTCAAGTCTGTCTCCTTAACCACTCGGACATATCGACATTTGTGATCAAGGATTGTAATCATTTTACTTCTGTATCACAGGAAATAGAAATTGTATGCGTTTACCTAACTGTTTTATATTCAAATAGTTTTTTTATTCATGAAACATCAAGTTCATCAAATAAAAAAAAAACATTTTAGAATAAATGAAATGCAATTTGATTTTAATAATTTCCAATATTTTCCATTGGTCGATAATAATTTGTATTACAAGGGTTGAGATACAATAGGAAGTTTATTTGGCTAGGAAGGCTAGGAAGTGATCTTGACCATCCATTAAGTTAATCAAGGGCTAAGATTAAATCAGGGAAATTGAAATGAAGAAAAGAGGCGCGTGAGTTTGTTCAAGGGCATTCTAGTCAATCCAAGCCAATAGTTTCTCTCTCCTCCAATTCCCCTCATTTTTTAAACGTTAATAACTCTTTCATACGACATTATTTTTTTTATAAAAATTGCACCAAAAAAACGAGCGTTTTTTTATCTTTAAAACGAGTATACTATTGCTATATTTAAAAAAAATATATTTAAACCCAGTTGTGTAAAATGCAATAGAAAAACCACCAGTAACGTAAAACGCAATGAAAAAAAAACCTAAAAAATAACATTTTTCTAAAACGCAATGCACAAAAAACACAAAGAAATGACTTATTTGTAAAACGCAATGGTCAGAAAACACAAATAAATGTCTTATTTGTAAAACGCAATGGCCAGAAAACACATAAAAACGTGTTTTACCTAAAACGCAATGCATAAAAAACACATAAAAAGGTGTTTTACCTAAAACGCAATGGCCAGAAAACACAAAGAAATGTTTTATTTGTAAAACGCAATGCCAGAAAACACTTAAAAATGTCTGTTTTCTAAAACGCAATAACCTAAAAAAACAAAATAAAGTGCTCTCTGTAAAACGCAATGGACTGAAAACACCTAAAAATGTGTTTTACCTAAAACGCAATGACTAAAAACACTTCAAAAATGTGTTTCACCTAAAATGCAATGACTAAAAATACTTAAAAATGTGTTTTTCTAAAACGCAATAGCCAGAAAACACATAAAACTCTCTTATTTCTAAAACGCAAGGTTGGAGAACTCGCTAGTCGCTAGCGGGTCGGTGAGGTAGGGACTAGTGACTACTCGGGATTACTCGGGATTACTCGGGATTAATCGGATCGGACTTTTTATGTATAATTTTAAGTTTTTATACATATATACATATATTTTTATACGTAATTTTTTTAAGTGGACAAGTTTTGACCGGAATTTGGGAGGTTTTGGCCGGAATATGTGTTTTTTTCTGATTTTTTTCCGATTTTTTCTGTTTTTTTTTTGTTTTTTCCCGATTTTTCCCGACCGACTAGTCGCGATTAGGGCCGACTAGACTAGCGATTTTTTTACTGATTAGCTGAAAATTACTCAGTTGATGGGCGACTAGCGACTAGTCGGCGATTAATCGCCGGCTAGTCGCGATTTTTGCAACCATGCTAAAACGCAATGGACACATAAAACTGTTTGTGAACTATTTGTGAATTGTCTGTGAACTATCTGAATTGTCTACGAATTACTGTATTCGAAATGAGCCAATTTCTGGAAAATTAATTTTTCTGATGCATTTTTATTCAACCCCAGCCAGGGGCTCTGCCCCTTAGAAATGACTTATTTGTAAAACGCAATGGCCAGAAAACACATAAAAATGTGTTTTACCAAAAACGCAATGCACCAAAAACACATAAAAAAGTGTTTTACCTAAAACGCAATGCACCAAAAACACAAAGAAATGTCTTATTTGTAAAATGCAATGGCCAGAAAACACTTAAAAATGACTCATTCTAAAACGCAATGAACTGAAAACACCTAAAAATGTGTTTTACCTAAAACGCAATAACTAAAAACACTTAAAAATGTGTTTTTTTCTAAAACGCAATAGCCAGAAACCACATATAACTCTCTTATTTCTAAAACATTATGGACACATAAAACTGTCTGTCACTGTGAACTGTCTGAATTGTCTACGAATTACTGTCTTCGAAATGAGCCAATTTTTGAAAAATTAATTTTTCTGATGCGTTTTTAGTACAGCAATTTAATCGAAAAAAAATTTTCCGAGCTGACACCCCAGCCAGGGGCTCTGCCCCTTGGACCCCGCCAGGGGCTACCGCCCCCGGACCCCCGCCAAGATCGTAAAACGCAACGACTAAATAAAACCCAGATCGTGAAAATGAAATTAAAGAATTTCTTACATGGATCGAAGCCGGTTTCTTCATCAATTGACGAAATTTGAATGATAGAAACACTTATCAGCGATTGAATCGAACAAATCGAGTGATTATCTTCAAAATCACCAGAAAAAACGAGATTTTGAATGAAATTAAACTGGGTTTTCTTCGAAAAAAGCTGAAGAACACGTTGATCGGGTTTTGAATCATTGATTGGTGATGAAAATCGCACTATAATGTAGTGATTATTGAGATAGAAATTGAAGAAATGGTTGAAGATGGTGGGTTTTGAAGTTACTGGGTTTTGAAAAAGGAAGAAGAAGGAGTTGGATTGACTAAAATACCCTTTTTCTTTATTTTAAATGTTGCCACATGTCATAATTCTATGGCTTCCTATCCTACCTAGCCAAAATTAACTTCCTATTTGATCTTTTCCCTGTATTATAATGTGACCGCTAATGCTTTTAACTTTCAGTTTCGTTGCCAATAGTAACCCCACTATAACAAAGTAACTTTGTATACCCCTAATAAAAAATGATTGATTTTTATAATAATCTTTTGTGTTGTAGATTGTTGTGAAACGGCATATATTATGTTTAGGGACAACCATAGTTACTTTTCTGATATAGCTGTTATAGTGAGATAAAAGTCTAGAAGTTAGGAGTAATATTGGTCACATTGTTTGTACGAGTTATCATCGGCATACGACTCGTAATTTGAATTATTAAAATTCAGTTACTTAAACGAAATAAAATCTAATGGCTTTCGATGACTTATGTTTAAAGTTGGCTTGCTATTTAGGCTTACGTCCGGATGAGACCCGATTTGCTGGGTCTAATCCAACACACACTCTCTCTTGTATAAGGGTATTTTGTCACACCCCCAAAATCCACCTGCGGAGTACCACCGCTTGGGAGCGTGACTGACCAGGATCAAGCCACCAATCATATAGAACGATACATATAGTAAAAGTAATTGTCATTTAAACCAAACCAAATCCATATGAAAAGTGTTCCAAATCATAAGTAAGTTATCATTGGATGGATCGACATGAATCCCATCCCTGTTCACCACATGGCCTAAGAAGTGGAATTCTCGAAGCCAGAAGTCGCATTTTGAAAACTTGGCGTACAGTTGTTCCTTTCGAAGGAGTTCCAAGATAAGACGTAAGTGCTGCTCGTGTTCCTCCTGACTCTTGGAGTAGATCAGAATGTCGTCGATGAAGACAATGACGAACTTGTCAAGATAGGGTTTGCACACCCTGTTCATAAGATCCATGAAGACTGCAGGCGCGTTCGTAAGCCCGAATGGCATGACAAGAAACTCGTAGTGGCCGTAGCGAGTTCTGAATGCGGTTTTGGAGACGTCCTCATCCCGGACTCTCAGCTGATGATACCCTGACCTCAAGTCTATCTTGGAGTAGTAACTCGACCCCTGCAACTGGTCGAATAAGTCATCTATACGCGGAAGGGGATAACGGTTCTTCACCGTCACCTTGTTCAGTTCACGGTAGTCGATGCACATTCTGAAAGTGCCATCCTTCTTTTTCACGAAAAGTACTGGAGCTCCCCAAGGCGACGAGCTTGGACGAATAAAGCCCTTTTCCAAGAGCTCTTGTAGTTGCTTCGATAGTTCTTCCAGCTTGGTTGGAGCTAAACGATACGGTGCGCGGGCTATAGGTGCTGCTCCAGGAGCTAGCTCAATCTGGAATTCAACTTGACGGTGAGGCGGTAAACCAGGTAAATCTTCAGGAAACACCTGAGGAAAGTCACGTACAACTGGAATATCCTCCAGCTTCTTTTCCTTTGCTGATGCGTCAGTGACAAGTGCCAGAATTGCAGTGTGCCCCTTTCGTAAACATTTCTGCGCCTTTAAGAAAGAGATGATGCCAACCACAGCACCACTCTTGTCACCCTGAACTTCGAGAGGTTCCTGACTAGAGCGAGGAATGCGAATGGCCTTTTCCTTGCACAAAATCTCTGCGTGATGTTGGGATAACCAATCCATACCCACAACGACCAGCTTCTCCCTGTGCAAGCTCCATGTATCTAACGACCTGCAAGGCATGTAACAGATGATCAACAACTAGTTGAGCGAGTTCACAGTTAACAGTTCAGTAATAGTATAGTGTGAGTAGTAGTATGTTCGTTCGTTATGTCATGTATCGTATTAGTTTCCATCGCGGCCTCCCAGGCAGGTATGCGAAGATATTAGGGGATGTTCATCCCGAGTATTCTAGACTAGGTTTATCTGTATCGCGGCCTACCAGGCAGGTGTGCGAAGATTAGTAAATTCAGTTCGCGGCCTTCCAAAGGCAGGTGTGCGAAGTCAGTCATAATATCGCGGCCAACCCTTGGCAGGTGTGCGAAGATCAGTTCAATAAGTGTTACTAGTCTAGTCGTAGTTTTATCAGCGAAGTATATACAATAGTTCATCAAATCCCATTCCCACCCGGGAACCTCATGCCTTGGCTGTGTGAACTCACCTTGGTTTGCTCGGTATGTTATTGCTTCTAGGGTTTATTAATCTCTAAGTCCGTTACACACGACCTAGGATATATTGCACATGATTCATTCAATTAGGGTTTACAATCCTCGATATTCAAGCAACGGTGCTTTGTGTGTTTATTGTGTACACGATGATATTACATAAAATGTTCACACATGCAGGATCATGCAGTTGCAATCAATGTCATACAATCATGTATCGAATCATACCGTTATATGCAGGAAGGAACAGTTGCATGCAATTACATACAGAAGCGTACAGAAAGCTTAATTACTGGTGTTTGCCTTAACACAGAACACTCATTCACTTATTCAGCATATGAAATCAGCAAACTTGGATCATGTGCTCATTATCAGAAGTTGGATCATATTTATATTCAATCACAAGGTCGGAGTAATATAACCATCAATATTCGGACCACTATCACATCATAAGAAGGTCGGGTTACATATAACATCTATGAACTTCGGATCGCATTACACATCAAAAGGAAGTCGGATCACTTATAAATTTATAAACCTCTGAGTACATGTAATATAAAACTCGGACCTAAGGGGGCTCCCTTTTAAAACTCGGACGTGGTTAATTGATTTTAAAAGTCGGACCTCATGCCATCAAGAACTCGGACCCCCCCTATCTCATAAAGGTCGGACCAATGCTAAAGGTTAAAACTCGGACCAACTCATTCCTTTGGCCAAAAGTCGGACTAAGGGGAAGTGGTTGAAACTCGGACCATCTATGGTATTCATAAAGCTCGGACCTTTGTATATTGTAAAGATCGGACTTCAAGTCTTATATATATACTTCGGACTATTCATAATGTTATAAAACTCAGACAATGTTCGCTTTATAAAACTCGGACATATTCAAAAGTCGGACAAGATTTCATGGTTTAAAACTCAGACAACTAACATTCAATAAAACTCTGATTAACAAATAATCATGCGTTCATTGCGATTGAAGCAGTTACGCACATACATCCAACAGTTACGTTTTTACTTTTCTACGATCCAGAAACCCTAGTTCATACAATACATGGCACGAAACAATTTAACAGATATCATCATCATTCAAGCAATTGATTTCACGACCAAACATCATCATAACACAATAACCAAGAATCAACCAAAGCACAGAACCATCATATGAAAGCTAGGGTTTTTCAAGTATTACAAGAATCAAGAATTGATAGGATCAACCAATCAATTAGGGTATACAAGTATCACAATAACAATAAACAATTACCTTGGATGATTCTAGAGAGAATGTGGAAACAAAAGTGATGAAAGTCTTGCCAATGATTTGGTGATGATTGCCAGAGAATATGAACTACGTGCTTGGATTTTTGTGTGTGTGGTTTAGTGAAGGATTAGGGTTAAGTATAATTAAATTTTCACTAATTACTCAATACACCCTGAATTATTATATTTTACACAAGCATACCATCTTACGAGCATTTCACAGTTTCACCACCAAGTTCACATAATTGACAAGTCTATCACAATTAATCAAACAACCATGCACAATCACACAATACGATTTATTGCATTAAAACGTATACCATTCCATAGCAATCAATTGTGCAAATAATTAACTACACGAACAATGAACGTGCAATAAATGCGAAATAGAAATCTTGGAAATTCGAGTTGTCACATTATCCCCAACTTAAAAGAAATTTCGTCCCGAAATTTGGTACGCACTCACTGAGGAAGCTAGGTAAGCTGTATTGTTCACTGGTTTTCCTGGGGTGTTACATCATCCCCCCGTTGATTTGGAATTTCGTCCCGAAATTCAGTAGTAGTAGCTTCAGCCTCAGTAGTGGTTGCATTGGTTCCGAATAACTGGGGATACTTTTCTTTCATTTGGTCTTCGCGTTCCCAGGTGTACTCTGGGCCACGTCGGGAGTTCCAACGAACTCGAACAAGAGGGATTCTCTTGTGTTTGAGGACCTTAACATCCCGGTCCGTGATTTCAACTGGTTCCTCGACGAACTGCAACCGCTCGTCGATAGTGAGTTCCTTAAAAGGAACTATGAGGGTCTCATCTAATAGGCACTTCTTCAGATTCGACACGTGAAATACATTGTGAACTGCACCGAGTTCAGCTGGTAGGTTCAGTCTGTAGGCTACTGGGCCTATTCTTTCAGTGATTTCGAACGGTCCAACATACCGTGGATTGAGTTTGCCTCGTTTACCAAATCGAACCACACCCTTCCAGGGTGAGACTTTAAGTAAAACCCGGTCCCCGACCTGAAATTCCAATGGCTTCTTACGCTTATCCGCGTAGGCTTTCTGACGGTCGCGTGCTGCCGCCATGCGTTGTCGTATCTGTGCAATCTTTTCTGTGGCGTCCACTACAATCTCTGGACCCGTGATCTGACTATCCCCCACCTCTGCCCAACAGAGAGGTGACCGGCATTTACGCCCGTACAATGCCTCGAATGGAGCGGCTTGTATGCTGGTATGATAACTGTTATTGTATGAGAACTCCACCAAAGGGAGATGCTTTTCCCAGCCGTTGCCGAAATCAATAACACATGCCCGAAGCATGTCTTCAAGAGTTTGGATCGTTCGCTCAGACTGCCCATCCGTCTGAGGGTGATACGCTGTGCTCATGTCTAACCGTGAGCCAAAAGATTTGTGCATCGCTTGCCATAGCTCTGACGTGAATCGTGCATCCCGATCCGAAATGATGGAGGTGGGCACCCCGTGCCTCGAAACAACTTCTTTAAGATAGATGTCTGCGAGAGTGGAGAACTTATCCGTTTCCTTAATAGCCAGGAAGTGTGCAGACTTGGTGAGTCGATCTACGATCACCCATATAGTATCATTCCCACGCTGGGATCTGGGTAGGCCTGTAACAAAATCCATGGAAATCTCTTCCCATTTCCACTGTGGTATCCTGGGTTGCTGAAGTAGGCCTGAGGGTTTCTGATACTCTGTCTTGACTCTCGCACAAGTCAAACATTTGCCGACGTAAGTTGCAATGTGGGCCTTCATGCTAGGCCACCAATATGTAGTTCCAATGTCGTGGTACATTTTATCCGACCCGGGATGTACCGAGTAGCGGGACTTGTGAGCTTCGTCCATTACAAGCTCTCGTAAACCGCCATAAAGTGGGACCCAAATACGCCCCGTTACATAGTATGTGCCGTCTTCCTTTTGTTCCATTTGTTGCCTTGAGCCGCGTAAAGCTTCAGCTTTGACGTTTTCGGGCTTTAATGCTTCCATCTGAGCAGTTCGTATTTGTGCAGGAAGACTGGACTGAATAGTGAGCTGCAAAGCTCGTACGCGTCTAGGTAGAGTGTCTTTCCGACTGAGAGCGTCAGCCACAACATTGGCTTTGCCTGGATGGTACTTGATAGCGCATTCGTAATCGTTAAGCAGTTCGACCCATCGTCGTTGATGCATGTTCAATTCCTTCTGCTTGAAGATATGCTCGAGACTCCTGCGATCGGTGTAAATAGTGCACTTGGTACCGTACAGGTAGTGTCGCCATATCTTGAGCGCGAAAACAACAGCTCCCAGCTCTAAATCGTGCGTCGCAATAGACCACAAAATCGTCTGTGCCCTCTGGCAATGAGAGAATAGGTGCACTGCAAAGCCTATCCTTTAAGTACTGAAAAGCGGTTTCCTGGGAATCTCCCCAACGGTAGGTGACACCTTTCTGTGTCAGCATAGTGAGCGGCTGCGCGATCTTGAAGAAGTCTTTAATAAATCATCTGTAATACCCCGCCAAACCCAAGAATTGGCCTTTTTTCCGTTGGTGTACGCGGTGCAGGCCAGTTCCTGATCGAATCTACCTTGGATGGATCGACATGAATCCCATCCCTGTTCACCACATGGCCTAAGAAGTGGACTTCTCGAAGCCAGAAGTCGCATTTTGAAAACTTGGCGTACAGTTGTTCCTTTCGAAGGAGTTCCAAGATAAGACGTAAGTGCTGCTCGTGTTCCTCCTGACTCTTGGAGTAGATCAGAATGTCGTCGATGAAGACAATGACGAACTTGTCAAGATAGGGTTTGCACACCCTGTTCATAAGATCCATGAAGACTGCAGGCGCGTTCGTAAGCCCGAATGGCATGACAAGAAACTCGTAGTGGCCGTAGCGAGTTCTGAATGCGGTTTTGGAGACGTCCTCATCCCGGACTCTCAGCTGATGATACCCTGACCTCAAGTCTATCTTGGAGTAGTAACTCGACCCCTGCAACTGGTCGAATAAGTCATCTATACGCGAAAGGGGATAACGGTTCTTCACCGTCACCTTGTTCAGTTCACGGTAGTCGATGCACATTCTGAAAGTGCCATCCTTCTTTTTCACGAAAAGTACTGGAGCTCCCCAAGGCGACGAGCTTGGACGAATAAAGCCCTTTTTCAAGAGCTCTTGTAGTTGCTTCGATAGTTCTTCCAGCTCGGTTGGAGCTAAACGATACGGTGCACGGGCTATAGGTGCTGCTCCAGGAGCTAGCTCAATCTGGAATTCAACTTGACGGTGAGGCGGTAAACCAGGTAAATCTTCAGGAAACACCTGAGGAAAGTCACGTACAACTGGAATATCCTCCAGCTTCTGTTCCTTTGCTGATGCGTCAGTGACAAGTGCCAGAATTGCAGTGTGCCCCTTTCGTAAACATTTCTGCGCCTTTAAGAAAGAGATGATGCCAACCACAGCACCACTCTTGTCACCCTGAACTTCGAGAGGTTCCTGACTAGAGCGAGGAATACGAATGACCTTTTCCTTGCACAAAATCTCTGCGTGATGTTGGGATAACCAATCCATACCGATGACGACGTCGAAACTACCCAAAACTATGGGTATTAGGTCTATCGAGAAGGTCTGACCCGCTAGAACGATGTTACAACCCTTGATTACGTGTGCGGCTTCTACACTCTTACCATTTGCTAACTTTACGACATGTTTGGTGTTTAGGGGTGTTGGTGTACGTTTTAACAATTTACTCATTTTCAAGGACATATAACTTGTGTCAGCACCCGAATCAAATAAGACAGTAACATAAATATCGTCGAGAAGAAACTTACCCATAACTACATTGGGATCATTCACTGCGTCACCCCGACCTAGCACAAAAGCACGACCCCGAGCTTCGTTGCCATTGTTGTTGTTTCCCCCATTGTTGTTGTTGTTGTTCCCGTCGCCCTAGTTGTTGTTGTTGCGATTCTGGTTCTGGTTCAGTTGAGGGCAATCACGTTTGTAGTGGCCTTCAGCCCCACACTGGAAACATCCCCGGTTTCCACGCTGTGGCTGCTGGTGCTGGTTCTGTGGAGCTGGCGGTGGGAGTTGTTGGTTCTGATTTGCTGGCCGAGAGCTTCTACAATCCTTAGCCTCATGGCCCATCTTGAGGCATCTTTGACAACGTTCCCTACGACATCTTCCGCTGTGGTGTCTGTTGCACTTATTACACAGTGGGTGAATTCCCCGATATCCACCCTGCCCCTGACTGCCAGATGATTGCTGACTCGGATTCTGGTAGTCATTTGTCTTGCGCTACTGAGACTGAACAGAAACTGATCCCTTGCTGGAATCCCCCTCCCATTTTCTCTTGTTGTCACTGGGAGTAGCAGAAGTAGTGACAGCAGTAGTGGTAGCCTTGATACGTTTTGGCAGCCTGTTCTGATCCACTGCCTGATCTGTAATACGATGAGCAAGGCGCTGAATAGCCTGGATATTATCAAGATTAGCCGATGTCACATGGCTCTGGATTTCTGGCGCTAACCCCTTGAGATACAACTCAATGCGCTTAACTGGAGGGTCCACCATAGTTGGGCATAGCACGGCCAGCTCATTCGACCGTTTAGTATAGGCTTCGATCTCTGACCCAACCATTTTCAAGTGATACAATTCATCTTCCAGCTTGTGAATGTCTTCACGAGTGCAGTATTCCCTTTTGATCAATTCTTTGAAATCATTCCAAGGGGTGGCGTTAGCAGCTGCCAACCCTAGGATCTGTACTTGCGCGTTCCACCAAGTCAACGCGATTCCTTCCAAAGTGCCAGTGGCGTACTTGACCCTGCGAGCCTCAGGGCATTCACACATCTCAAACACAGATTCTAGCTTCTCAAACCAATGGAGGAGTCCCACTGCCCCCTCGGTGCCACTGAATGAGCTTGGACGACAGTCCATGAAGTTCTTGAAAGTGCAGACAGGCTGCTGCGCGTGTTGACCTATTGTGTACGAATAGGACAAAGTTAAATACGAGAGTTAATGTAGGATCTAAAGATCCTAGTGTGTGTCTATACTGCAGGGTATACTACCTGCTTGAGCAGCTGCAAGTGCCGCAGCAACTTGAGCTTGAACGAGAGCCTCTAGCTGGGCTTGAGTCATGTTAATTCGTCCAGACATGATCTTCATAGCAAATGCAACATGAGTTAGAGAGGTTCGCGAATAGAGCGATGACAGAAGAGTGTAAGCACATAGATGTTCTTAAGCAATAACAAGTAGTGAGCAAAAATAATGTAAGCATACTTCGAGCAAAGTTCTATGCAATTCTAGCAAGCAGGTAATAAACATAAACCTTATTACCTAGGATGTTGAGTCTTGCACGTGGAGCGAAGCGTCGTTGTGGATCGTTGAGAGCACTGTTCTGGTTATAGTCTGGTTTTAATAAAAAACGTTTTCCCATATTAAAACCTAGTTCTCTATAACCAATGGCTCTGATACCAATCTGTCACACCCCCAAAATCCACCTGCGGAGTACCACCGCTTGGGAGCGTGACTGACCAGGATCAAGCCACCAATCATATAGAATGATACATATAGTAAAAGTAATTGTCATTTAAACCAAACCAAATCCATATGAAAGGTGTTCCAAATCATAAGTAAGTTATCATTGTTTAGCGGAAGCGTATAAATAAAACCCATCGTAAATAAGTATCAAGTATCATAAGTGTTTAACAAGATAATCACGATCCAAGCCCACAACGACCAGCTTCTCCCTGTGCAAGCTCCATGTATCTAACGACCTGCAAGGCATGTAACAGATGATCAACAACTAGTTGAGCGAGTTCACAGTTAACAGTTCAGTAATAGTATAGTGTGAGTAGTAGTATGTTCGTTCGTTATGTCATGTATCGTATTAGTTTCCATCGCGGCCTCCCAGGCAGGTATGCGAAGATATTAAGGGATGTTCATCCCGAGTATTCTAGACTAGGTTTATCTGTATCGCGGCCTACCAGGCAGGTGTGCGAAGATTAGTAAATTCAGTTCGCGGCCTTCCAAAGGCAGGTGTGCGAAGTCAGTCATAATATCGCGGCCAACCCTTGGCAGGTGTGCGAAGATCAGTTCAATAAGTGTTACTAGTCTAGTCGTAGTTTTATCAGCGAAGTATATACAATAGTTCATCAAATCCCATTCCCACCCGGGAACCTCAGGGGGCGTTTGGTTCGCGGAATGATTTGGAATTGGAATTGGAATTTGTATAGGAATTAGAATTTGAATGAATTGGATTTGGAATTTAAACATTCCAATTGGAATTGGAAATTGTTGGAATTGGAATCTCAATTCCATTTTTTTTTGTGTTTGGTTGTCAAATGAATTGGAATCCCTCACCCCGGCACCCACAACCACCAATTCGGGTTGAAACGGTATGGGTCGAAATGGTTCGCGTCGAAACGGTTCGATTTGAAGCGGTATGGGTCTAAACGGTACAGGTTGAAAAACGGTTCGGTTCGAAACGGTTCGCGTCGAGACGGTACTCGTCGAGACGGTTTGATTCGAAACGGTACGGGTCGATACGGTACGCGTCGAAACGGTAATCGTCGAAACGGTACGCGTCGAAACGGTACGGGTCAAAACGGTTCGCGTCGAAACGGTTTGATTCCAAACGGTACGGGTCAAAACGGTCCGCGTCGAAACGGTTTGATTCGAAACGGTACGGGTCGAAACGGTTCCCGTCGAAACAGTTCGATTCGAAACGGTTCGGGTCGAAACAGTACGGGTTGAAACGGTGCGGGTCGAAATGGTGTGGTCAAACGGTGGAAGATTCCAATGAATTTACTTTAATTCCTTCACATATAGGAAGGATTTTGAATTCCTTTAGTTAAAGGAATTTGAAGGAATTCATGCCTAATTCCAATTCCAATTCCATTGTCAACCAAACACACGATGATTGGAATTGGGATTCCAATTCCATCAAATTCTGTGAACCAAACATCTTAATAGATGGAATTCAAATTCCAATTCCCTTAAATTCCATTGAATTCCTGCGAACCAAACGCCCCCTCATGCCTTGGCTGTGTGAACTCACCTTGGTTTGCTCGGTATGTTATTGCTTCTAGGGTTTATTAATCTCTAAGTCCGTTACACACGACCTAGGATATATTGCACATGATTCATTCAATTAGGGTTTACAATCCTCGATATTCAAGCAACGGTGCTTTGTGTGTTTATTGTGTACACGATGATATTACATAAAATGTTCACACATGCAGGATCATGCAGTTGCAATCAATGTCATACAATCATGTATCGAATCATACCGTTATATGCAGGAAGGAACAGTTGCATGCAATTACATACAGAAGCGTACAGAAAGCTTAATTACTGGTGTTTGCCTTAACACAGAACACTCATTCACTTATTCAGCATATGAAATCAGCAAACTTGGATCATGTGCTCATTATCAGAAGTTGGATCATATTTATATTCAATCACAAGGTCGGAGTAATATAACCATCAATATTCGGACCACTATCACATCATAAGAAGGTCGGGTTACATATAACATCTATGAACTTCGGATCGCATTACACATCAAAAGGAAGTCGGACCACTTATAAATTTATAAACCTCTGAGTACATGTAATATAAAACTCGGACCTAAGGGGGCTCCCTTTTAAAACTCGGACGTGGTTAATTGATATTAAAAGTCGGACCTCATGCCATCAAGAACTCGGACCCCCCTATCTGTCACAACCCCCGATCCCTTACACAAACACAGGAACGGGCGGTCGTGATCCAGTTTCGGTGGTATCGGGTATTGTCTAATTTGGCAGCGGAATTTTTCATCAGGACCGTAGTTAGGAAATATTTTATCAGAGTAAAACCACCATATTTTCATAATATTAAACACATGGGATAAAACCCAAGTTTGCACTACACACATTTTCATAGGAGTAAATCCTATTTTATTTAATAAAAACATCTATTTTATTTTAGGTAACTTTATTGCCACTTTTCCAAGCCTTCAGTGCTCTCCAGCTGGCTTCTATTGGCTTTACACTAAGTTACCTGAAACACGTGTTTAAAAACATTTTATCAGCAGGAAATACTGGTGAGTGAATCCCAGTTTAACCAAATTTAACTAAAAACCAATTTGCAGTATTGAGGGCACATCCGCAATTACATTTGTATCCAAGACATCACAATTAACATCAGTGGTACGGTCATACTCAACATATGGGATGTTACCACACCAGTAACCAATTTTGTATACAAAACCCCAACATACCCACTATAATTGTATTCTTCACAAATACTCAATAACTGTCATTTGCATGGAAAGGTATTTAAGGTTTTGTAAAAACAATTAATAAAAAGGAGATTACTCACAAAAATGAGCATATAAAAAGAAGGATCAACTCACATTGCTATTATAGGGCTTTCCTTTGTGACTTCCTGGTTATAATCTAATTAAATAAACAATGCACACGCGTTAGTATAATAACCCATTTTAACATTAGTAATACCCTCCCCGAGACGGCATTCCAACGACTACATCGGGCAGAACCACGACAGCCGTTACGGAACCCTAGATCAATCGGGCAGAGTATCTAATACGTATCCAGGGGTTATGATACTTACAACGAGGCAGAGCTTCGCTAATTAGGGGGTATAATACCCGCGTATCATTTCTACTACTTCAGAATTCGTTTAGAAAGAAAAGAAATGAACGAGGAATACTGAAACCCGATGCCTGCTTATATAGGTGCTGATTCTGGTTCCCACGCGGCCCGCGTAAAGAAAGAACAGGGGTTACGCGGCCCGCGTCAACCCTGGTCAATGGACTAGCTTGTCCGGCTCACCCTCTAGACCCGCCACGATGATGACACGTGTCATCACCGGGCTGCGCCACCAATCGGGACACTCGCGGCCCGCGTAAACTAACGGTGTGGCCTTACGCGGCCCGCCTGGACTTAAGAAATCAAAGGAATCCGGTTACACCCTCACACGGCCCGCATTAAGTTTGCGGTGGGTCTACGCGGCCCGCCTCAACTTACTATTTCTTGTCTTTCACTTATTGTTAATGCTATATTGTATTTCAGGGTCGGTTTTCACATGCGGGGTGTATTTTAGGAAGTGTAGGGTGTCAGAAAAATATTCGGAAGGGTTGTTACATTTTGGGTACAACTCCTGGATTATTTAATAAAATATATAGTGCACTTACATTAAGTATAGTAACCCAATTCTACTTTATCCCTACGTCACGAGACAGAACCCCAACGAATTTAGGCAGAGCCTTGACATACGTTACGGGGCCCTACGTCAGTCGGACAGGGTATCGGTGATCAAGGGTTAAAACAATTAAAACGGGGCATGGCTTTGGAGTTATTATAGGTGAAGAGAAATGGAAATATCTTAGGATGAGAAAGATGCCGAGACACAGCAAGCACCTTTGAATGTCAAGTATGAGCTCTTATATATAGTTGAAATTGTCTTGGAAGCCACGTTTTTATCTAGACACGTAATACACGTTCATTGAATTCATTCATATCCATAAGAAATCCTTTACAATCCCATTTAAATCTTTTTTCTAAGTTTAGTTATATTATTATAATTGGATATAATGTACACGTACACATGCACTTTTAAACTTTCATTTTACAAATTCTTTATTATATTATTATTTATTATAATTAATTTAACTAATTCATTTATTTGGCGCTTATAACTTATAAAATATGACGTTTTATAAAATAATGAATATGCCATTAGGACGAGCATATTTTTATCTACATTTTGAACCAAGTTTCATTAAAAACAGAGTAGGTTCAATAATATACCATTTAATTATTAAATGGTTCCTACGCTTGCTCAAAGTACCTTATATTTCCATTGGTCCACTTACCCATGATGCATCCTTTTAATAACATAAGTTTTTATATTTTATATAAATAAAATCTTTGGGAATGTTACATCCTCCCCACCTTGTTTTAAATCTCGTCCTCGAGATTCCCTGAAATATGGATTAATATTTTTAGTTAGTTTAGCTTCTAGGTATATTCCGTTCTTTGTTTTTGAATTTCACTTTACTTTGACCAGAACTATTCTCTATGCTTGGAGATTCTTACTTTTAATTTGTATGATCTTTTAATGGATTTAAATTCTTCATTTACCTCTATAACTTTGAAGAGGTACAACTTAAGATTTATCAGTTAGGTATGTATTCCGGTCATTTCAAATAAATTTAAGGGTTCCGAATGATAAATCTTAGTAGAATCATAGGGGAAGGGAGTTCTAGTCGTGGTTATTCTTATCTTCTCAATAGCTCTTAATAAAGGTAAAACGACTCTCTATAAATTTTTAGATGTTTTGTGTCTTAGCACAACTTTTGGTTAAAGGCTTCCTAATGCATTAATAATCACAAAGGGAAATCTTATACTTTCCATGGCGTCCCAACTTATAGGATTCCCGTCGTTCATCTTGTCGCACGAGTTTCGAGACTGATGATCAAACGAAATAGTGTTTGATATTGGAATTATAGACGTATACGGGAGATTCTTAATAAACCAAATTATCATTGACATACTTGTTCGTGATTTATCCCTAATTGTCAATCAATATGGTCTTTGGATTTCCTCATAGATATACATATCTATATAATCATATATTTCACATACTGTAATATACACACCATTCATCAGGTCAACAGATTCATATTTCCAAAATCAGACATCAAGTCATGGTACTATTTAGGGAATTTCATTATCATAACATATACCCCATCTCACCCGGTCTCGCCGGAGAGGTACCCCCATCTCACCCGGACAAGCTGGAGTGTATACCACATCATACCCAGGCTTGCCGGAGAGGTAGTTATCATAGTATTTCCCATAAATAGAATTTCTCAAATAATGATTTCAGAAGGACATCATTTATCATGGCTTGTATCAAGGAAAAAGGAAATTAGTATTCTCATGATGGATCATACTCTAGAACCGAGTAGTATTAATAAACAAGAAATAACAGTGGCCAGTTGTTATCGCTTATTTATCATACTTGCACTGTTCTAGTCATCATCCTCACGGGATACCAATAACCATCACACTTTATCCACGCAAGTAATTAGCTTATCTCAAAGCTTTATACTAAGGCATTTTTCTTAGATTCAAGTCTAAATATTGTCCTGGTTGTTACCAGTGAATATCAATATCGTAACTCTTTCATTTAAGCATAGATATTATTATGGTTGTAGTTTTCTTTTGGTTGGAGAATGGAGTTTTAAATATATCATTGTCTCCATTGATACTATAGCTAGGTTCAATGTAATAAGTATGCTTACAGTCAACTCTGTTCATGCTTATATATTATGAGATTCCGATGCACGGAATATTTTGTTGAAACAGATGGTATTTTTAAAACATAGTAGGTTTCATGATTTATTCTTATAATGGCTTCATGTCTTTATAAGAATTACCAGTGCTATTTTCTCTTATGTTTATCTTCAGAAGATATTTGTATACCATCAAGAGATTCTATTATGTATATATATGTGTATATTTATTATTTGGAAACAAACGAAATTTTCAAATCTCTAGTTTAATATTTAAACTTATGTAATACACACACATATATGTATGATATTATTTTATAATATCTTTAATTTATAACAATACAACTATATAATCGATGGTACCAATCATCGAGCTTATTCCCATTACTTTATTTTTCCTTTTATAATAGTAGTATATTGAAATAAATTTCTGTCAAATATAATATTTTGGAATTTAAAAGTTTAATAAATTAATCCAAGTATAATTTTCTGGACTCATAAAAACAATTTCATTCTTAACTAATGAGTTAAACTGTACAAGACTTACTATTTATATCACATTAATAATTTCTCCTCAAGTAACCATCTATTTCAATTATCACATTTCTACCTTTTCCTTTATAAGAATCCATTATAATATACTTTTAAGATTGAAAAGCAATATTTAAAAGACTATGTGCATATGTGACTCATGACATGGTATTTATTGGTTACCCATAGATATATATACGATATATAAATTACTTTCTGTAATTGAAAACTTTAGTTATAGCAATGTAACGGGTATATATTAAATATTAATATATAGTATAAACTTAAAACACATAACACAATTTTTTTTTTCAAACCTTATGTAGCGTACTTCATCCCATACTATCAAAGTATGTCTATTTTATATTTAGAATATGTTAAGATTAATACTTTACTTTGTATATATTCGAGATCCATTTTTTTTCCAAGTATTTAACTAAATAGATCTTTTATAGATTCACGTAATCGGCTTTATAAAAATTTATTTGTATCACGGGTACATCACTGATATTTTATTACTACAGTTATTTTATGAGAATTTCCATCCCCATTATTTAACCAATCACAATTCAATTTCTTCTCTTTTATCTTCGCTATAATCTTTTTAAAGTATGAGAACTTCGAGACTACTTAGGGTAAGTTTAACATTCAATTTATCAACTCAACTCATTTACCAATATTGTATTATTTAGCTATTATATATCAGCCAAGTGACTCGAATACTTTTCTTTAGGATACACAATCCTATCACTAATATGACTGGTTAATCTTATTTCCAGGCATAAGACCTATTTTGGACATATCTTAATATTAGAGATTTGTAGAAATGCTTTCAATGTTTAGTTAGGCCTTTCTACATAGTCTAACCAACCCAAATCTCTAAAAATTTTAAATGATTTTATTAAATCATGAATACCAATCATATTCATTTAACCATCTATTTTATTACTAATTATTTTAATAGAAACTTTTACAAGTAATCCCAACATCAGTTATTTCATAAAACTATGAAAGTATGAAGTCTTATGGTCAACTAGTTATAAACCAAAAATGATAAAATAGAGTGAGAAATTGGTACACCTGGGTTTCAAAACTTGCTTTGGCTAGATCCACTAAAGCAATCTTTTAAAGATTTTATCACTTCTTAAAATCCTTTCGGTTAATTTAATAGCTTCGGTTTTATTTATTGGAATATAAATTATTTTGAAACATTATTATTAAAACCATAAAGTTTTAAAGTTTTATACCATATATTTCAATATATATTTTTAAACCAAAGTAAATGATTGGTTTCAAAAGAGAGTCATAAACATGACTGCTTTGTTAACAACTAACTTAGTTTGATGTATATTATAATGTTATTTGAGTAGGTGGTATTAATTATCACAGACAAATTTCTAGTATAAATATTTGGGTACCGTCATAAAAATGGATTGATTAAAAACGGCGAACATTGCGACTTATATATATATGTATATTTATTGCAACTACCACTGGGGTTCAAAATATACTAGGAATTATGCATTCATAACTTATTTTAGTCTATCTAGGTTATAGGAGTATTATGCTCAACATACTTTTATGTATGGTTTTATTCTATCTTTTTCTCTTACTAGGTTGTTTATTTAATGGGCAAAATTTCTTTTAAAATTTCTGGCTCATAGGTTGCATGGGTGCTGGTACTGGTTTTGCGGTTCAACTATTTAATATTAGTTCTGTAATGGCAAACATATGGAGATTTACCCATTGTTTATCTTCCCATGGTAGGTTATTGCCTATTTCCTGAGTTTGTGCATTTGTTTCCTTATTAATTATTACTTCCTTTGGTTGTGACTTCTTTATTTTCTCTTGATCTTTTTTTTTTTTTTAGTAATCCTACTTCTCTTTTTAGTGGTAAATAATTTCTCAGACTGTGCCTTACGAATAAAAATTCCCTTCTCAGTATCTGCTGAGTATCCTGAGGGATTTGGTTGAAGTGATGTTCCTTTATTTTTACTTCTTAAAAATATTAACTATTAATTCTCTTTTATACCGATTGTACAAACTATCAGACCCATTTTTTTTTAATGGTGTATTATAACGTATGTTTATTAGAAGTATACTACACTACAACGTGTATATTATTTTACATACAATTAATATTGTATATTAACACGATTTCTGGATTTAAGGTCAATTCAGGAATTTGCCATAATCTATACCACCATTCATAAGGATAGATCATGGTATAGATCATGAAGTCTATGAATCAATTAGAATAACATACTTTTATTTATTTAAGGTGGATACATAATATTATTCGATTTCTTACGTAAGTTTATCATAAATTATGATTTTAGATTTAATATCTAAAATTTATACCCATGATCTATGAATATTTTTACAAAATGAACGTGTATTAATATTTCCCAGTAAGGTTGATATACATAGTAGTATATACACACCCACACACACACACACACACATATATATATATATATATATATATATATATATTACGGTATATTCATTTATTTAAGAAGAGATCTCACTCAAGGTGATACCTTAAGTTACTAATTGTATAAAAGTGTAGTATAATACATCTGCCGAGGTAGCCTATGGGCACGTCTAGTCATATTGGTTACTCATATTCTGAACTCAAAACATAAAAATCATAATATAAATATTAAGATTTATCTACACAGAATAACACATAAATTGTTATATTAATTTCCTAACACAGAATTTAAAACTTAAGTGTCAGCAGAACACTTCTTTGGCTTGAGCCAGTGGCATAGCTCTGATACCACCTTCTGTCACAACCCCCGATCCCTTACACAAACACAGGAACGGGCGGTCGTGATCCAGTTTCAGTGGTATCGGGTATTGTCTAATTTGGCAGCGGAATTTTTCATCAGGACCGTAGTTAGGAAATATTTTATCAGAGTAAAACCACCATATTTTCATAATATTAAACACATGGGATAAAACCCAAGTTTGCAGTACACACATTTTCATAGGAGTAAATCCTATTTTATTTAATAAAAACATCTATTTTATTTTAGGTAACTTTATTGCCACTTTTCCAAGCCTTCAGTGCTCTCCAGCTGGCTTCTATTGGCTTTACACTAAGTTACCTGAAACACGTGTTTAAAAACATTTTATCAGCAGGAAATACTGGTGAGTGAATCCCAGTTTAACCAAATTTAACTAAAAACCAATTTGCAGTATTGAGGGCACATCCGCAATTACATTTGTATCCAAGACATCACAATTAACATCAGTGGTACGGTCATACTCAACATATGGGATGTTACCACACCAGTAACCAATTTTGTATACAAAACCCCAACATACCCACTATAATTGTATTCTTCACAAATACTCAATAACTGTCATTTGCATGGAAAGGTATTTAAGGTTTTGTAAAAACAGTTAATAAAAAGGAGATTACTCACAAAAATGAGCATATAAAAAGAAGGATCAACTCACATTGCTATTATAGAGCTTTCCTTTGTGACTTCCTGGTTATAATCTAATTAAATAAACAATGCACACGCGTTAGTATAATAACCCATTTTAACATTAGTAATACCCTCCCCGAGACGGCATTCCAACGACTACGTCGGGCAGAACCACGACAGCCGTTACGGAACCCTAGATCAATCGGGCAGAGTATCTAATACGTATCCAGGGGTTATGATACTTACAACGAGGCAGAGCTTCGCTAATTAGGGGGTATAATACCCGCGTATCATTTCTACTACTTCAGAATTCGTTTAGAAAGAAAAGAAATGAACGAGGAATACTGAAACCCGATGCCTGCTTATATAGGTGCTGATTCTGGTTCCCACGCGGCCCGCATAAAGAAAGAACAGGGGTTACGCGGCCCGCGTCAACCCTGGTCAATGGACTAGCTTGTCCGGCTCACCCTCTAGACCCGCCACGATGATGACACGTGTCATCACCGGGCTGCGCCACCAATCGGGACACTCGCGGCCCGCGTAAACTAAAGGTGTGGCCTTACGCGGCCCGCCTGGACTTAAGAAATCAAAGGAATCCGGTTACACCCTCACACGGCCCGCATTAAGTTTGCGGTGGGCCTACGCGGCCCGCCTCAACTTACTATTTCTTGTTTTTCACTTATTGTTAATGCTATATTGTATTTCAGGGTCGGTTTTCACATGCGGGGTGTATTTTAGGAAGTGTAGGGTGTCAGAAAAATATTCGGAAGGGTTGTTACATTTTGGGTACAACTCCTGGATTATTTAATAAAATATATAGTGCACTTACATTAAGTATAGTAACCCAATTCTACTTTATCCCTACGTCACGAGACAGAACCCCAACGAATTTAGGCAGAGCCTTGACATACGTTACGGGGCCCTACGTCAGTCGGACAGGGTATCGGTGATCAAGGGTTAAAACAATTAAAACGGGGCATGGCTTTGGAGTTATTATAGGTGAAGAGAAATGGAAATATCTTAGGATGAGAAAGATGCCGAGACACAGCAAGCACCTTTGAATGTCAAGTATGAGCTCTTATATATAGTTGAAGTTGTCTTGGAAGCCACGTTTTTATCTAGACACGTAATACACGTTCATTGAATTCATTCATATCCATAAGAAATCCTTTACAATCCCATTTAAATCTTTTTTCTAAGTTTAGTTATATTATTATAATTGGATATAATGTACACGTACACATGCACTTTTAAACTTTCATTTTACAAATTCTTTATTATATTATTATTTATTATAATTAATTTAACTAATTCATTTATTTGGCGCTTATAACTTATAAAATATGACGTTTTATAAAATAATGAATATGCCATTAGGACGAGCATATTTTTATCTACATTTTGAACCAAGTTTCATTAAAAACAGAGTAGGTTCAATAATATACCATTTAATTATTAAATGGTTCCTACGCTTGCTCAAAGTACCTTATATTTCCATTGGTCCACTTACCCATGATGCATCCTTTTAATAACATAAGTTTTTATATTTTATATAAATAAAATCTTTGAGAATGTTACACTATCTCATAAAGGTCGGACCAATGCTAAAGGTTAAAACTCGGACCAACTCATTCCTTTGGCCAAAAGTCGGACTAAGGGGAAGTGGTTGAAACTCGGACCATCTATGGTATTCATAAAGCTCGGACCTTTGTATATTGTAAAGATCGGACTTCAAGTCTTATATATATACTTCGGACTATTCATAATGTTATAAAACTCAGACAATGTTCGCTTTATAAAACTCGGACATATTCAAAAGTCGGACAAGATTTCATGGTTTAAAACTCAGACAACTAACATTCAATAAAACTCTGACTAACAAATAATCATGCGTTCATTGCGATTGAAGCAGTTACGCATATACATCCAACAGTTACGTTTTTACTTTTCTACGATCCAGAAACCCTAGTTCATACAATACATGGCACGAAACAATTTAACAGATATCATCATCATTCAAGCAATTGATTTCACGACCAAACATCATCATAACACAATAACCAAGAATCAACCAAAGCACAGAACCATCATATGAAAGCTAGGGTTTTTCAAGTATTACAAGAATCAAGAATTGATACGATCAACCAATCAATTAGGGTATACAAGTATCGCAATAACAATAAACAATTACCTTGGATGATTCTAGAGAGAATGTGGAAACAAAAGTGATGAAAGTCTTGCCAATGATTTGGTGATGATTGCCAGAGAATATGAACTACGTGCTTGGATTTTTGTGTGTGTGGTTTAGTGAAGGATTAGGGTTAAGTATAATTAAATTTTCACTAATTACTCAATACACCCTGAATTATTATATTTTACACAAGCATACCATCTTACGAGCATTTCACAGTTTCACCACCAAGTTCACATAATTGACAAGTCTATCACAATTAATCAAACAACCATGCACAATCACACAATACGATTTATTGCATTAAAACGTATACCATTCCATAGCAATCAATTGTGCAAATAATTAACTACACGAACAATGAATGTGCAATAAATGCGAAATAGAAATCTTGGAAATTCGAGTTGTCACATATTTGATATGCATAATTACATATATATATATATATATATATATATATATATATATATATATATATATAGGGTAGGGTTCATGCGATTAATAGCTTTAAGGAGAGAACCATGAGAACTAGTTTTGGCAGTTGAGTGTGGGTATAGCCATGCACGCGTATGGCTTGCGCGGCATTTGGGACCATACGCCTTCATCTTTACGTGCTCTCATGTAAGGGGTATGGTCCCAAATGCCGCGCAAGCCATATGCGCACATGTCCATACCCACATTCAACCGCCAAAACTCAGCCTGTTCCAAGGCTTAGGCCCGGGACCTATCCGCATAAGCGCAACCGTGATAAGCTCATGAAAGTGTGTCAGTACAAATGACAGTAACTTGCAGTCGATCAATGCGCACGAGACTCTATCCACCAATTCCCACAATGAACAATCATGTGTTATTCACTACCCCATTATCTCTTCTCACAACTAAAGACATACGCAACAAGCGTGGCCAACAACTTTCCTGCACCCAGGCGACAGATAAGCCTAAAACTCAAACTCTTAACTTCCGAGCACTCCTAATAAGCCTAGTGCTCCTCCCATGCTTGCACGCGGGAGTAACACTAGACTGGGGGACATGATGGGTATGGTATTGGACCCGGCCCGAACGGTCGGACATTTCCATTACTTATCGCTTTTTATATTAATATTTATTATTATTGCTTACTAACTCAACCGCGAGGCCTAACGCGATGTAGTTTACACTACAGTGAGCTGGGGACTTGTAGAGATAACCCTTAACTGGCCTGGCCCATTGAGGTTAGGGGACGCCCGTGTCTCCTATATAAAGAGGTGTTCACCTCATTATTAGGGCACAAGATATAGAGCCACCACACTTTTGTTACTGGAAACAGGGGATTCTTCTCCTACCGACCATCTCTACATCCCCATGTTTATCTCTTCTCCATTGCAGATCTAGGTTCAAAAGGAAGAACGAGCTATGATTGTCAGCCTCTTAGAGAAAGCGGTCCAAATCACCCCGGTAGAGGATCCATGTTATATTTACACATGTGTAAATTTGTTATATTTACACATGTGTAAAAAATCTAATAAGAGTGATTTGAGAGAGGAAATGAATTATTTAATGTTGTAAATTCTTTTTAATGTTATATTTTAATTACAATGAGGTTTTTTTTTTAAATTAGGTTTTTCATTCGTTTTCACGTTTCTCGCAATATTTTGCGTTTATATGATAACCCTCCCATATACTTATTTACGAACTTATAAAGCCCTTCTAACGGGTTTTCTATATGTTGCAACTTTGTCTTTGACAAACACTAGCTATAGCATCAATTTAGTTAAGAAAGATGTGTAGTGTGAGGAGGAAGATAATGCCCCAACTTTGGGTATTATCCGTCCCATTATTATATTTTGTTCTTTTTAATTAAAACTAATGTTTAAAATGAGTGTAGTGACATGATTGGCCAAAAGAATCTCATAAGGCGTTTGATTTGGAACGGCCCAAGCCAAATTTTGAAGAAAAACTCCCCTAGGGCGGTAGAGGAGCGTTATGAGCCTTTTTTTTTTGTGTGTGTGTGTGTGTGGGGGGGGGGGGGGGGGGGCGCTAAAAAACCTCACTACTATGGGTGATCTAAGTAGTTAAGAAGTAAATATAGTAAAGATGCAATAGCATCAATTTAGTTAAGAAGTAAATAACAAGGGCGATGATAAAACAAGAACCAAGAAATTGAATGGATAAATATAGAATATGTAGAGACAAAGTGTCAAATGCTGTTTGCTACAAACAAAAGGGACAACACACGAAACACACGACAAAATGGAAACAATTTTCAACCAGAAAAACTAAAGCTGAACTGCTTTCCCCTCTTGCCTTCATTTTATTTTGAGTTAACTGCCATTTTCGTCCCTGTGGTTTGGTCACTTTGGCCATTTCAGTCCATTTTTCAAAAATGCGCCATTTTCGTCCCCCACGTTCTGGAAAGGTGCCATTTCAGTCCAAAAATCATAACCCAGTTAAGTCAGTTTGTAAATAAGGACTGATTGTGTAAATTTGTAACATAAAGGACTGATTGTGTAAATTTAAAAAATGGACTGAAATGGCAGTTAACACCACCACCACTAGCCTTGCCACCACCACCACTCCGCTGCCACCACCACCACCACCACAGCCACCACCGCCACTCCATAGCCACTACAGCCACCCTGCCACCACCACCACCACTCCGCTGCCACCACCACCACCACCACCGCCGCCACAGCCACCACCACCACCATATAGCATGTTGTCATCGTTTTTATGGGTTTTTTTTTATTAGCGAGTTACCATGTTGAGATTAAATTATGGTTCACCATCTGTGTTCCTCCTGGACTCTGCAGTCCATATGATTTCTGACACACGGATGCTCATGTCGTAATTTCCATTACACCTTAATCAGAGTTCCCATTACACTCATGTCGTAATTTCCATTGACAACTTCTTGGACCTTTCATCAAACAGGAAAAGCATTAACTCACAAAATTAATGAATATAATAGCAGCTGTTTGCTCAATTCATTGGACCTTTCAAGAATCATTGCTTAAATCACTTGACTTCTAACAATTCAGTTGATTATAAGTTGCTCAATTTACTGTACAGCTGCTCCTAATCCAGTTAGCTTCCTGATCGAAACCAACAGAACACGGAAAGCAACGAAGTGGTTTTATCTAGGTGGTACTCCTAGTAATGTGATCAATATAATACAATTGTCCTGTTACTGCATCAGATCTGACCCCATCTCCATCATCTCGATCGTTGATTACGAAATGCGCAACGTGGATGAGACCCGATATTATATACGTGAAGAGACCGGTTTATCAGTGTCGGTTTGAGCCTCAGGATGAGTCTTTTAAGTCGATGGCACCTTTGCTTGATCCGGAAACCGAGCGGGATTTTATGTGTCAGTTGGAGAGTGATGATGGTGGGGTGGAAACGTGTACGTATTTCGGTGGGTTGTGTAAGATTTTAGGGGTGAACCAGAAAGCTTTTCGGAGAAGACGACCGGAGAAGACGAATCAGTTTCTTACGAGCAAAACAAAGGAACGAGAACGGTATACCGAAACGAAAAGCTTGCGGGTTACGGGGACGTCTTCGTCTTCTCCGGTCGTCTTCTCCGATGAACTCCGAACTCCGGCGAGTTGCAGAAATGAGCAGGGTGGCGGTGGTGGCTGTGGTGGCGGTGGTGGCGGTGGTGGTGGTGGTGGCAGCGGAGTGGTGGTGGTGGTGGCAGGGTGGCTGTGGTGGCTGTGGAGTGGCGGTGGTGGCTGTGGTGGCGGTGGTGGTGGCAGCGGAGTGGTGGTGGTGGCAAGGCTAGTGGTGGTGGTGTTAACTGCCATTTCAGTCCATTTTTTAAATTTACACAATCAGTCCTTTATGTTACAAATTTACACAATCAGTCCTTATTTACAAACTGACTTAACTGGGTTATGATTTTTGGACTGAAATGGCACCTTTCCAGAATGTGGGGGACGAAAATGACGCATTTTTGAAAAATGGACTGAAATGGCCAAAATGACCAAACCACAGGGACGAAAATGGCAGTTAACTCTTTTATTTTATTAAACAAAAAAAGTAAAACAAAAGTAACTAAAGTTGAACAACTTCCTGCAACCCAGGTACGCATGCTTGGGTTCACTATTCAGTGTTCAGTGCTTTGGTCAATTCACTTTTTGTATTTTACAAAGCTAATCTTATTTCCTTGTTTAGTTGGCTCA
Source organism: Helianthus annuus (assembly GCF_002127325.2). Classification (NCBI taxonomy): domain Eukaryota; kingdom Viridiplantae; phylum Streptophyta; class Magnoliopsida; order Asterales; family Asteraceae; genus Helianthus; species Helianthus annuus. The sequence continues at coordinate 4,994,845 of NC_035448.2, read as the reverse complement.
AATATTACTGATTGTTATTATTATTATTAGAGTAAACTGCGATTTTGGTCCCTGTGGTTTGGTCAGTTTTGCCACTTTAGTCCAAATCTCAAACTTATTACATCTGGGTCCCTGTGGTTTGCATTTTGTTGCCATTTTAGTCCAAAATCCAAAAACCCTATTTTTTTGACTGTTGCAACCTCCTATTTTGTCCTGTAGTGCAGGGGCATTTTGATCATTTTGCTTTTCATTTTACATTTTCTTAATTAACTTCATCCCCAAATAAATCATCATAAAACCCTAACAGACTCTATCTCTCTTCTCTCTCTAAATCGATCAGTTAAGTTGAGACCTAGATTGATCAACATAATCCCCAAATAAATCATCATCATCGTCCCACCTGAGCACCACTCCGGCGTCGTCCCTACCGAAACTCAGATCCACCATCGTCATCGTCATCTTTGCGTTCCTCTCTCTCTCTCTCTCTCTCTCTCTCTCTCTCATGTTTCTCTCTCATTCGTGTGTATTGGAGAGAAAAGCTTTGAGTTTCAGATCTGAATCGAAATCAGAAATATTTTGATCTGATTGTTTGTGGGGGTTAGAGATCAGAGAGATTGGTGGTGGCGGTGGTTACGGTGGTGGCGGTGAAAGAATGAAGCAGAAGCTCCGGCGGCTGTGCGTCTTTTTTGGATGGTTTTAGCGAGAGGGCAGGTGGTGGGGCGGTGGCGGGTGGAGTGACGGTGGTGGCACTGCAGATCTGGATCGAAATGGCAGTTTACTCTATGAGGCAGAGAGGAGCAAGGGTTTCTGAGGGTGGTTGCCGCCTCTTTCCGCCAGTGATTTTGATTATCTTCAACAACCCTCCGTTATATATGTATTGAGAGAGAGAGAGAGAGAGACAGAGAGACAACTGTTCTTTCGTGGTGTGTGTTGTTACTTGTTCTGTTATGCTTGTTCACCATGAGGCTGTGATGATTTCACCTAATCCGAGTCAAAATCGGGTCAACATTTGAGATGATGTTCTTGATTTTCTGGATTTTCTGATGATGTTTGAGTATGTTCTTGATTTTCTGGATTTTCTGGGTTTTGATGATGATGTTTGATTATGTTCTTGAAGATACAGATCTGAGCCTCGTTTCTTTTTACAAATCGGTTTTTGTTTTGATTTGTTGTCTGTATTTTGATTTTTGTGATGGTTTCTGGTTTTGTTCTGGGTTCTTGATTTTCTTGAAGATGATGTTCTTGATTTTCTGGATTTTGATGATGAAGTTTAATGATGTTCTTGATTTTCTGGGTTTTGATGATGAAGTTTGATGATGTTCTTGGAGATAGATGTTATTAATTACTGAAATGTTATAATAAATTAACATGGACCAAAATGCCCCTGCACTACAGGACAAAATAGGAGGTTGCAACAGTCAAAAAATAGGTTTTTTGGATTTTGGACTAAAATGGCAACAAAATGCAAACCACAGGGACCCAGATGTAATAAGTTTGAGATTTGGACTAAAGTGGCAAAACTGGCCAAACCACAGAGACCAAAATGGCAGTTTACTCTTATTATTATTATTATTATTATTATTATTATTATTATTATTATTATTATTATTATTATTATTATTATTATTATTATTATTATTATTATTATTATTATTTTCGGGGAAATGATAAGGATTTTGTTTTGGGAAAGATAAGGATATTCATTAATAAATAAGTTCATATCTTCTTAAGGGGAGGGAGGGTGGTCACTAGTGATAAAATTTCTATCATTCACAATATCTAATCATATTCTGCCATGTCAGCAACCATTTTTCCATCACTCACAACCTTTTTTAGTAGGGATGGTCATCACTCACCACCACACCCAACAATTTCCCCCCAACCAACAATTACACTCACAATTAAATACCATCACACGTTAAAAAAATAACGAAAATTGTTTTCCGTGATAAAATAACGCGTTATACTTTTTAGTGGGGGTGGGATTTTTAATGTTCCACGCGTTATGATCAATGTTCCACGCGTTATTCTTTATCCACCCCGCCCGGCCTAACAAAGGCCACTTTAAAATCCACCAGGACCGTTTTCGAAAATCATAACAAAGAACCTTAGCTCTATGCGAGATAAAAAAAATTAGGCACTATTCATTAATCCATTATGTTTGTTTATTGATTTGGGCCTACTTATTAATTCATAACACACTAAAATAGTTGAGCTTTAACATTTTAGTTCATAAATCCAGGCTTTTTAAGTTTTTTTCTTTAAAAACATACATATTTTTTTAAATATATATAAAATATTTATAAATTTTTTCGATGCCCTATTTCAATTTGGACCCAAAGCGGTCGCTCACCCGGTAATTACTCTGAGCCGACCCTGAAATCAACCTATTACGCACTTTGTTAGACTTAAATTCGTACCATTTTGATGGGGGATAAACCACTGGTTTCGTTAGGCTAAGAGGTATATCGGCTTTTTTTTTTTTAATATTGTAAAATATAATTTTTAGTATTTTTTTATGTTGATGGTGGTAGTGTAATTATGCATAATTATGGAGGAGATAAATAATGTCTCATTTCTTCAGAAAACGAAGGATCTCCTTTTGTTTTTGGTGCTTTCTTCTTCCTCTTTTGTTTCAATCTTTTTCATATAATATGATCCTCTTCTTTTAAGATAATAATATAATAACTACTTGATTAATTATTGTAATTAAAAATAATAATAGTGGAATCATTGATTATAATCTCACTCAAAAGTAAATATAATAATAATAATAATAATAATAATAATAATAATATAACTGCTTATTATCAATATATTTGTACTAAGTGTGCATTTCAGATGAGTTATTACCTATATAACTATGAAGATGTAAACTTATCTACTTTATTTACCATCACATAGTGTATAAAAAAACTTTTTTACTATTTTTTTTGTTTTTATGTGATTTTATTCTATTATTGACTTTTTATGTGTATTCGGTTTATTTTGTTAAAAACTAGGCTATGTATTACACTACACAACTTCATAATGCTAAACAAACCTATGTTGGACACTCGAAATTGTTCGCATATTCTATGGCCATGGTGGTATAACCTGGTCTTACATATCTCTATCTCTAATAAAAGAACAAGGTTGGGCCAGGTGTCATCACCACAAGCAACCACCTTTGTCTCTCTCTTATGTGTCAATCCTAGCTTTCTTCAAGTCCACGTGTCCATTCCTCCATTTTTTCAGTTATTATTATTTTTTTTTAAACAATTGGTAAAGATGAAAGAGGGCAGACAAAAAGACAAATCTCTGAATCAAAAGGAGTCTGTCTCTTCACATGAATTCAAAATTCAAATCTCTGAAAACTCCTTCACCTCATCCAAGAATTCAAAATTTAAAACCCTCACTCTCTTCACATCAAAATCAACTCACATAATCCCCACTCTCTTCACACCCATTCACATCATAATCTCATCTGGGTTTTGAGATTAAAACAACATGTACGGAAGAGATCCGTGGGGCGGGCCGTTGGAGATCAACAACACGAATTCAGCCCCCGATGACGACCGGAGCCGGAATCTGAACGATTTCGATAAGGCATGGCTGTCTCTTTGTAAGTACGATCGTAACCCTAGCTTGCATATACACATGTGACACCCCTCCCTATATAACGAACCACCTTCACAGACGATTTCTGCAGTCAAGCCTCAAGAGGCACCATATCTCTATGCTTCCAAATCATCATATTAACCCTTCTCCTCACAACCTCTGCAAAATTTCTCTCAAATTCTCATCCTCAACTGCCATTACAGCTAGAGCTGCACACTTTGTAGGTATTTACTTACTATTTCTTCAACATTTAACCTTCAATCGGCTCTATTTTGTATTATTTTAAGTAATTATTATAAAATTTCCGAGCTCTGCTTTTAATTTTCGCCATTAACGAAAACCTAGGGTTTATGTGGTTAGTTCGTGAAGCAACGAATACATTTTGTTGTATATTGTTTTGTGATGTTTTGCTTCGTTTTCGTATCAGTTTTGGTTCAGGAAACGCGAGAATAAGGCCTGAGATGGAGGAATTATCAAGCAGGAGTAGAGAGGTGAGTAAGAATTTGATTTTCTGAGTTTAATTTTGTTGTTGAGTAGATGATTGATTATTCGTCATTGTTGAGCAATTTGTTTTGTTGAGTTGTTGGCGTTGTTCTACGGTTTTTAGGTCGAGTCGTCGCGCATTTCGTTTTGTTTAGGCTTTGTGCTGTGTTTTTAATACTGTTCTTTATTATAGGAATAAATGTAGATGCCTATTTTCTAGGTATTGGTTATCTGTAATAAATGCATATTTAGTAATTTTTAGTTCTGCTGTTCTAGAGGTTAAGGATTAATTGAGTATAATATCTATATCCGTAACGATGGCTTGCGACTTTACGATGGAGTTTTCCTTATTTGTTTACAGATATATATTGCTTTTAGAAGTTTATAACTTCATGTTGAAAGTGGGGTTAAGTTTTATAAATACTTAACTATATCTCATTATAACATATTCCTTCAATCATATCACTACTCATGGTTTCAGGCAGGGTAGAAGCATGGTGACTTATGGTGTTATGGCTAGAAGCCAATAACTGTGTCAACATCAGCCTCCGTATTTAAAGTAAGTAACCAGTTTATCATTTAAAGTAAGTAACCAGTTTATCATCCATTCGCATCCTTATGCCATGCAAGATAAAAAAAGATAGTAATGTTCAACAAGTTACAAAGAAGTAATGTTTTATTACTAACGGGTCGAACGAGATCTAAAAATCTTTATGATTTGAATGCTAACAGAGTTACAAAGAAGTTGGACTCAATACTATTGTTTTGGCTGGAGTTGAATATGAAAGTCAAAGTTCACGAGACTGGGCTGCTAGAGGTAACCCCAGTACGCTTTTTACTATTACGTTTTGTTGATTTACTTGGTTTTTAGTTTTTTATTTATAAAAGAGTTTGGAATATATTATTACGTTTTGTTGATCATGTCACGTTAAAAAACTGTTTATATATACATAAATACATATTTATGAAATATTGAAGGTAAATCAAGCGACTTTTAAATTATAATTACATGGTATGTTGATGTACAAGTATTTATGTTTGATTGAACATTAAAATTGAATCAAGTGCTTTATAAATCCATATTTTCTTATAATAAAACTATAAAAGATTATTCTTAGGGACATGTGTCTCTCTCATATTCAAGATTAATGTAAATCAAGTGCAATAGCTTTTGATCATAGAAATGGAATAAATGTTTTTTATGACGAAATGATAAAACCTGAACGCAATTTAAAGATACATATCCCAAGCTTAATATGCATTTTTTACTTAGATACATACAAGTGAATACCATCAGTCAAGCCCTAAAATTCGTTATATGTTTTAGGCGCTTGTAATTTTTTGTTTTGTGGGGAATGAATGGTTGTTTCCAGCAACTGTTTTTCTGTTCATATATTTAAAGATTGATATTTACTTTGAGAATTTTTCAACTCTTTTATTTTTGCATCTAATTCATTTTCGATTGTGATGCAGATGGCAAACTCTTTGATGCATCACAGTATGCTTTTTTCAGTCAAGATAGTTTAGGCAAGGCTGATTTTGGGTGTTTAGAAGGTGAAGAAGATAATTCACTAAATGGACCTGGCGATGATGAATCCCGTTTGTTTGAGAGAGGAGGTATGTTTGTCTGTTGTGTACGTAAATAAGATTTATCGATGGTTGTTATGCATGTTAGTTGTCCTATTTCCCTTTTTGCGAACTTATGCTATTTTTTATACTAATTTTGTGTATATTGTATGCATCTGATAGAGAAACTTCTGGTTTTTAGTTGTGGTTTGATGATTGTTCTGCCAAACGGTTCATTGTGTGTTTGAAACCACTGTCGGTTAAAACATTGTTAGAGAAGAACTTCATAGTTTGCACCTCTATGACCATCAGATTGTAGTTTTGAAACACAATGTGTGGCATGTGAAGTGCCTCAATTAGGTACATTCTCGCTTTCGTTCATCGTCTTATTATAGCTATTTTTAGTAAAAAAAAAATTATTCTTCGATTAGTTTTTTTTTATTTGATGGCCATTGGGATTAACAAACCTGTATCCTTGGAATAATCTATATGATTATGTAGAATGATTAATGTGGTTTTATTAATTAAAAATATACTTTGGCTGACTTTAAACCTTTGGACCCATTTGACTACACCCCATTAGGGACATGTGGTTTGGATAGTGACCTCTATCCGCATCAATAACCGAAACTGGTAATGGCGATTTGGTGGCGGACATCAGAGTTTGGTGATGGTAGTCATGACTCCGGCGGTTATTGGGGTTTAAGGTTAGCGTGTTCATTTTGCAGCTGTTTTCAGATTATTTATAACTTAAATTTTGATCCTCATATTAGCTTTATAATCTATTTATTTGTATCCGTTTTGTCAGTTTACTTAGTTCAAAGGCTTAGTGTCAACTACCGTGAATTTGTATCTGTACCGTCAGTTTATATGAATTGGAGTTAATTATTGCTGCATGAATTTGTGTATGCACCCTCTAACAATGAAAGCAGAATGCTGAGAATGCTTCTTAATAATTGAAGCATAAGCATGGGTAAAGATGGCCTTCCTAATTCAGTGGGTGATGTTCCAAATCTAGGATCATCTATGCCTATTCTACCTTGCGGTGATCCAGATATGTTACTTAAGGTGGCTTTTTTATATTAACAATGTCTTTTTTATTCTTTTTAAGGATGTAACAAGACGACCGACTATTAACTTTTTTTATATGGATTATTATATGTAGTTTTGTATTCATATTTTTCGTATCAATAATTTACGAAAGTAAATAAATAAACAAAAAGGGTTGATGGGTTAAGCCCAACCATATTTACATGACCTACACCAGTTTTGACTTGCTGGTCTTTTGTCAAGAACATGTATGACTCATACATATTTGTTTACTGTTTATATAGCTAATAAGTGTGATATTAATATACTATTTTGCGTTTAGACGATTAAATCGTTCTTACTTGAATATTAATAAAAAATATGCACGGATAAATAGTTTATTGGTTGACACCATAACCTTTCACACCACATATTAGCGGAAAGGCAGACAAGACAAGTGGGTGAAATGGGTAACCCAACCTGTTGAAACTACATGTTATGACCCGAACTCATTTGACCCCGCCCTTTTTGCTGCATACAAGCAAGTATATTGAATGCTGCAGGTTCAAATCATGTTTGTACTACTACTTTGTCCTAGGATTAGTTAGATATATTTATACATGTTACAATTTTCATGTCCCCTTTTTGAGTTTTTAAGATAATTAGTGTTTTAGTAATTTTACGTGAGCAAAAATATGTTGAAGAACTTTTGACTACTCTTTTGGATAGCGGGTCATGTAGGTTGGCTAATGGGTCACTGGGTAAAACGGTAATGCAATTTAGAAAAAGCCAACTATATTTCTCATTCACACATGTTTAAAGTTGTCGCTGTTTATATACTGTTATTTCTATTGTTTCTACGATTGATTGTTCGTCCAAAATATTAAAGAACATGTCTTTATTATGTAGGTAATAGCCAGTTTGAAAGAATTACTATAGCAACTTGACAGTCAAACCTGTGCTGATTCTAACTATTCATGTAGTTAACACTTTTATTGTGCTGAAGAGTTATCAGGTTAAATCATAAAAAAAATACTTTTATAGATATAGAAATTTTTAACACAACCGATAACCCGTGAAGCTCACGGGATATAGATATAGAGATGGACGTGATACGTTATTTAAAACTAAAGATAATTTAGAGAAAAATAAATTTTATATTAAATTATCTAAATGAATATAAAGGCACGAATGTCAATGCTCTTAGATGTTATTTTGATTGTTAAGATATAAAAGATCATATTAAATAATAAGTTATTAATTGTATTTTTTAAACCCGTGTGTCACACGGGATATAGGCTAGTATATACTATATACACTGACATATAAATGTTTCATAAAATAGTTATTTTAAACATTTTTTTCTATTTGTAAAATTATTAGTATAATTATCTGTCGGTAAGCATATCATATCAAATTGTACTTCCGTGGTAATCAAACAAGGGAACAAATCTTTTTATTCACTTTATGAACATGAGAACATCTATATTCTATAATGTTTTAGATTTACAAACTTAACTCGCTTTATTTTTTTAAATAATACAGTTACATTTTCGCGTAATATGTCTAATAATAAATGGTAAAGGTTGCTATATTGATGTTATTATTTGAATTTAGATTGCTCAAAAGTAATAATTTAAAGTGTAATATGTCTAATAATAAATGGTAAAGGTTGCTATATTGACGTTATTATTTGAATTTAGATTGCTCAAAAGTACATAATAATTCAAAGCAAAATTATTGGTTTATAAAAAGGTAAAGTTTGCTATTAATGTTATTATATTTGAATAATTGATCCTATCAAGATACCGTCAAATGGCAATCTACATAGACGTCTACCCAACATGAGAAAGGGTACACCTATCATTTACATACAATTAAAAAGCTCCAATGCTTTCCCAACCTTTTAAGGATTATGGCTATGCTTTATTGGTTAGAAAAAAAATAATGACATTTTTTAACGGCAAATTTAGACCACTCACAAATTATTTGAGTATTATCGTTCTACCAGCTGAATCATCTGATCATATCCAACTTTACTAAGCAACAATGCACATACATTAATTCAGACGGAAACCCAATAAATCTGAGACTCCCCCTTGTAGGTATCAAACTCAGGACCTAATGGTCCATAAGTTTTATCTTACTCTCAAGATGTCATTAGACTATAATGTAATGGGCAAAATAATAACATTATGTTAAATAGGTGAGTCTTTAATTAATATACCTTTTAATAAAGGTGTTGTGAGTTAACCGAAAAAGGTGGGCCATGACGATGGTGCCACGTGATTATTGAAAAAAAAAAAAACTCTCTATTCTCTCTCTCCCTCACCATCTCTCTGTCTCACCTCATGTTGTATTTTTGCGCTCGTTGAAGGGGTAACGCATCCCTTTTACGCCCCCTTTAACAATAGTGTTTTGGTGTTTGATGGCGTGGGATAACGCCCCTTTAACCATATATAAAAAATAAAAGAAAAAAGAAATTAAAAAAACATAAAAAGATCTGATTGGATATGCATGTGGCCCCACCAAGTCTCCCTCTATAGCGCCCGTGATCCATCTGACGAGCCCCTCCATATCGCCTACAGGGTGGTGTTTGAGGCAACTAACATAAGAGTGATATGGCATGGGATGCTACTCCACACCATATGGTCTAAAGTACAACTAAGTTTTAATAAGCTAAATTAAAGACTAATCTATTTATCAATTAATAAAGAAAAAAATCGGATCACGTGGTAATTTCATAAAATATTAATCAATCTTTTATCATAAATTAGCATCAATAACCAAATGCGTCGCGTTACGTTTAACCTTACAGACTAAAGCAGTAAAACCGAACCACCGAGAACATAACAAGGTGCACCTACACGAGTATTTAGATTTTCGTAAAAAAAAAAAAAAAAAAAAAAAAAAAAAAAAAAAAAAAAATCCTTGGATATCTTAAAACTTAAATGATTACCTTCCATTCTCTAGTCTCCACAAAACTCTTCATTCCTTTCTACTTAAAAAAAGCTTCTTGATTTCTGTCAGCAAATTATGGGAATGAATCTTCATTTGAAGCATAGGATCATTCCCATATGGGTAGTTTTATCATGTTTATCTCTTGTTTTAGCTCCAATGGCAATCACTGCTAGCAGAACACACCCTCCTCTTTCCTCCATTGATGATCCTACTCTTCCCACTGAGAAAAACCCTCCATTTTCTCAAATACCCACAGAAAACAAAGCTCACTCTCCAGGTAACATACATCTCACTCTTATTTCAACCAATAAAAAGTAACAAATCTCAAATGGATCATATGATAATGCATGATAATGTCAGAGTTTAAGTGCATTCCACCTGTTCGACGATATGCCTCACTGAAACTGTGATGACTTTTCACATGAACTTTTACTTCAGTTTTGACCAAAATGGATTATTTACTTTGATTCTTTGTTGACAGAAATCAAAGTGATCCACCATGAGGATTTGAACATGAAGATTCTTGTTGCACTTATTGTTGCTTCAACTCTCCTTGTTGGAATCTTGCTCTTCTTATTATGTTGTTGGATCTTTAAACAAAGGCATCTAAAACCCCTGAATACAAAAAAAATCCCAAAAAGCCAAGGTATCTTACTATCTTTAATTCTTTATACTTTAAAGTTTAAACTTTTTTTACATAAAAAAAAAGGTATGTGCACGGTACACCTGAACGCGGAGGGGATCCCCTCCCAGTTCACCACCCGACAAGGATCCCTGGCGGCAAATACCCTCCCAACACTTGGGGGTTCGAGAGAGGTGGGGTTGCCACGTCTCGAACCCGAGACCCCAACGATCCAAGTGTTGGAATATGGGTGTCGGTGGCCAACTGAGCTACCCCAGTTGGTTAATAAGATTGTTTATGAACATATTGTGTTGATGTTAATAAAGATTGTTTAAAAGGGTTGTCATTAGGTCCAACCTTGGATAAATTCACCGCTTCGAGAATCGCGGGTAAAAGAGGGTCGGTAACGGTCATCGACTACGAGTGGTTGATAACCGCAACCGACAATTTCCATGAAGATAATAACGTTCGTGTGGAATCGTGTGGGAATGTGTACAAAGCTCGGTTCAATGATCATTTCTTCGCAGCTGTAAAAAGACTCCACAGCGGTGGAGAACAACATGATGCCCGAAAAGGATTCGAGGTCGCTTTAGTTTTAACCCGTTAAAAACAGTAATCGTAGCATTTACCGATTAGCTTACGGATTCTTTTGTTTTTTACAGAATGAAGTAGATTGGTTAGGTAAACTCAAGCATCAAAATATCGTAAATCTGTTTGGTTATTGCGTGCACGATGATACAAGGTTTTTGGTCTATGAAATGATGCATCAAGGTTCTTTGGAGTCCCAATTGCATGGTAAATTTTATTCATATATCTTAAAAATAATTATTTGAGTTCAAGATCTGGTGATCAACATACGTTATTCCGTACGATTAGGGCCATCTCATGGAAGAGCGTTAACCTGGCATCGCAGGATGCAAGTTGCACTTGATATAGCGCGGTATAATATTACTTAGATTTTTTTAATATTTTTAACTATCATGTCATGTGTAGGGCTGCAAACGAACCAAATGTTCAGCGAACAGTTTGTGAACCGTTTAGTGGAAGTTTGTTTGTGTTCGCTCGTTTAATAAATGAACGATGTTCCAACAAGAAATATCGTTCGTTTAGTTAAGTGAACGAAAATGAACAGAGGCCGAGTTTATTTATTTATTTATGTTCGTGAACATTTGGGAACATGTTCGTTTATGTTCGTTTGTGTTCGACAATTCATTAGTGTTTTTAATATTTATATTTTATTTAAATACTTAAAATTTATGACAAATGAAATAGTTAAAAAGTATCAATGTATTATATATTTTGTTCATAAACGCTTGTTATGTTCGTTTGTTTTCATTTGTGTTCATGAACGTTCTTTTCCGTTTGTTACCTAAAATTAACAACAAACGAACACGAACACGTTCATTTCCTTAACGAACGAACACGAACAAAAATCTCGTTCAGTAAGTGTTCATGAGCAGTTCGTGAACACATATATTTCCTTAACAAACGAACAATCACAAGGTCTTGTTCGTGTTCGTTCGGTTCGTTTGCAGCCCTAGTCACGTGCATATACATTATATTATATTATATTATGTTTATTTGTTTGCCAGAGGACTAGAGTATCTTCACGAACGATGCAATCCCCCTGTGATTCATAGAGATCTTAGATCATCGAACATTTTGCTAGATTCTAATTTCACTGCTAAAGTAAGACCCTTTATCGTTTAACAAAAATCCAATATGTTTTGCTTTACTTAACTGCATAAACTCGTATCAGATTTCTAATTTTGCACTTGCCACCACTGAGCTTCATGCCAAGAACAAAGTTAAGCTTTCGGGTGCGTCGGGTTATGTAGCTCCGGAATACCTATCCGAAGGTAGCGGGGATTTATTTCCGTTAATTAAAGATTGCATTTTTTTAATTCTTTCTTGAAGTTTAAGATTGTTAGATGTTACAGGTAAACTTACCGATAAGAGTGATGTCTACGCGTTTGGAGTCGTACTTCTTGAGCTTTTAATAGGTAGAAAACCCGTAGAGAAAATGTCGCCATCTTTATATCAATCAATTGTCACTTGGGTAAGCGTTTAATTCGGTTACATCTTATAATAGTTATATGAGTTAATTACTGTTTTCGTCCCTGTGGTTTGTCAAAAATCACTATTTCAGTCCATTAGTTTAAAAATTGCGATTTCAATCCCTTTTTGTTTCACTTTCGTAACCATTTCAGTCCCCGTGGTTTCACTTTCGCAACCATTTCAATCCATTATTCTGTTAAGTACAGGGACTGAAATGGTTACGAGCTGGACTGAAATGGTTACGAAAGTGAAACCACAGGGACTGAAATCGCAATTTTTAAACTAATGGACTGAAATAGTGATTTTTGACAAACCACAGGGACGAAAACAGTAATTAACTCTAGTTATATAAAAAAAGTTTTAAAAAACTAATCAATGCATAAACATTGAACAGGCAATACCTCAGCTAACCGACCGGTCAAAGCTTCCACACGTTGTTGACCCGGTGATTAGAGATACAATGGACTTGAAGCACTTATATCAAGTTAGTCCAATAATTCGTTCTATAACTATTTTTCGATTTAATATCAATTCTTTAACAAAATCATACACTTTTATGGCAGGTTGCGGCTGTAGCGGTGTTGTGTGTGCAGCCCGAACCAAGTTACCGACCGTTGATTACGGATGTATTACATTCATTCATCCCACTTGTGCCTGTTGATCTTGGAGGGTCATTAAGAAGTTAACAATATTCAAATTTTAAACTAGGTTGTCTCGGGTTTTCTTGTGTTCTTACATATTCATATTCCCTAAATACTCCTACGGGTCCGTAAGTTATGGTTTATCGTGACGTTTTGAGGATGCTACGATAGCGGATTGCTATATTACATGGTTTTAACGTGTGATTGTACGTCTGTACGGGCCTACTTATGTGAGCGGATACAAAATTCGAATTTAGGGTGTGATGAGAATGAGAATGTGGATGAGAGTGAAGAAGAGGGATCATGATTATTTTTGGGACAAAAGGTACGAGGTACATGAGTTAACATTTAGTGTAAAGAGGAGAGGACATGAGGGGTTGTTTTCATTCTTTGTTTTATGTACATACAAAACATACTCATTATGTGACTTGGTGGTAATCACTAATCAAGTTATTGAAGTGATAGGGTGAAAGCTTCATGTTATGATATGATTCTATTGTTGTCAAATCTAGTGTGCAAATTGTATTTTGTGCTTGAGTGGTTCCATTTTGTGTTAAAACTACTTTCATATTTTAAGAATAAAGTTGAGACTAAAAGTGTGGACCTAAGTTTTTTTTCTTTTCAATTTAACTTTAAATAATGCTTATAATAAATTGGTGTCATTCAATAAGAGGTGAATAGTTTAAATCCGGTAAATCCGGTTGGATCAGGTCTTTAATTCGGGACCATGGTATCAATTTTCTAGCTATCCAGGAGTCGAAACAGTCTGGTGTTTCCAGAAATGTGATGTCGAATTTTTGGGGCAGTCAAGGGTTTGGTATGGAGTCGGTTGATGCGTCTGGGCTTTCAGGGGGATTAATCTGTTTATGGGATGATAGTTTATTCCACTTGGTGTCGTCGGTTAAGAATAGGCACTTCATTATGGTGAGGGGTCAGCTTGTGGGATGTAATTCAGTTGTTAACTACCTGAACGTTTACGCCCCCCAAGGTATTCCGGCTAAAAAAGCTTTGTGGGAGGAATTATCGGCTCTGATCAGTAATTATGATGGGTTTTGGATCGTCGGGGGTGATTTTAATGCGGTCCGTTTCCGCGAGGAAAGGAGGAACTGCTCCTTCAAGCCTTCCTGTGCTAATAATCTGAATGCTTTCGTGTTTGAATCGGGCTTGATTGAGTATGATTTGAGAGGTATGCAGTTCACTTGGCGATCGGATAACGGTAATAAACTTAGTAAGCTCGACAGGTTCTTGGTCAACTCGGACTTCTTTAACGAATGGCCGGAGGCTCGTGTTCAGGCTCTTCCCCGTAAGTGGTCGGACCATTGCCCGGTCATCTTGATTGCTAAAGCGGTTAACTTCGGGCCACATCCTTTCCGGATCTTTAATTCGTGGCTGGACAAAGAGGGATTCTCGGAGGTTGTTGAAAATGCTTGTTTAGAGTTCGCCGGTTCCGGATATCACCCTGACACTGCTCTTATTAAAAAGTTGGGCTTCATTTGTGGCAGGATTAGGGAATGGAGAGACAAAATGATCCAAAAGGAAGGTGAGTTTCGCCAGGTTGCTGAAAATGAGCTAGAAGACCTGGAGCTTATTCTCGAGTCCAGAGACCTGTCTGAAGAGGAGGAATGGGTTATGTCGGAGAACAAAAAGATCTTAGCCGAGATGGAGTTCTCTAAGGCTATGGATTTGAGGCAAATGTCTAGGGTCAGATAGGCCAGAGAGGGCGATGAAAACACAAAATTTTTTCATTCCATGATTAATTGCAGGAAGGCGTCCAATGTAATCCACGGGCTAAGTATAGGTGATAATTGGGTTTCTAAACCCTCGTTAGTCAAAAAGGGCGTTTTTAATTTTTTCAGATCTAAGTTTGTGGAGGAATGTGAGGCCCGCCCCACTCTTATTTGTGCTAACTTGAAAAAGATCTCTTCCTCGGATGCTTCATGGTTGGAAGCCCAGTTCTCGAGGGACGAAATCAAAGCGGCGGTTTTTGGCTGTGGTGATGACCGGGCCCCTGGCCCGGATGGGTTTAACTTCCGATTTTTTTAAAAATACTGGAGTCTTTTTGAGAACGACTTCTTGGCTCTTATGTCGGCGTTCTTTGATTCCGGGCAGATTAACGACGGTTGTGGATCCTCATTTATTGCTCTGATTCCGAAAATTAGAGATCCCTCGGGGCTGAGCGATTATCGGCCCATTAGCCTGGTTGGGGTTGTTAATAAGGTCATATCCAAGGTTTTAGCCAACAGGCTTAAGAAGGTCCTGGGGTCGGTTATATCTTTCAATCAGTCTGCTTTCTTGGGTGATAGGCTGATCTTGGACGGGCCCCTTATCATCAACGAAGTGTGCTCTTGGCTGAAAAAAGGCAAGAAAAAAGCTCTCCTCTTCAAAATTGACTTTGAAAAGGCATATGATAACATCAATTGGAGGTTTGTGGTGGATGTGTTCAGTCAGATGGGCTTCGGTGCAAGATGGTGTAAGTGGTTATGGGGGATCTTATCCTCGGCTAGGGCGTCTGTCTTGGTTAATGGGGCTCCGACTTTCGAGTTCAAATGTGATAAAGGGATGAGGCAAGGCGACCCGATTTCGCCTTTTTTTGTTCGTGGCTGTTATGGAATCGTTGTCGTGTCTGCTTGACAAAGCTTCGGAGCTGGGTATTCTTTCGGGTGTCCAATTACCCAATGACGGCCCGGCTCTCTCTCACTTGTTCTTCGCGGATGATGCCATTATTTTAGGGGATTGGAATATGGGAAATGCGCTCAATGTTGTGAGGATCTTAAGATGTTTTCATGTGTGTTCTGGGCTGAGAATTAACTTGGGGAAGTCTAGTTTATATGGCATTGGGGTGGATACGTCAGAAGTGAAAACCCTGGCGGACCTTGTCGGGTGCAAGACTGAGTCTCTTCCGTTTAAATATCTTGGCCTAAAGGTGGGGGCGAACATGAATCGAATTAGTAACTGGAGACCCGTATATAATATTTTCGAGTCTAGGCTCGCTTTGTGGAAGTCCGCTTTACTTTCAATCGGAGGGAGAGTTACGCTCATCCGGTCTGTTCTGGCCAGCCTCCTCATCTACTACTTCTCGCTGTATAAGGCTCCGGTCAAGGTCGTCAAGGACTTGGAACGATTGATTAAAAAATTCCTATGGGGAGGGTCTAGTGATGTTAGGAAAACTCATTGGGTGGCATGGGAGAGACTGACCCTTCCGGTTAAACTGGGGGGCTTGGGTATCTGTAATCTAGTCAATGTTAACAGGGCCTTGCTGAGCAAGTGGGGGTGGAGGTACAAAAAGGAGAAGGACAATCTTTGGGTCAGAGTGGTGGACGCTATCCACTCGGGCGGCTCAAATTGGTCTTTGATTCCTGTTAACAAGTCTGTTGGAGGTGTTTGGGTCAATATCGCATCTGTCATCAACAAATCTTTGGCCGGCAATTTATGCCTTCGGAGGTTTTTCAGTGGTAAAGTGGGTAGGGGGACCGCATTCTCTTTTGGCTGGATCCCTGGCTAAGAGATGTGCCTCTTAAGGAGGTTTTTCCGTCATTATTCTCGCTCGAGGTGGTTAAGACGTGCGTTGTTCGTGATCGAGTGGAAGGAAATTGGTTTTGGAGACATGACCCTGTTTTAGATGAGGAACGTAGAGAGCTGGTCGAACTGATGGGTGCTTTATCTACGGTCGTGTTAGCCAATAAGGAGGACGATTGGAGGTGGCTGCCAGATCCTGCGGGCTCGTTTTCTGTCAAATCGGCTAGGTCGATTCTCGATGAAGCTGCTGTTAACAGGAGTTTATTTGTAATGGAATGGTGTTCTTGGGTGCCGTTAAAATGTAATATTCTGGTATGGAGAGCCGAGATGAACCGTATCCCGACGTCGGACGCTCTTATTAGAAGGAATATTCAGATTGGGGATGGGTTGTGTCCGTTTTGTAAGGAGGTTCTCGAGACTGCTGAACATATTTTTACTTCTTGCAATACGGCTGTTCAGTTGTGGCATAAAATCAGCCGTTGGTGTGGGTTAGCTCCGATCTTCGCCTTTTCTTTCAAGGACCTGCTGGAAATCCACTTGGATAGAAGTATTACGGCTAAAATCAGACCGGTCGTTCATGGTATTATTGTTGCTGCGTGTTGGTGCATCTGGTCGGCCCGGAACAAGTCCATATTCTCAGGGGAAGACGTCAAGGTGGAGGTCATTTTCAGCGAAGTTAGATCGTTAGGGTTTCTATGGTACAAAAATAGGATTAAGAACAATCCTATCTCGTGGTTGGATTGGTGTAAATTTGTTATTATGTAATTCGTTTGTTGTTTTCTGTTTTGGCCGCCCGGTTTTCGGGTTTGGTCGGTTCTAATGAAGTTTTCCTTTCAAAAAAAAAATATATCTATACTATATAATAAAAGAAACCTGTTTTGGGACACTTGTCATTCTCTTATTTAATTGATTAAAATTATTAATAATTCTAATAATAATAATATTTAATCTAAATTAATACAAATTTTTATTATTAATAATATTCAATCAAATCTAATACAAATTTTTTAATATTCGATCTTATCATACTTTAAATATAAAAAAGATCCGTTAGTTTTTTTAAATATATTTTTTTATTCTTTGGTATATAAAATCATATTTATTCAACCCTGTAATACACGGGGGTTTTTAAAAATATAACTTTTTTTTATTATTTGATAAACAATATTACAGTTATTCAACCCGTGTAATACAATGGTTTTAAAGATATAATTTTATTTCTTATTTGGTATATAATACTACATTTATTCAACCCGTACAATACATATGTTTATTATAGATATAAATTATTTTATTATTTAATATATAAAATTACATTTTTTCAACCCGTGCAATAAAGGATACTTTTAAAAAGACAATGTTTTATTATTTGGTATATAAAATTCATTTATTCAACCCGTGTAATACATGAGGTTATAACCTAGTATGTATGTATATGATTATTTATGAGATATTTTTTTCTTAATAGTATAAAATAGGTCCCCCATGAAGGGAAAAAAACAAGTCTAACCATTGGACAATGTTATAAAAATCGCGACTTGTGGGCGACTAATTGCTAGTCGGCTAGTAACTGAGTAATTTTTCGTTAATCAGTCCATTAATCGCTAGTCGGGCCTGGTCGGACCTAGTCCGCCAGCCAAAAATTGGCGATTCAGGCCATATTCCGGCAAAAAACCTGTATTTTCCGGCCAAAACCTCTAAATTTCGGTCAGTTTCCAACCAAACCATGTGAATTCCAAAATTAATCTTGTATACTTAAAAAATGAGCTGAGTAAGAGTTAAAAGCTAGGTATTTAAAATATTTACCTATAAAAATGTGTATATGTATACATAAAACTGAAAATTACATATAAAAACCCGACCCGATTAATCCCGACTAGTCGCTGGTCCCCACGTCACCGGCCGACTAGTGACTAGCGAGTTCTCGAACACTACCACCGGATATGAGTAATATCATGAGAAGTTTCAACCATTCAACCCTCCCAACTAATAGGATGATATCACTTTATTTAAAGTCACTCTAGCCTAATTCGACCCTAAAGAGATGGGACACCTATCTTGGAATCCACTTCAACTATAACATTTTTTATTAATTAGATTCAATAAAAACACATTTTCAAATTCTTATACTTCAACCTCTTCCTCTTCATCCACTTCATCATCTGATTCGAGAACTACATAGGTTGGTTCAATGTATGGTAGGTTTTGGTAGTGGCGCTATGGGTCACGATGCGTGTAACAATCAATGGTTGGTTCTTCTGGTTCTATAGTGAAATGACCCAATACTACTTGGGTTGACATGTTTCACATGGAGGTTGAGGTCAGTACATGGTTGTAAAAGTTCCGCCTAGGCTCCGAGTAGACTCCGAGTACTCCCCGAGTACTCACTACAAGGTAGGTTGCCGAGGCACGAGTACTGTTCTCCCAGGTCAATTACTCCCCGAGTAATCTCCGCCTAAGCCGAGTACATCCCGAGTACTCCCGAATCCGACTAGAGAGTGTCTATCGACTTTTGCAATCATGGGTCAGTATAATGGATATTGCATAGGTTTGTTGCAAATGGTTCATTTTGCCTAAGCTCAAACCTTCAACTTATATGTTCTTCTCGCTTTGAAGATGTGTTTTTTCTTTTGCTCCCTCCATATGAATAGTTTTCTTCAAGTATTGTAAAAAACTAGAAATAGAACGTCTAAAAAGTAAAAAAATTAGAAGTGTATTTATAGTGTAAAAATGGGGTGGTAAAAATTCAATTTACTTTTATTAAAAATCATTCTCGAACGGCTTAGAACGAGTAATATTTAGCAGGAACTTGTTCATGAACTGTTGACGAACGTTTACCGAACGAGATTTTTTATTCGTCTTCGTTCATTAAGGAAATGAACATGTTCATGAACTGTTCACGAACGATTACCAAACGCAAATGAACTTAAACAAATGTTCATGAACATAAATGGACACAGATAATGTTTCTGAATACAAATGAACACATACGAACATTCATTTTTGAATGAAATCTACTTTTTCTTCACAAAGATTACGAATAATCCACACAAAAAATAAATCAGAAACTTAACATAACTATCCGAATACAATTGACATAATTATCAGAAACATAATTAACACAAAATTAAGAAGTTTGTTATGTTTTAATACAAACTGAAATTAAAATAATCAAATGATGAATGTCGGGAAAAGACATGCAGTATGACTAGAGTTTCATGTTTTTAAAATAAAAATACATGTAAATATCTATAAATAAATGAAAACAAATGAACGAACATAAATGAACACATTATCGAACATTCACAAACATAAATGAACACAATTTCTGTTCATGTTCGTTCGAAACATCTTTTCTGTGTATTTTCATTTATTAAACGAACGAAAATAAAAAAACTTTTTTCTTTAAACAAAAGGCTGTTTTCGTACCACTTTCTAGAATCTACCGGAAACCATGACCCTGCTGCCGTCGTCTGCCGGGGGAGATGACGACAACCGAACTCCGCCGCCGTCACTCGATTCTCAACCAATCACTTCATCCTCTTCCTCCACCTCTATTCCTCCAGGTATACTACTGTAATGCATCTACCTCACTTAACCTAATTTTGCTGCATTGTTTTACACTTTAACCTCCATAACCCTAACCTTGACAATATATGTGGTTCCTGAAATTAGGTCCGGTGAAATTAACAGCTAGGTCATGCTTGTACGAGCTATGTGCCCAAAGCCATTGGAATCGTCCTGTTTTCGATTGTTGCAACCAACAAGGTCCCGATAATCAGAGATCGTAAGTTCCTTTTAGTATGATAAAAACTATTTGTAATTGATCCTAACCTATGCAGTTAATATCGCGATATATCACCGATATACCGGTTATCGGTGTGCAAAATAACGGTCAGTATATTCATGGTCGACCACGGCCAGGACCCAATACTTCGAAGGGCACGTTATTTAAAAAAAAATCCGATATGTAAATGTAAAAATAAATAAATTAATAGGGTATACTTATACAAACACCAACATTGGCCCACTTACAAAACTATTTTTATGGTTTAGATTAGTTATTAGCAGGGGCGGACCTAGGTGATGGGTTGGGGGGGGGGGGGCGGACGCACCCCTTGAAAAAAGAAATTTAGTGAATTTTATAGGTAAAAATCTCGACCGCACCCCTTGAGAGTTTGGTTAAAACCTTAGTTCGCACCCCCAGAAAATAATTCCTGGGTCCGCCACTGGTTATTAGTCCATTGGTATTGGGTTTAAACCTTTAATGAGCCCAATACCCAATTTCGTTAAGGCCTAAGGGCACGTTTTTTCGAGCTCGAACATGGTACATGAATTCTCAGGGCCGGCCCTGGTGATATTGACCAATATTTGACCCATATATCACCGATTTTCCTGATATCAGTACCTTTGTTCTTAGTGTTTTAAGTCTTAGATGTTGATTGTTAGTGTTTTAACTTTTAAGTCTTAATGAGTTCCTACTTGCTACAATTGTTAGTGTTTTGCAAGTTGCAAAAGGTTAATTTGTTAATGGTAGGAGAGTATACTGAATTGTTAGTGTTAAATTGCTATATATATAAATTCAGCATTATATTATAATTACCGATATCCCACCGTGATTACCGATATCTCAAATACCCGTCCTTGACCGATATCCGATTTTTACCGCATTAACTGCATAAATCCTAACAATGTTCAACATAAGCCTTAGATTATTATTGTATATTATAATATTTATACACATGGAGCAGGTTTACTTACAAGGCTAGTATTGAGATGAAAGAAGGATCAGAGTCAACGTTAGCCATTGAGTGCATTGGCAAGCCTCAGTTCAGCAAGAAAACCGCAGCGGATTCAGCTGCCGAGGGAATTTTGTGGTACCTCGTGCATTTAGGTTATCCCAAAACGCCTAACCGGCGCAAGAAATAAAGGTGATTCATTTTATAGATTATCTAGTGCTGTGTTATAATGTGCATGTTGTGTGAAAACCTTATGAAGCTCTCTTTGCAAGTGCAATACGATTGGAGTAGTTTAAATATGTGTTCAATTATTTTAGTGTAACTTCCTTCGTCTTGTACGTGTTAGACATTTAGACTTTGATTTAAGTCGGTCATTCTTAAAATTGAGATTGCAATGAATAGGGCTGCAAACGAACCGAACGAATTTGTTAAGAAATATATGTGTTCACGAACTGTTCATCAACACTTACCGAACATGATTTTATGTTCATGTTCGTTTGTTAAGGAAATGAACGTGTTCGTGCTCGTTTGTTAAGGAAATGAATGTGTTCGTGCTCGTTTGTTAATTTTAAGCAACGAACGAAAACGAACGTTGATGAACACAAATGGAAACAAACGAACACAAACAAACGTTCATGAGCAGAATATATAATACACTGACACTTATTAAATATTTTATTTGTTGAAATTTTGAAGGATTTAAATAAAATATAAAAACTAAAAGCACTAATGAACTATTGAACACAATCGAACATAAATAAACGAACGCGGCGGCCTCTGTTCATGTTTGTTCATTTAAATAAAACAAACGAAATTACTTGTTCGTGTTCGTTTGTTTACTAAACGAATGAACACAAACGAACTTCCAGCCGAACGGTTCACGAACTGTTCGCTGAACGTTTGGTTCGTTTGCAGCCTAGTCCCAATGAAGGATATACATGCATGACACAAACGTAAGCGCTTCAAGAACTAGCACATAGTTACAATATGAACAGTAAGGTACATATCTACAGTGAGAACTGAGATTAGATACAATGATTGTAACATGAAATAAAATTTAAATATAAACAAACACTCTGCCTAAATTTTATCTCACCAACTGCGGATCCTGTGTAATCGATCTCGTCTGCTGGAGGACTTATTCCAACGTCTCGTCCATTCATTACATTGGACGAAACTAAAGCTGTAAAGTAAAGTAAACCTTCATGATTTATTTCTCTTTGCCAAAATCTTTACGTAGGCGTACTAAACTACTTCCACCTTAGCGATTTTACACCGTATAGTGCTGTTGAATGGTATCGATATCGAGACCCTTAAGCTTCACTACCGATTCAACGTGACCCTTTATTGTATGAAGCTCCCTCAATCTGTAAGAAGAGATATAATAATAAGAAATTAAAAATACAAATAATGATGAATTATTTGTTTTGGAAACCACCTAGCCACTTCAGCGCGCTTCTTAGCCTGTTCGGCAAGCTCCGACAACTCCCGGTAGCTCGTCTTGTCGTTCACGAACTGTTCTGGCTGCTCTGGCGGCTGGAGACCGTGGACCGTCCGTTGTTCCTGGACCCATTGGGCCTCCCTTTCGCCCCGCCCGTAGTCTTTTTTGCTAGTGAAAGCGGTCTAGTTTCTCATAAGATCAGAACAAAGAAAAATTCATTCAGTCAACAACTAAGAAAGTTAACAATCCTTATAACTAGGGGTGCAAACGAGCCGAGCCGAGCCCGAGCTCGACGATTAACTTATGAGAGCTCGAGCTTGGCTCAGTTCGAGCTTTGTTTTCAAAGCTCGAGCTCGGCTCGTTGGTAGTTTCTCAAGCTCGAGCTCGGCTCAGGCTCGGCTCGGCTCGGCTCGGCTCGTTTATTATCAATTAATTAATGTATTAAATAAAAATAATATAAATAATAGACTCGTTTAGGCTTGCGAGCTCGATAAGTGAAGCTCGAGCTCGGGCTCATTTACTAAACACGCTTATTTTTAGGTTCGGGCTCAGCTTGTGAACAAGCTTAAATAACCTCGGCTCGGCTCGGCTCATTTACTAGACAACTTCAAATAAGGGATAAATTTTATTAAATATTAATAAAAACTAATATTACAATATTATACGAAGGCTCGACGAGCCTGACAAGCCTTCACACGTCAGGCTAGAGCTCGGGCTCGATAAGTCTCGGCTCGTTTGCACCCCTACTTATAACCTAACCGAAAAGATTTATTGTACCTTATTTTGGAGCAGATTATCCCAAGCCCTGCCAGCCATTGCATACCGTATGATGAATTTGAAAATATCTAGCGGGATGTAGAAGATTATACTATATAACCAAATCACACCGGCCCATCCCCAACCTATTCCGTTGATTCTCGCAAAATCCCAGTGTGCATAGACCGCGATCAGGGTAGCTATCTTCATTAAACATGAGAATAACAAACTTAGAATACAAAACAACATTTTATAAAGAGTAAACTTCCGTTTTGCTCCCTGTGGTTTGGTCACTTTAACGGTTTTGTCCCAAACCTTTAAAAAGAATCATTTTACTCCCTGATGTTTTGGTTTTGTTGCCAGTTTGCTCCCTGCGGGGAGCAAAATGGAAAAACAAACAAATTGGATGGAGTTAGAGGCGGGGAGCAAACTGGCAAAAAAACCGAAACATCAGGGAGTGAAATGGCTATTTTTAAAGGTTTGGAGCAAAACCGTTAAAGTGACCAAACCACAGGGAGCAAAACGGAAGTTTACTTTAGAATGTGTAACAAAAAACTTACCAGCTGTGCGATCAAAAAGGCTGTCAGAAGCAGAAGACCGGGTCGTTCCACATACGACCAACTTCTTGATCTAGTGACGAAAATAAGCGCTTGACTAACAATGCTGACTTGGAGGTACAAAGCTGCCGTAAGCTCGTAGTCCTTGTTTCTAATCGATCTTACACCGAATTTATCCTGTGACCAAACCCCACTATACAGTGTTACAATCACTATCAAATTTAGAAAAATCACAACAATTCATTCATCATCGTTAAGCGGTGTTGTAAGAACTGCCAGGTGCTAGACGGCCTGTGGGATTCCGACTAGCGATTAGTCGGGATTAATCGGATTGAGATTATGTATGTAATTTTCAGTTTTATATGTATATACACATATTTCTATATGTAACTTTTTAAGTAGACATGTTTTAATGAAGTACATAGGATTAATTGCCAAAATTTACAAGTTTTGGCCGCAATCTGGCCGGAAATTACAGGTTTCGGCCGGAATTTGGCCAGAATCGCTAGACTGTGACCGATTTTTGGCAGATTAGGACTGGATTTAACCACTGTTGATCACCTAGCAATTAATCGGCCGATCAGAAGAAAATTTCTCGGTGAAACTCCGACTAGGGATTAATCGGAGGCTAGGCGTGATTTTTACAACCATGTCATAAAGTATATAATTTTACAGTTTATCTTACTGGAAAGAAGTCAGAGTCTTGTGCTAGCCAGAAGAAAATTACGGTCATGACCGCTAAATAAGTCCCGAAAACGATCCCAGTGAGAAATATTTCCTTCAATTTCCATGAATCCGGCATCGGTGAAGGCTTGACTTTATCCTTCGATATGGTCATGATGGTTCCGTCATTAAGAATTGCAATAATGAGAACCATGAAAGGCGAGAAATCAAACTTCCAGATCAGTGCGAGTAGCATGAAACCAAGAACGACACGAATGGTGATGGAGACAGCATATATGGTGTAGTTTTTCATCCTCTGAAAGATGGCTCGGCTAGTAAGTACCGCGCTTACAATCACGCTTAGCCCAGGCTCAGTCAAGACTATGTCGGATGCACCTCGGGCTGCATCGGTTGCATCAGCAACCGCGATACCGATATCGGCCCGTTTTAGTGCTGGTGCGTCGTTTACACCGTCTCCTGTCATTCCGCATATATGTTTTCTCTCTTGTAACTTCTTCACGATTTCATACTTGTGCTCTGCATTTCTCAACCCCTTCTATAATTTTAGTTCTAAATCATTTAAAATATTAATAAATTAAGAGTTAAGTACACGAATGGTTCTTGTGGTTTACCAAAATTTGGATTTGGTCCCTAGCTTTCTATAAGTCACAGATGGTCCCAGTGGTTTGCACTTTGTAACGAATCTAGCCCCTAACTTTGCCAAAAGTCACATGGATGGCCCCTGTGGTTTGCACTTTGTAACGCATCTAGTCCCTAACTTGGACCTGCTGAATCCTTTAGATTTGTTGGTTGGGGACTAAATGTGTTACAAACTGCAAACCATATGGACCATCCGTGTACTTTTGAAAAGCTGGGGACCAAATCCAAAATTTGGTAAACCAGAGGGACCATCCGCGTACTTTACTCTAAAATTAAATTCGTGTACTTACCAGGAAAAACGCCAGCAAAGCCATCAGCTTGCTCGATTAGCTCCTCGATAGGAATATTAGCGATAGATGCGTCTTTGTGTTGGCCCAAGAGGGATGAAGAGGGGTACATATTTGTCCCCATTCCGAGCCTCCGGCCCGTTTCTTTACCAATGGCTAGTTGATCACCGGTGATCATCTTCACATTCACACCAAGGTGTAGGGCCCGCCTAATTGTTTCAGCACTGTCATGTCTTGGCGGGTCAAACAATGGTAGGAGACCAACGAATACCCATGGCCCGCCAGGACCCTCTTTCGTTTTTTCAGGTACCGTCTGCGTATAACCACCAAAAACCACTTTCTTAGATCAAATGACTAAACCGCCATATACGAGAAATAGAGGTGGCAAGATCAGTCACATGTCAAAATGGGTCGGGTTGAAATGTGTCGTTTTTTAGAAATATTGAAACTCGCCTGTTGACAAACAGCAAGAGAACGAAGACCCCGTTCAGCAAATTTGTCAATAATGTCGAAAACCCTTTTGCTAGTATCACCCTTTAGGTTGCAAAGCTCCACAATCTGATAGCTTTCAAGTTATTATATTAGTATCTAAACCAAACAAAACAAACGCAAAAAAAAAAAAAAAAAAAAAAAAAAAATCAAATAATAATCTACCTGCTCGGGTGCACCTTTGCTCACTCGATGCCAATTTCCATCTTGATCTGTGTATGTTATCGCTGTTCGTTTATCCACAGGGTTAAATGGTAGAAAATGTACCTCGTTGATCCCCGCCCTTGCCTAAATATATATACAATTAGCAAAGTTTGTGAACAGTGTTTTTATTTTTTATTTTTTTGTCTTTTTTTTGGTTTTTTAATACTTTTACCCCTCAAATTTCAGCATTGACACTTACACAACCCTTTAACTTTCTACCGACTTTGTAATCAACGTAAAATTTTCCGGAAAAAAATTAGGAATTCCTCTTCCAACTCGTCCCAGAATGGGCGTTATGGCAAAGAACCAATATCGCTATTCTTCATATGAATATGAATACTACGACTGAAAAAATGAGTCTGGTCAATATAATATGTTTCCGTGCTTATTTTTATGTACGTTTTTCAGTTGGTCTACTGGAAGCATGCGGTATGCGCATATAATGTATATATGTGTGGGCGCTCGGGAGGCAAAAGTGAAAGTGCACTAATTTTAACGTTATTTTACTAATTTTGTGAAAATAACGTTAAAAGAGGGGGATGGTTAATCATGCATTATGTGGTGGCGTTGATAGCCGAAAGACGATGGGGCACATGCACTAATCGGCAGTTGTCTCAATTGCTGAGTGTTATGTGCCTTATGTCCAAGGCTTGATGCAAAACTACTATCGAGCCGGGGGTCTCACTGGAAGCAGCCTCTCTATTCCTACGGGGTAGAGGTAAGACTGTCTACATCTTACCCTCCTCAGACCCTAACTTAGCTTTGCTATTGGTGGGATTTACTGAGTATGATGATGATGTTCAGTTGGTCTACGTTTTGACGTAAAAATTTTACCAAACGTCGCGGCAACGATCAGGGCAATTTACTAGTTAACAAAACAATTAACCGCTTTTGGTTAATAACTTAATAATACTAATATAAATATTATTATATTTTTATGTATCATTACCTCCTTAGGATCAGCAAGCATTCCTACAATGCAAGCATCAATTGCATCTTGATTCTCCACTCTTGAAGCCCTTGCTCCCATTAAAATCACTGTGTCCTTATCCATATCCTTTACAAAGACCTACAGACCAAAAAAAAAAAAAAAGTCAACACTTGAATCTTTCATGCTTCAGTTTTGACTTTTGACTTTTGACTTTTGGCTGTACCTCAATAAGACTTTTATCAACTGTGAGCTTGTTAAGTGTGAGAGTGCCAGTCTTGTCACTGCACAAAACATCCATCCCAGCCATTTCTTCAATGGCTGTCATCCGTTTGGTAATCGCTCCCTGCTGTGATAACTTGTGGGACCCGATAGCCATTGTAACCGACAACACGGTTGGCATTGCGATTGGGATGCCGCCTATGAGTAAAACCAGCAAGTTATCGATTCCGTTTCTGTAGGTTCGTTTCTGAATCGGGTACATCACCACTATTTCTATTATCAGCCCGACAGCAATCGAGCATATACAAAAGTTACCGATAGCCGTTAATACCTAACAAACAAAAACCAAAGATATCAACACATGCATAATTTTGACATGTTTACTTATGAATGTACTGGTTCCGGTTATCTTATATCTCTAGCGGGTTAAACCACTAAGGGGCTGTTTGTTTACCTCTTAATGAGCCTCTTAATGGTTCAGACCTCTTACTGGTTCAACACTTAATGGTTTAGACTGTTTGTTTCACGAGTAGATGTCTGAATGGTTCAGACATTTGCCTCTGAACGGTTAAGCATTATACAGGCTCTTAATGGTTCAGACCTCTTACTGGTTCAGTACTTAACCATTCAGATGTTCCCAAACAGCCTCTAAAATTTGACATAGCTTAAATCAAACGTAGCAAATGGGTTGAACATGTCGAAAGTCATCCTAAGTGTATTTTGAATGCTTTGAATCTCTTAATCGGTTTTTCAAAAGTTAAATGGCTATTGAAATAATATGTTTCGGATAGGGGTGTTTATCAAATCGAATAACAAATTTTCGAATTACTCGAATCGGATTTTTTTAATAATTTTTTTTTTGCTTGAATTCGAATTGGATTAGAAAGTGGTCAATTCGTATTTGAATTGAAACACCAACTCGTATTCGATTAAGAATTCAAACTCGGATAAATTCGTTTTAATTCAAATTCATTTAACATATGCAAATTCGTTATGGGCTATTTGGGCTTGGTAATGAACTATTTTGGGACGTAGATCAAATTTATATAAAATTTTATACCATAACCCAAATTAAAATTATTTGTGTGAATTATATATAAATATAATAAATAAATATGTATAATTTGAATTTCGAATCGAATTTATCATTATAAATTCGTATTTGATTTACTGGACTCGAATTCAAATTATCGAATCGAGTTCTTGATAATCGAATCGAATACTTGATAATCGAATCGAATTGAGTCGAATTTCGAATTTTTCGAATTCGAATCGAATTCTGAACACCCCTAGTTTCGGAAGCAAATTTGGCGCACTAATTACTTTTAATTATGTAATCATATTTGATGTACAAAGTATCTAAATAAAATTTCTAGGTCAAACTGACCCGATCCATTTTGACTAGTACCTTTTGGAAGTGGCCGACTTGATTTGTGCTATCGACTAAGTGAGCCGCCTTACCAAAGAAAGTGTGGACCCCAGTAGCGATCACAACAGCTTCGATCTCACCTTGTTTACACGTCGAACCCGAAAAAACACTATTCCCAGGTTTCTTAGTTACCGGCAATGACTCACCGGTCAACGCAGCCTGGTCAATCTTGAGGGGGTCCCCTTCTAGGAGACGTGCATCAGCGGGTACAATATCACCGAGCTTAATGCTAATGATATCTCCGGGTACGAGAAACTCAGCTTCGGCTTCGGCCCATTTTCCATCCCTTAAAAGCTTTGTTTTAGGAGCTAAACCTGCCATTAATGCTGCTGCAGCATTTCCTGCATTGTTTTCTTCTATGAAACTTATGGTTGAATTGATTAATAACAATGTTGTTATTCCTACAAAATCTTGCCAATCTGGTGGCTTCCCCTGCAATATATTCATAATATATAAACAAATTTAGAAATCAACATAGAGCCCGGTTTATGTATTAAGTGGTTTTAGTACGAAGTTTCGGGTACGTGAGACATGTATTTTAGACGATGGTATATGCGTTTGTATAATTACAAGTGTATATATATAGGGGATGGATCATCAGAAAACTAGTTTAAATAAGAAAACCAAAAAACTAACTAAAAAAGCCAAAAAAAAATACCATTTTTTTTACATTTTTTATAAAAAAAAATCGCTATATTTTATGCATGGAAAAAAATTTCAAAAAAAAAAAAAATTAAATTTTTTTTTGTTGTATTGCACATGTGCACTATTACGGATATAGTGCACATGTGTAGTACACATATAATGCACATGTACAGTACAACAAATTTTTTTTTTTAATTTTTTTATATATACAAAAATTGTAAAAAAAATGGTATGGTTTTTAGCTTTTTTTAGTTAGTTTTCGAGTTTTCTCATTTAGATGTAGTTTTCTCATGATTCTCTCCCTATATATATATATATAGAGAGAGAGAGAGAGAGATTGACCCCTCCATTTGCTAAGGCAATGGCCATGATAGCAGCAGCTTCCATAACCCATGAAAGAGGATTCCACATAAAACCTAAAAACTTGAGAAATTTGCTTTCCTGCATGCATGAAAGTGACATAATTAAAAAAAAAAACATTAAAATTAGACCATCTCCATCGCGCGGGCTGCCCAGGCGCCCGGTCCCACGTCTGATGACCGACCCCTCCTTATGGCGGTCTCCCTCTCTCGCCACATTAGAACCCGGCCCGTCTGCCCTCCTCTCTTTTACAAGCCACGGGCGCCTTCCACCTTGTTAACGTCGGAGATAGTTTTATGAAAGTATAAATTAAATTGAGAAAAATGAAATAACCTTTTTCTCCTCCAATTTATTTGGACCAAATATTCCAAGCCTTCTTTTGCCTTCTTCACTTGTCAATCCCTCTTTTGTGCATTTCAATTGATCAAATAACTCATCCATTGGCATATGCTCCTGTAATCAAAATCATATATATAAAAAAAAAAAGAAAAAATGCCTTTTTTTAAAAAAAAAATAATAAAATTATATAAAAATCATACAAGATCTACAGTCTCCTTCATGATATCATCCCATGTGATGCCCTCACTCTCTGCCATTGTTTAGTTTGTATGTGAAGAAAGGATTGGAAGAGATAGTAAACAAAAACTATGATACAATTATTATTATTATTATTATTATTATACAAAGGTAGAAGTATTATTAGGAGATGAAGCTAAGTAATATAAATTTTACCATCACAATTTACATGCATGTGTATATTATTTATATATGTACTTGTTTAGTTACCATTTCAAACTTGTGGATGTTATTAAGGAGAAGACCCAACACTTTAGGACTCTATATTCACGCATGTGCCAACACTTTTATCATACATATACATACTATCTCGCCTTAATTCACTACTTTCTATATATATTCGTTACCGTGTTTTCCTCTCTACTTGTTACTTTTACTTCAAGTCTTTTCGGTCAAACCCACCCGTGTATGATTGATCAAAAGTGGGTCGTTTCGTTCAAAAGGATTCACATTTTTATTGTATGACCCGTCACGACTTGTTCTTAACTTAGGAATGAATGACTCGGTCTTTTCTAGTGAAAGTGCATGATTTTAAACGTTACTATAACAAAAGTTGTAAATAATGCATCAAAATGGTGTATATGTAACTTTGTGTATCTATATTGTTAACTTTACAATGTGTATATCAATAAATGTTCATATGCCCATCCAGCCTAAAACACATTCTATTCTAACTACTACAAATACCAAATGGGGGAATAGTGCCAGGCAGCAGCTGCCTGGCACTCCCCCATTTGACCAACCTATTTTTCAATTAATTTTATCTCCAGTTTAAAATTACGCTTTCGTCCTTTGTTTAAAATTACCGTTATGCCCCCAGCTCAAAATAAAATTATAATCTTGCCCCTAGCTTAAAATTACGCTTTTGCCCTCGGGTCAAAACCTAACTTTTACTTTTGCTCCCCGTTTAAAATTACGGTTTCTCCATCTGTTTAAAATATACCAAATGGGGGAATAGTGCCAGGCAGCTGCCTGACACTCCCCCATTGGACCAACCTATTTTTCAATTAATTTTATCTCCAGTTTAAAATTACGCTTTCGTCCTTTGTTTAAAATTACCGTTATGCCCCCAGCTCAAAATAAAATTATAATCTTGCCCCTAGCTCAAAATTACGCTTTTGCCCTCGGGTCAAAACCTAACTTTTACTTTTGTTCCCCGTTTAAAATTACGGTTTCTCCATCTGTTTAAAATTACGTTTTCCCCCAGCTAAAAATAAAATGTTGTTTTTCCCTCTAACTCAAAATTACGATTCTGCCCTTAGCTCAAAATTACGCTTTTGCCCACCGTTCAAAATGAAAATATGTTTTTCCCCCCAGCTAAATAGTGCCAGGCAGCTGCCTTGCACTCCCCCATTGGACCAACCTATTTTTCAATTAATTTTATCTTCAGTTTAAAATTACGCTTTCGTCCTTTGTTTAAAATTACCGTTATGCCCCCAGCTCAAAATAAAATTATAATCTTGCCCCTAGCTCAAAATTACGCTTTTGCCCTCGGGTCAAAACCTAACTTTTACTTTTGTTCCCCGTTTAAAATTACGGTTTCTCCATCTGTTTAAAATTACGTTTTCCCCCAGCTAAAAATAAAATGTTGTTTTTCCCTCTAACTCAAAATTACGATTCTGCCCTTAGCTCAAAATTACGCTTTTGCCCACCGTTCAAAATGAAAATATGTTTTTCCCCCCAGCTAAAAATTATGATTTTCCTCTCAATTTAAAATTTATCCAAATGGGGGAATAGTGTCAGCCAGCTGCCTTGCACTTCCCCATTGGACCAACCTATTTTTAAATTAATTTTATTCCCAGTTTAAAATTACGCTTTCCTCCTTTGTTTAAAATTACCTTTTTGCCCCCAGCTAAAAATAAAATTATACTCTTGCCCCCAGCTCAAAATTACACTTTTGCCCTTGATTGAAAACCTAACTTTTACTTTTGTTCCCACTTTAAAATTACGGTTTCGTCCTTTGTTTAAAATTACGTTTTCCCCCTGCTAAAAATAAAATATTGTTTTCCCATCTAGCTCAAAATTACGCTTTTGCCCACCGTTCAAAATGAAAATATGTTTTTCCCCCTAGCTAAAAATTATGATTTTGCTATCAGTTTAAAATTATGATTTCGCCTCCGGTTCAAAATATATTTATGATTTTGCCCTATGTACAGCGATACAGAGAGAGGCCCAAAATTACGGTCATATCATCGTTTTTTTCCCATAGCAAAATTATAGTAGTCTTTTTGTAATTGATTGAGAATTATTCGGTCATCGCCCCGCCCAATCGCCCCGCAACGCGGGCGGGGCATCTACTAGTGATTCTACATTTTTATGTCTCCTTATAAATAAATAAAAAATAAAGACAAAATATTAATGATGTGGTAGCTTTCATAAATCAAGCTAAATAATGCATCAAGATTGTATATTTGTAATTTTGTATATCTA
This sequence comes from Helianthus annuus, assembly GCF_002127325.2. Taxonomy (NCBI): domain Eukaryota; kingdom Viridiplantae; phylum Streptophyta; class Magnoliopsida; order Asterales; family Asteraceae; genus Helianthus; species Helianthus annuus. The sequence continues at coordinate 4,962,004 of NC_035448.2, read as the reverse complement.
TAATTTTAACATTACAACGCGTATATAAACACATGATTTTGCGCTTTCGGACAAAGTGACTCCTAGATCTCACAAGATGCGCGATTCTACTTTTTCTCTTTCCGTATAAAATTAATAAAAGACAAAATCATGACGTGGTGGGATCGAGCACTTTCATGAGATCTCAGAAGGTCATGTCTTTCATGTTAGACAAGGTCACATCGTTTTTGCGACATACTATTTTGTTATTGCTTGATAACCGTCTGATTTACGTGTATCATTGAAAGTCAAAATGCTAGAGGACTAGTTTTCCGATCAAATGGTCATTTAGGTAATTTAGTTGGTCATGTCAACCTGATTATTGCACTAATTTTTCTTCTTCCAAACTCGATGTAATTAAAAAACAATTAATTTAGGTAGCGTTCGTTTCATGGAATGGAATGGGATGGAATTGGGAAGCTTTTCTTTGTAAAATTGATCTTGGTTTGGGGAGGGAGGAATTTGAAATCCAATGAATTTCTTTAATCAATGAAATTTGTGACTATTCAACATTCCATTCCATTCCTTCATTGGAGTGAATGATTTCTAAGGAATGTTGAAATAGTCACAAATTTCATTAGAGTGAAGGATTTCAAATTCCTCCCTCCCCCAATCAAGATCAATTTTACAAAGAAAAACTTCCTAATTCCATTCCATTACATGAAACGAACGCTACCTTAATGTTAACCTAGTTAGTTGAGTCGTCCCAACTCTTCTTGTTGAGTTGTTTTATAATGATTTAAAAGGATGTAATCTGATCATCCGTACACATTAAACAACTTTTAATTTGTTGGATTCATTTCATATATAAGCTAATATTTTTCCATTTTCACGTTTAACATATTGCAAGCAAAGACATGCCCAAATAACTTATTATAGAGTAAACTTCAGTTTTGCTCCCTTTAATTTTGTCGTTTTAATGGTTTTGCCCCAATCCTTTAAAAATAGTCATTTTACTCCCTGATGTTTCTATTTTGTCACCAGTTTGCTCCCCGACTCTTAGCTCAGTTAAATCATTCAATAAAGAGAAAGTTGTGCGCGGGGAGCAAAACCGAAACATCATGGAGTAAAATGACTATTTTTAAAAGATTTGGGCAAAACCGTTAAAACGACCAAATCATAAGGAGCAAAACTGAAGTTTACTCCTTATTATATTATTAATCTATATATATATATATATATATATATATATATATATAGTAGGAGTTGGGTAGAAAGTGTGTTTTTCCTAGAAAGTCTAGGAAGTAATAAGAACGCGACATGTGGCATTGAAGGATTTTAACTAAAAGGGCATTTGTGTAATTTGAATATTATTTTAATTATGGATTATATTATTAATAACTAACTAATTAGAAAATTATGGAAACTAAATATCTCATTTAATTCAAATTGACAGTTTCAATTTAAATCATACAACATCTTTTCAGCAATGATTTTTGATGCATGATTTCTTATTTTCTTGACATTGTGTTTTACCAGCAAACAGACTAATCGGCATTGTGTTTTACCAGCAAACAGACACACTATGTTTTACCAGCAAGCAGATTTCTTGACGCTGTGTTTTAACAGCAAGCAGATTGCTGGAGGATTCTTGACATTGTGTTTTAACAGCAAGCATATTTCTTGAAGCTGTGTTTTAACAACAAGCAGATTTCTTGACGCTGTGTTTTAACAGCAAGCAGATTTCTCGACATTGTGTTTTAACAGCAAGCAGATTTCTTGACGCTGTGTTTTAACATCAAGCAGATTTCTTGACGCTGTGTTTTAACAGCAAGCAGATTTCTCGACGCTGTGTTTTAACAGCAGCAGATTTCTTGACGTAACAGTAGCAGATTTCTTGACGCTGTGTTTTAACAGCAGCAGATTTCTTGACGCTGTGTTTTAACATCAAGCAGATTTCTTGACGCTGTGTTTTAACAGCAAGCAGATTTCTCGACGCTGTGTTTTAACAGCAGCAGATTTCTTGACGTAACAGCAGCAGATTTCTTGACGCTGTGTTTTAACAGCAGCAGATTTCTTGACGCTGTGTTTTAACAGCAACAGATTTCTTGACGTCGTGTTTTACCATCATGCTTTTTGAATATCTTCCCTATAATGTAAAATACAACACCTTTTAAACAAAAACGTAACGACAAAGACACCGTTCAAGTTCTCGTATAACACACTTGGATAAATAGTGTTTATAGCTGAAAAAACAAAGTTATGAAATCTAGACTTGAAATATATACAAAAAACACACCTTTCCCGGTCGATTCCTTCTTTTAAGGTTTTTTTTGGGATAAATCAGAGTGTAATTATTCTCCATTGTTTTTAGTATTCTTGAATCTTGTTCCTATAAAAGAAATCACAAAAAAAAAACACATTGATGATGAATAATCGAGATCTAAAACACAATTATCAAGTTAAAAAGCATCTTACGCTTGTATTGGAGTCCATATTTCTTATCTACATCCATGGATTCAAGCTAATTTTGGTATGATTTAGGTTTAACAGAAGTGGGTTTTTTGGAGAGAGAAAGAGAGAGAGAGAGAATGACATGAATAATGGAGAGAGAGAGAGAGGGAAAATCGTGATTAGAAGGGGTGGGGGTTTGATTGACGGTACATTGACAAAATTGCCCATAGTCTTTTAAAACAATAAATTAAATAAACTAAAAAATTACAAGATTGCCATTGACTTCATCTCAACCATTAAATACACCCATTAGATGGCCCAGATCGCTTCCTAGACTTTCTAGGAAAAACACACTTTCCGCAGGATCCCTACTCATATAGAGTAGGAGTTTCAAATGAGAAGAAATTTTTTATAAGAACAAAAAAGAAGAACTTTCAACCAATAAGAATGCTTCATTTTATTTCATTTAATATTTGCATTTAATTTTCATATAAGGGTATATTTGTAAACTTATATAGATAATTAATTTCTAGTCTTCCTTTTTAATAGATAACTATATTAAATTTGTAACTTATTTTCAAAATACATATTTTTTCAAAAAAAATAAAAAAATAATAATTTAGAGTGTAGGACAAATTAGTAGGTGTGTAGGAAAATTACGAGTTGTGTAGCATAAATTTAAGTATGTGTAGGATAAATATCGAAATGTGTAGGATAAGTTTTTATGTGTGTAGGCAAAAAAATTAGTGTAGAGAATGATAGTCTTTATGAGTAATTAATTATTTAATGATAGTAATAAATGAGATAAAAGAAAAACTACTTAATCTTTTACAATTGTACCCTTTGTTCTTTTTCTTCTCAATTAAATTCTCTTCTCAAATGAACCACCCCCTCTATCTATATATACTGGGGGGGGGGGATAGTGCACGGTCCTCCCAACCGCCGGAGTGATCTCACTCCGGGAGCCGCTACCCGACCAAGCTAGCTCCGCGGTGAATTCTCCTTACCGAGTTCTTACCCTGTGTGTTAGGATCTGAGGCTGTCATGATTCGTGTTTGTTTGCATAAAACTAATAAGTGTAGCGGAAATGAGTTGCAAACAAAGTAAACACAAACAAAGGAAAGTATAGATTGATAAACAATTGCTTTTCATTGAGTCAAATGATTGAAATACAAAGCAAATGATTACAGTAAAAGCTTACAATCTAAACTCCCCCTTAGCCTGATACACCAGAGTTGGTTGCACAAGATGAAAGGATGAATTGAGGAGAAGAACTCACTCAAAACGATCAAGTGTAACAGTACAGAGTACTGTCATACTTATAGGCAAACCAAACTACTGATATACTTTAGCTGACGTCACCATGATAGTGACATCTAACGACCTAACAAACTACAAATACTGTCCTATACAAACTACTGTTATGTAACATCTGATATTCACTAACATACAAAACATAAGGAAAAACTACTGCTTCACGTTCCACTGTTGTAGCCTTAGCACAGATGTTGAGTCTTCAGTGCTTTCTTCAAAGGTGATCAGTCTTTGAGAGGGCAGTGCTTGAATCTTCAGTAGCACTTAGGAAACAGCAGTAGATAGAGCAACAGAGTTTGTCTTCAGCAGTTGTTAGGTAATCATCAGAGTTTGGTTTATCAGTTGTTGTAGTTGAGCAGCACTTAACATTTATCAGCTGTTAGATAACCACTGTCAAGGGGAGAGATTAGAGTAAACTGCTGCTTATTAGGAGTCCACTGATGGGATCCGGTTTTGGCTTTACATTATCTGTTCCTCTGTTAGGGTTCAATCCCAACAATCTCCCCCTGGAACAGATAATGCCAAAACCCTTCCTTATTCAGGACCTTTATTTTTCATCAGAAGTTCCATTGCTTTTCTTTTAAATTCTTTCTCAAAACCCTTGGAACTTGTATCATCCTCATCCCTGCACAGTGTAAGCTCAAGGAGATCCTGTAGATCTTCAGCACTTAGGCCTAGTGCCTGATTCCTTGATATATGCTTCACTTCACCATTGAATCTGAGCAAAGTCAATACGTGGGTCTTTTGAGCAGACATCCACTTTAGTATTTTTGAACTCAATGGGTTTCTTGGGAGAGCTTTATTATCTGATGAACTTGAAGTGATTGGCCTGAAGAAGTGAAGAGCAGCATCATGAGCTTCAGACACTCGTATGAATGCTTGTTCAATGATCTTGTTGGCTTCAGCTATATCTGCTTCAACTTCTTTGTCAATCAGCTCACTGTTTGTGATGCCCGCTGATGACTTTTGGCTTACTACTTTAACCTTTTTGGCAAGGACTTGTAGTTTAGCCAATCTTTCTTTATCTGAAGCTATTTTCTTCATAGCTTCTTCAATCTGTTCAGCTTCTTTGTTCTTATCTACTCCAGCAGATAGCATTTCCTTCTTTTCTTTACTCAGCTTTGTGACAAAATCTTCTGCTGTGCTGATCTGTGTTTCGAAAAGTTTGACTTGCTCTTGAAGCTTTTTGTAGTCGGACCTTTTAGGAGAGTTAGAGGCTTTCATCCTCTGCTTCTCAAGTCTTTCATAAGCTTCATCAGTTTGTTGCCTAGACCATTTTGATATGGCTTCAGCAGTGCCTATCTTAGCATCCATCAACTCCCTTTTCTTTCTTTTATACTCAACAGTGAGATCAGCAATGAGTCTTTTGTACTTACTCCAGTTTGGAGCAGTTTTCTTCTTTGAAGGATCATTCTTCACCTTTTGAATTCTCTCTGCCTCACGCTTTAAAGCTACTAAAGGCCATTCCTCAAACTGTTGTTCTTCAGCAGGATAGAACTTTTCTTTCATGATGTAGGCTAGAAGTTGTTCTTTGAATTTCTTCTTTTGATCAGCCTTTTCCCTTTCTAGTTCTTGTGTAAATTCTTCTATCTGCTTTACCTTTGTAAGGTAGAAATCCAGTCTTTGAGCAATGGTTTCTTCACTTAAGCTTTCATTTTCACTATCAACCTTAGCTTTTATTTTAGCCTGCCTTGCCTTGATTCTGAGATAGTCATTTATATCTTCTGGAGACATGTAGCCAATGAGAGAGGAGAATTTTCTTTTTGAGGAATCTGCTTCTGTATAAAACTGCCTCATCTCATTTTTGATGGCTTCAAGTTCAAGTGGATATTTAGCAGCATTAGGATCATGACTACCTTTATCAGCAGTGATTGGCTTTCTTTTTCTTTTTAGAAGCTGTGGTTGTGATATAGGAAGAATTAGGGCAGTTGTGGATGTCTGACTAACAACTGTTGAAATAACTGGTGTCTCAACTGCTGCTGTCGTTACAACTGCTGATGTGTCAGCAGATGTCTTCTGCCTTTGAGCAGGAAATGAAAGATGTGATGGTGATGATGGTGGTGGTGACTCATCATCAGGAATGAAGACCCTTCTCCTTTTTAATGGAGGGGAGGCTGATGATGTTTTGGGTGGATCAGTGGTTTGTGACTGTGATTGACTAACAGTAGTTGAAACAACTGGTGTTTCAACTACTGTTGTCATTACAACAGATGTTGTAACATCTGCTGTCTTCTGCTTTATGGCAGGAGGCAGTGGTGGTGATATGATTTTAGATGATGATAGTGGAGGTTTTTGTGTTATAGACACAGATGATGATGGTGGTGGAGCAGTAGTTGTGGTGGTGTGTGTTGGAGGTGTGTGTTGGAGGTGTGTGTGTTGATGAGATGGCAGCTGTTTGGCTACTGACAGCAGTTTTTGTAACTACTGTTGTATCAGCTGTTGAAGTTTTTGAGGATTTGGGTTTCTCAGGTTCAATGTGCATCCCATCATCTATACCTTTCTTTTTCAACCTGATTTTCTCCCCCTTTTTGGCATTATCTGCCAGGGGTGTATCCATGAAGAAAATGGTAGATGGAGCTTTTTCACTCTGAGCAGTCTTTTGGATACTAGCCTTTATAGCTTTGATATCTGCTTGAGTGTCTTTGAACCTTGATTCCACCATGTTGGTCAGCATTTTTACTTGAAGAGCATGCTTTTTATCAGCCATTTGTTGCTGTTGTTCAAGCATGGGTTGGAAGACATTCCAAAGCTCATTTGCAGCAAATGCTTGTGGAGCAGGTGCTTGAGCAGGAGGAGCAGAAGATTGGGCTATATGAGCTTCTAACAGCTGCTGCACCATATCTTTTATTTCTGCAACTGTAGATTCCAGATTTTCAACTCTGGCCGTCAATTCATTGTATTTGAATCATCACCTGAATTAACAGGATCATCTGAATCCCCACCAGCAGTGGTTGTATCAATGTGTGACTTAGGAGTTGTAGCCCAAAAGTCATCCATTGATGCCCCTTTTTCTTGGTACTGGGGACTTCTTTCTTCAGCAACCGATGAACCTTTGATGTTACCAGCAGCTAAAGATAACTTGCTGGTGGTTACCGATGTTGCCATGGAAGAAATTGCCTTCAAGGGAGTCTTAGTAATGTAACAACTGTCCAACTGAAGATCTGTTGATCCATCAGTTGTAGTTGCTGCTCCACTTGAACTACCACCGAGAGTTACTTGTAACTCAGGGGGTGTAACCTCCTCAACTGTTGCTTGGATAACAGAGGTATTAACATCAGACCCAGTCACTTGTGGAGGTATGCTCTCAGTAATGGGTGATTGAGAGGAACTGGTTTTTGTCTGTGCAATATCAACTGCATGCAACAGGGGTATTATTGATTGTGGCATTATTATTGGTGAGGGTATGGGTGTTGAAAGAGACATGTCCTTGGGATCAGGACTGTGGAAGATAGATCCGAGTGGACCTAGAGCTTCATATTGTGGTGTCACTGTGCTTACAACTTGATCCTTTTGTGAGGATGCAAGAGGAGTTTGAGGCTGGGGTTGAGATCTTTCTACCAACTGCTGTGAGGAAGTAGCAGCAGTGGTTTCCGGTGATTTTTGTGTTGTCACTGGCAGTTGCTCTGGGATCTCATCTTCCAGAGTTGCCTTTGTTTTGGGTTTGGTGGGTTTTCTGGATGGTTTTCTTTTGGTCTTTTTGGTGGTGGCAGGTGTGGGTTTCAGAGCAGTGGGTCTGCTACTCTGATCACCTGGAGCAGTGGGCTCAGCAGTGGTTTCTTGAGGGTCAGTGGCAGTTTCTAAAATCTGCTCTGCCTCTTTTGTTTTTAATTTTATAGGTGCCATCATTCTTGAAAAAGTTTCTATTGTTAAACAGTTTATTTTGAATGAGACACCTTGTTTGGGCAGTTCTGCATCTTTCTCTACAAATGTTTGTTCAAAATAATAGCTTAGAAATCTCGGAAAGAGCAGAAAAGCCTTATTATCAACGTTCTTTACCAAATCATCAAATATTACCTGGGAGTAGTTAAAGTTTTTATCGTTTAAAATTGCATACCCCAGGCATTGAATTTTTGTTGGTATCTCATTGAAGGACGTTGTTTTATTTGAAACACACATGAGCAGTGTGTGAAATAAAAATCTGGGTGCAGAAGGGAAGTAACCCTTTTGAAGGGTATCTACCTTTGGTTGTTCTGCATAACCCCCGTTCATGAAATCCTTTACCAACTCGTCTTTTGTAAAAGAGGTTTTTCCATTTAAATCATCGAGTTTAAAGGTTTCAGAGATGGATTTCGGAGAAATTTTTACCTTCTTACCCTGTATCGAGGAGTTGATAACGGCGGTGACATCTCCTTGTTTTTCAAGGGTGGCATTTTTCCAGAACTCTCTCTGGGTATCAAGGTAAATGGGTGCATCTGCTGTTATCAAAGTTTTGTACTTTGATGCAGAAAGAATGTCAAGGATGGAGTCGAATGTGTGGTTATCGGTGGGTTTTGTGAGTATACCCACATAGTTGTGTGGAGACTTGAAGCGAATCTCCGTGGTTTCAGCGGCCATTTCAGTGGCTTCTGCTGTTTTGGAGGAAGATGATGAAGGTTTTGATTTTGATTTCGATTTTGGCTTCGTCATTTTTGATGATGAATATCGAAGAAAATTTTTGAAGTTATGAGAGGGAAACTGTTTTTGTGAAGAGAATGTTTGGAATTCAATTCGACAGTGTAATCCTCTGTTTGGATTTAACCAGGGTTTTATTCAAGGAAAAAGTGATTGCTGATGTGGCAGCGGTTATTTTGATCTGAAGGCTAAAAACTGACCACGTGTCGAACATCTGATGAAATGGTAAATGATGGAGGACAGTTGTTTTTGACAACTATTGATGGATTAAGCATCAGTAGTTACAACGGTAATAAAATGAAGCAGTGGAAGAAACAATGATTTTGAGCATCAGTGTTTTTGAAGAACAGAGGTTGACACTTTAGCAGTGGACAGACGTTAGAGAGCAGATGTTAAGGCACAACAGCATTTTAGATACAGCAGTGGATAAAAACAAATGAAGGTCATATGTTTAGCAACTGTTTGTGCAGCAGTGTTTTGACTTTTGACAAATAATTTTAGCATCTGTTGGTTTAGATGTAGATATTGATCTTTGTCTTTGTGAAAACACAATATCTTATCTATCATCTGTTGTTTACAGAAATGCTATTCTTAACAAGATACATTTTAGATGTATCATATCAAGATTAAGTTGTCAGCAGTCATCTTCAGAAATTTTGTTCAAGGTTTTGCCATCTGTCTATTATTTCAGACAGTGGTTTAGCATCCCAGATAATGAAGTCTTGCTTTACTTAGAACAACTCATTTTATGTCTAATTACTAGAACATGAGTGTCTTAGTAGTTCAAAAATGAATTTACAATCAATTTCTGATCTGTGACAAACTAAACTTGAGCTTAACATGACCTTGATGTGTGAGTCATTTCCTTTTGACCAGTTTTAAGGATAGTAATTTCACACAAAAATAAGGAGATTACATCCAGACCAGAGATGAACTTTCACTATTAAAAAAGAGTAAAAGTACAAAATACATTTTATAAAGATTAAAATGCATCTGGTTTTATTAAAAGGAAAACACCTTAAAAAAAATTCAAGGATGTTTTGGAGATAATCAAAAGGATCTGACACTCTTTTCAAGTAAATGATCAAATTATTCTCAAGTTATTCTGACCATTATTTGGGTCATTTTCTTGTCAATTGATTGTAAATTTCTTTTAAGCACAATCACTGGATATGCCATTGTTACCAGAACAATTTCTGTATTGATGAATGCACACAGTTGTATGATGACCACTGAAGATCTAATTCTAACCTCACAAGTGTTTTATGCTAATACTCTTTTCTTTTGATTTCAAAAGTTTTGAGATAGCCACACTTTGAGATTTTTATTTCCCTTTTCCCTTTTTACCCCTATTATTCATATGTTCAGAAATACTCACTAGGAGATTTTATTTTGAACATACCTTGTCCATAATCACTTTGAAGCAATGTTTTAAGAAATCTGACCATGGTTAAGCATGTTTTAGTTCAGATCTCATATTACTTATGATTAGGACTGTTTTGACATTTTATTTTCTCATTGTGTTTTGGACAAAGTAGATTTGGTCCTTTTGAAGACACTCAACCTTGCCTTTTGAACACATGAGAAATTTTTGACTAAAGTTTTATTTCCCTCTATTCTATGTCAGCGGTATACTAGTGTCTTAGAAGAACACAAGTTTTGCTGATCTGAGGTACATACTTTAGTGTTTATTGAAAACATCACAAATATCGAAACAACAAATGAAATCAATATTGAATACATCGAACGAACCCATAATTTATCAGATATTTTTCAGATTTAAAAACTATGAGTGACATATGTGTGAAAACATTCGTTGTGTGAGATTTGTGTGTCGTATGACATCTTGGTTGATTAACAAAGTTTTTGAATAACCATTTTGAACATGATTCACTCATCACTCTGTTTTTCAACTAAATACAACCAACCTTAGTATCAATGAATTTTGAGCTGAACTGTTATGTCAAATTGATTGTAAGATCGAATTTGACTGTCCAGGCTCTGATACCAATTGTTAGGATCTGAGGCTGTCATGATTCGTGTTTGTTTGCATAAAACTAATAAGTGCAGCGGAAATGAGTTGCAAACAAAGTAAACACAAACAAAGGAAAGTATAGATTGATAAACAATTGCTTTTCATTGAGTCAAATGATTGAAATTCAAAGCAAATGATTACAGTAAAAGCTTACAATCTAAACTCCCCCTCAGCCTGATACACCAGAGTTGGTTGCACAAGATGAAAGGATGAATTGAGGAGAAGAACTCACTCAAAACGATCAAGTGTAACAGTACAGAGTACTGTCATACTTATAGGCAAACCAAACTACTGATATACTTTAGCTGACGTCACCATGATAGTGACATCTAACGACCTAACAAACTACAAATACTGTCCTATACAAACTACTGTTATGTAACATCTGATATTCACTAACATACAAAACATAAGGAAAAACTACTGCTTCACGTTCCACTGTTGTAGCCTTAGCACAGATGTTGAGTCTTCAGTGCTTTCTTCAAAGGTGATCAGTCTTTGAGAGGGCAGTGCTTGAATCTTCAGCAGCATTTAGGAAACAGCAGTAGATAGAGCAACAGAGTTTGTCTTCAGCAGTTGTTAGGTAATCATCAGAGTTTGGTTTATCAGTTGTTGTAGTTGAGCAGCACTTAACATTTATCAGCTGTTAGATAACCACTGTCAAGGGGAGAGATTAGAGTAAACTGCTGCTTATTAGGAGTCCACTGATGGGATCCGGTTTTGGCTTTACATTATCTGTTCCTCTGTTAGGGTTCAATCCCAACACTGTGCGACATATGCCACTCCCAAGACTCGAACCCGGTACCTCTGGGAAGAGGTGGGTGTCGGTGGCCAACTGGGCTACCCAAGTTGGTTATCTATATATACTATATATAATAAAGTAAATTAAATTCGTACTTTTGGATTCGGTATAGATCTAGTTTGGAAGGAATAGATTGGAATGTTTGGTGTAATTATCCGTTGGATTCGATGTAAGGTCGTTTTCTGCCCGGGGGTCCTTGTTTTGAGGGCCTTTTGTGGCGTTTTGCTGAATGAAATTTTTCTTTCAAAAAAAAAAAATAAAGTAAATTAAATCAATGATACATGACACTCTATAGAGTGATCTCCATTAGGTTTTCCCGTCTAAAATATTTTTTATTAATTTATCCCTATTTAATTTATCAAATTTAAATTAACATGATAATTATCAGTTTTAATTTACAAAAGTATTTTAAAATTATATCATCATACTATTAAATAAATATCTTATGTATTTTTTTAATTCACTAATTTCACATTTTAATCTACATACATATAAGTCATGTGCTTTACTTTTCGTAATAATAACGAGGAATGTTGAATATGTGCATGGTTTATATATTTTATTTAACTCCCAATCTATTAAATTCACTGATTTTTAAATTAGACATGTTTTAATTAGTAATCGGTTTCACACTTGCAACTTTTTCGAATCTTATTTTTCAAATTCAAATTAACTAGTGACATTTGAAATATGACAGAAAATGGAATGTTTTCTAGACCTACCCCCACAAAATTGAAAATAACTAGTATTAAGCAAACTCTTGCGTTGCGGGGAACAATAATGCTACACTACTGCCAGCGACCACCGACACTAAAGTTGCAATGTTAATGCGAAGCCGAAACGTAAAATATAGAATAAAATAACTAAGTTGATCTAGGACTCACGCGTTACGATGAACCCGCGTCTATTTTTTTCCCGTTTGACAGGTTCATCGTAACCTATATATATATATATATATATATATATATATATATATATATATATATATATATATATATCACTAGGTTAATACCCGGGATTGCTCCCCGGGCTCGGGAAACTTAGTTATATCAATTATTATTTGTTATTAATACGACCTTATTACATCAAGCATCTCATTGGATTCAACAACAATGTCTTCACATCACCGGATTAGATCATAAACCCATATTATAGGTCAAACAAAAGCACAACAGGACCACATGAATAACATCATTTCCACTTTTACTTCAATGCAGTTACGTGATCGGGTGATTTGGGATTTTGTAAAAATGTTTGTTCTTGCACTTCTTAACAAAATTAAATAGAATTCAAGAAAACAAAACAATGACTTAAAGAACTATAGTTTAACACCCAATCTGATCGGGCAAACAGATGTTGACCAAAAGTCAAACAGTTGTTGACCAAAAGTGAAACGGATGTTCAACTAGATCCACTGTCTTCTTATATTTTAGCACTGTTTTCCTCTTCAAAATACTGTTCAACCTAACATGGGTTTCCATGAACTGTTGACCAAAAGTCAAACATATGTTAAAACCACTGTTTGAGTTATTCAAACGTCTGTTGAATACTAAATGAGATGTTGGCCAAAAGTCAATCAGATGTTGACCAAAAGTCAAGCAAATGTCACCAAAAGTCAAATGAAGTGACCCATACATGATTTCTTATACATATTTAACATGTCTCATTTGATCCATTTCAGTTTTAGTTTGGAAATTGTGGACACCAGTCCAAGCAAAAGGCGATATGTTTCTTAATATAATTGAAACTGTATATGTTTCTATTTGCTTGAAATGATTATCAGAGAATAGAACTCGATGTTTTTATTCCTTTAATGGCATAATTAACCAGCTTATCATTGTCAAAGAATAGCGCTTATAACTTTGAACATGATTTTGCTATTAGTTTGTACTATATTTTCAGTTAAGGAATCGTTTCGAGTGTGTAACCGAGTATATTGTCTTTAGCTTACATCTCTGCATTGTTTCCGTTAGACATGGACCTAATAATTTACATGTACATATATAGTTTTAGAATCACAACTTCAAAACTAAACAAATAAGTCTACCATCAGTTTCGAAAAGCAAAGAACTACAACCCAAAAACTTGGTTCAATGTATGCTTCTGCATTTGCTTTTTTCAATCCCATGAACATTCATCCGAACATAAAAAGCTTTTTATCTTTCACAAAGTTTAGTGTAAATGCTTCACCTGGAGCCATGCCTTTATCTCTCACAAACTTTCTCATTCCTTGCAGATAATATCTTGGTTGACCTCGAGATGAACCTATAGCAGCTTGAACATTCCAAGCATCACCTGCCACTCCACAATCTTCAAACCTATCTTACGATCCAGTCCAAGATCTTCAGCTTGTTTTTTAAAAAGGCGTTGTAACAAACAACGGACAATTCAATAAACAAAGAATTAACACATCTTTAAAATATTGCTAAAGTATGATATATTAGTAAACTCATAATCACAAACTTACAAAATGACCGTCAACATGGAAAGAAATAGGTACGATCTGATTATCTTCATTCACAACAACCATACCACGTTCATTGACATTAACGATGTCCTGTACAGCTTCAGTATTTGAACTCAAGACAATCTCTTCTATCACCTTTTCTTTAACAACAGCACAGACCTCTGGTGGAAGCACTAAATCACATGTAGCACAATTGAAAACCGTGATATGAAAAGTCTGAAGATCTATCATCTCAAAGACAATGAGATGATCAACAGTTAATGACAACTCATTCTTTATCTCCTTCCATCCGGTAGTTATGTAAAGTTCATTGTTGATATCTTCCATCCATACAGATCAGTTCTGGTTTCCAGATCCTTTAATAAGAACCGGATATGAAGGAATAGTGTTTAACATTTTGTGATGAACAAAAGAACGATTAATACTCTACAATCAGAATAAAACACATTATATAGTACATTAGTAAAAATATATCAAAAAATTAAGTAAATAAATAAAAAACAACAATTTAACGACTGTATCTCCAAAAAATTACATGATGAATAATCTTCGAAGTTACATACCACATAATCTTCGTTACCAGATGGTTTGTAGTAAAAATCTTCACAAGGAGCAAGAGCAATGTTTTGATAAACATACAATATTCTGAAACTTTCTAATGCTTCTTCATAATGAAATATCAACCATGAATCTGAAGGTATTTTCAAACTGTCTACCAACTGACACCAACCATTATAGAAATAATATATGCCATTGCTTAGAGGATAGATCTTGACTTTAAAAACATTTCCAGTTGTGGTCCGGATGTTTGTATTTCCAGTTGGATAATTAAACTGTTGAATCCAATTTTGATACTGTTTTGGCAAAATCTAAGCATAAATAAAAGAAACACTTTTATTGCTAGACATCATACAAAAAAAATTAAAATTAAGTGTTACACTAAGATCGGATAAAAGTACTAACCAAACATTTCCTTTTACTTTCTTCAAGGTAACACGGAAATCCATAAATAATTCTCACGTAAAATTGTAACAATATCAATCATATAGAATCAAAATAAATAACATTAAGAAACAAATGAATACAATCCATTAGGGTATGCAATACATCTAAATAAAAGATTATACAACTAATATATATCAAAATAACAATAGACAACATCGAAAAGGTGAGAATACATGTAATTTCTTATCATATCGAAATGTATATACTTTTTACAGCAAATCATATAATTAAAAATTAAAACCTACTTTTCCGATTAAGTATCACAAATAGATATGCAGGATCATCAGCTGAATAAATTGTATAGAAAGACAGGATAGTGACTGGTATCTATATCAAACAAAAACTTAAAAACAGTATACCAACTACTAATCAAAATAAGTTCAACTTTTCAAATACACATAAGAATACATCAGTTAAAACCGGAAATTTATATTATACTTCAGAATAACAGTATACCAACTACTAATCAAAATAAGACAAATGGTAGATACACGAAATGCAAATCACTTTTTTTAGAATCATATATGTCTATCATAACATGCATAATAACTACATAGTAATCGGATATACAAAAAAATTAGGACTATCAGAAGTTGTTCCAGTATAAGCCGCAACAATAAACGCAATCATAACCAACAATGGATTGAAAAAAAAACAGGGAGATACATGAATACACCACCGTCGTTTACAACTTCTTCATTAAAACAGCAAAAACCATAATCGGCTATGGAATTCAAAACTAAAAGAATAAACATGAAAAAATATAAAACAAATCAGATTATTTAACAATACCTTTGTTATTATACAAGAAGATATTAATGAAGATCAGAAGAAATCGAAGAAGATGACAGAGTTTCCTGGAGAAAGTGTACAAAGAAACGTGGAGAGAGAAAGGAACCGAGATTTTGTGAGGATCTTTAAAAAGTTAGAAGGTTTAAAAATATCCCATGTAACCAGGTCGGATCATCCCATTTAGTTTTTCGTCAACATTTGTTTGACTTTTGGTCAACACCAGTTTGAGTTTTGGTCAACATCTCATTTAGTATTCAACAGAAATTTGAATAACTCAATCACTGGTTTGAAAATCTGTTTGACTTTTAGTCAACAGTTGGATGGAAACCCATGTTAGATTGAACAGTGTTTTGAACAAATGTTTAAACATCTGTTTAGACTTAAATAGATGTTGGGGCTTAAACAGATGTTTGGCGTTCTATATCAGTTGTTTGGACTTAAACAAATGTTTGACCTTAAACAGATGTTTGGTCATAAACAGATGTTTGGCCTTAAACAAATGTTTGACCTTAAACAAATGATTGCCCATAAACAGATGTTTGGTCTTAAACCAACTATCAGTGGATAGCCAACAGTGATTCAAACACTGATGTTTGGAGTTAAACAGATGTTTAACCTTAAACAGATGTTTAACCTTAAACAGATGTTTGCCATAAACAGTTGTTTGGCCATAAACAGATGTTTGGCCTTAAACAAATGTTTGACCTTAAACAAATGATTGCCCATAAACAGATGTTTGGTCTTAAACCAAACATCTGTTTAAGGTCAACATCTGTTTGACTATTGGCGAACATCAGTTTGACTTTTGATGAACATCTGTTTCAGTTTTGGTCAACATCTCATTTAGTATTCAACAGAAATTTGAATAACACAATCACTGGTTTGAACATCTGTTTGACTTTTGGTCAACAGTTGGATGGAAACCAATGTTAGATTAAACAATATGAATGAATAAACACTGAAGTATCATAAAACTGTGAATGAATATCGTGAAAAGTTAGATGTGATACAACAGTTGAGAGGAGACCTTTGCATTTTAGGCTTGTTTATTATTTTGATTAACTGTTGATGATGTTGAGAGTTTTTATTGACACTGACATTTTAGAATATGTTAAGATGCATGTTGAGATTATTAAAATAAACTATTACATAGAAAAATAGAAATTTAATGAAATATTTATAAACTATTACACGCTAGAGTTAACACTTGTTAGGATTTCGTAGACTCTGGTCTTTCTCCATGTGATTTCATGCTCTCTTTTGTTTTTCAGGTCAGTTAGCATTTTGCAGATTTTCTGATCCTGTTTTAGAAGTTGCGTGAGAAACTCTTCTGCATTTTTCTGGAAATCTGATGGAGGAGAGTGGAGGACTTCATCAAGCAATGCTATGCTGTTCCAGGTTTTCTTGTAATTTACTGTTTAGTTCTTCGTCTGTTCTTTGAGTGACCACATCGAGAATTGGGTTTTAACATCGTTGGTGTCTGACCAGTGGTAGAAGCTGAAGTTTGCCACGTAGATATTTGTTGGATTTTCTAATGTGTCACAATCTTTCACAGACAATGATTTGTAGGACAATTTGTTGATGTTTTGAATCAAAAGTAATTATCGGTCTTTTATAGAGTTTAAAATCGCGTCTACATGGTAAATGAAGAGGTTAATTGTAATCATGATAATTTGCTTTTGTTCTTTGAACTTCGAAAATTTGTCCCTTGGGTTTCTTGGTATTTAATTTTAATATTTTCCCATAAAAGTTGGGGTTTGAAAAGGTTTTTGCATTAAAAGACTGCTGTTTTGAAATGTTTATATAAACTGATGGCCACTTCACATGTTTTTCATCACAATTTCCTACGAAGATA